>NC_085965.1:11206066-11572733 GCF_910591565.1 Cydia splendana | reverse complement strand
CAGACCGTCAACAACTCCTGAGGATGCCTCGTAGAGAGGCGAAACACGTGTCGAGGTTTATTCTTTTGGTGGTGGTTTGTTATATTTATTTGCGTATTTATTTTTGCGGTGGGAGGGTGGGAATATTAATTGCATGTAAAAATACGCAAGTAAGTATAACGGGTTAGCACTGATTGACTAGCACGTTATCTTTTCGCGGATTAGCAAAGTAATATTTTGGTTTTAATTAGTATGGATTTCCGCAAAGTAACGCCTGATTCTATTCACTATCTGGAGATACTGTTGAACGATTTCCACAGGATATGACTTAGAGATCCAATTCACATCTAATAGATATCTTACTCTGTCTAACGTAAAAGTGACATTGGTTGCCCGAATTGCGCTGCAAAAGAGAACTAGTTGATATCTAAACTATAACGTATCTAGAATGGATCTAGTACGTGTCGTCTCTTGTGAATATCTTGAAGTTCGAATACGGCAGTATGTGTACGTCATCTCGCTAATTTCTTCAAGTTTGGTGGAACATTTCACCCCCATATGTACTTCTAACTTCGCTAAACATAATTAAGTGAAGAACTAATGTCTGTCACGCACTATACCAGAGTTTAGCTACAAGAAGTCGAATTACGGTTAGATGACAGTCATGTTAATTAAAGATGATAACTGGAGTTTGTTATAGATAACAGTTAATTATAACCGTCCGTGAAATAGGCAGCCCGTTTATAATTATGGTATACATCAATCATGGTTGATTTATTGGGTCAATGTCTATTAATTACTGTGGATATTGATCAATTATCGTTGCGTAATACAATATAGCTATCATCAAGTTACGCTGAAACTGATGATTAGAGCATTTCCCTTGTCAAAACTTAAGTTATCCTTTGACTAGTATATCATGTTAACCATATTTTCCGTAACAGAGTCTCTGTGCGTGAAATCTAGGAATTATCATACTATTTTAGTTCTTAATAAAAATTACCAATTTAGTTGACGCAAGTCGACGTGGAAATCTAGCCATCCAAAGCCAAGAATATAAGAATAAATCCAGATCCAGCTGCTAAAAAAGTACCGAAAACCATTTTGCGACGGCCTGCGAATTTCCCGTACGATGTGAAATCAGTTTAACACTATTTCTTGTTGCGTAGTATTTGTTATTTAGTTTTTGAGCTTATTAGGCACTAACATTCTAAGGTTTACACATTGAATACACCGTGTTGCTTTCTAAGCTTATCCTGCTCCTGACACTTTGTGGTCTTGCAAAACTTTTTGCCATATGTTTGTATTTATTTACTATTTAAGCCGATAATCTTAGTTATGTCTCAGGTATTAATTAACCCTAAAAATGATTAAATTGTATAGGTACTTACAGTATCGTTTTCAGTACCGGCGTTTGCTTTAACAGCCTATCATTTTCAAAGGATCCTTGAATGGGAAACAATCAGCACTAGTGAACTGTTGTCCGTCGAAGCACCACACCGTGATTTGTTTAGCAAATGTTTCATTAAAGTTTCATGGTGTTGGGGTGCGGGGGGATGAAGTGAGCGGGGGTTGCCGGCGGCCTGCGGGCGTCGGGCGTCGGCGCCACCTGTCGCTGCGCGGGGGTGGTGGCGGCGCGCGCTGTTCGCTCGAGAAAGGCTCGCTGGCGACTGAGCAGCGAGCGAGCGGGCCCGGCCCGGGCACGTGGGCCGCCGCCCAGGTGCACTCCTCGCCCCGCGCCCGCCGCCGACGCACACTCGCCCCCCGCTTGCACCCTGCACCCAGACTGCACGCGACGTCACCTTATTAAAATGCAGCCCTTACCCCCAGACAATTACCTATCCCAGTAAAAAGTTAGCCGCCCCGTCATAACGTCTGTAACTTTATTTCGTAATGTACAAAGTGGTTCTGCCATTAATCATAAACGATACTTGTCATTTGTGTGCGCCATTATTTTATAATGGGTTTCCTATACAGCCTCTTTTGCAAATATAACTACATATAATTGTTGCATACTTTCACTTTGAATGATTATTGCTTTCATTGTTAACTACTAGAGTAACTAATTAATTTTCGGCCTATACCAACATTAATTGGATTTCTTTCATAACACGACCTTAATCAACGTTGAATTCCCCATTACAAGCGCTTCGCAATTCCTTTTTTGTGTGATAGGTACTCTATTCCATTAGTAGCGCGGGAATTGAATTCATATTTCGTTCCGCCTACAGTAAACTTCCTGGAAATTAACGGTTTTATTGTAGGCATCCTTTGTACGCCACTAAACGTACATTAGCAAAAAACGTTTCCACAAAGTCAGCGGTTGTGTATTACTAATTATTTATTAACTTCGTTCTAGATTGTGCTACGCGGTCGTAGCAGGTGCTACGCGGTCGTAGCAGGTGCTACGAACTCGCTTTAGCTTTGTCCTTTGTTAAAAGACTAAGCGCAGTTGTGATTGTATAAATTTAATATGAAAAAAAAAACAGCGCAATGGTTTAAAGGAATCATTACACAATCTCATTTAGATTGTATGTGAGCACTACTTTGAGGCCGGTCTTGTCTAGTTTTCTGTTTATTCTGGTTACGCCGCAATTAAATGCACAAACGTTGGCGCGTGGCTAGACTGGCTATTCGCGTAATTCATAACAGAGCAAAAACCATCATGAAATGTTATCACGCAGTAACATGTGTTAGGAGGTTTTGTCATAATTTAATCGACAAAGCAATACAACACGGCTATACACTTGTACAGCTACTTGAGCTACACCACGACAGTACGAGAGCTAGGTGTCGCTGTCACTTAGCTTGTATAATTGCGTAAGTCTGCAAAAATGCAATAAGACCTTTTCGCATGACTTTGTGTCTGGCTAGGTTAGGTTAGGTTATTCGACTTAACCCTTAAGTCCGTAGCGGCAACATACTTGCCATCATACTTAAAACAAAAACTCATCTCTACATTCAGAATTATGGTTCGAAATCGAATGACTAGAAAGGCATGTCAAATGGTTAAAGGGTTAAGACATGTGATATATAATTATACAATTGATAATGTCACAGGCAAACTAACGACTATTATGACGTTAAAAGGTTGAAATGAAAATTTTGTTTATTTCTTTACAATGGTTGAGTACATTGATGCAATATATAGACGTTATTTATGAAAGTAAATTACATGTAGCTACTCGGGACAGTTGTTTCGAAACAAAATTACGCTTGAAACTTTACACCGCACCGTAATATCCAGGGCAGCGCGGTCATCAGAGCAGCAGAGTAAAACGAGACTACATACACTCACCACGGCGCTAATGCGCTATCAATAAACATTACGGCAAAACAACGAAAGTGCTTCTAACGTGCCTTCCCTACCTTACGTGAAGGTAGCTTGGCGTACATTCATTGTGCAGTGAGTGCAATCAGAAGACTTTTTGAAAAATCGTAGTGCTTTTATAGATCATAACGCGCTTGCCAAATATATGAATAGCTCCTCAAGCCTTTCTGTAGTAACTTGTTGTTAATTGATTCGAAACTAAACTAAACAACTTTCGCTCAATAGAAAAAAAAACTAAATTCTAAAATGCACCATTAAAATGCTTCAATGAAAATTGCTTCTAAAACTTTTTTTTTATCAAACTTAATCGATTACTCTTTTTGCAAAATGATTAAAAAAAATTATCGTGAAAAAAAAACATAACTATATTTTTATTTCTTTCTTCTGGACGACATAGCTATAGGTACATATCTACAATTGGTTGAAAAAAAACATGAAACTGTTATTTTATGTGAGCGATTCTGTACCTATAGTAGATCGATCATCCAATGCACCAGAGAACTTAATTGAAGCATATCATGTAACAAAACCAATAACTTTGAACCCGAGACTGCAGTCAATGTAACTAACTATAAAGGCCCCAGTACACAGTGGCTAACGATGGGCCATGCCAAGCCACTGCGATGGGCGACTGTATGAACACCACAGGCCAGGCTACGCAGCTACGTCACGGTTTCTTTTCAGTGTCAAAAAAACGACAACTTCCCGATTGCGCACCACGATCTAGCCAACTGATAGCCTTTCGCCGACTGATACCTGTGACTGTGTAACTGAGTGATGGTCGTCCGCCATTGTATGTATGTTGTAGGCCGATCGTAAGATCAGGCAGATCGTAATGTTCCTGTGTAATGTTTTGACGATAGTCACATTAAACCAATACATAGGTAGGATAGGTTCGTTAGGTTGCTTCAGATGCCCGAAGGGCAAACTGCCCACAAATAGGAGCCCCGCGTAGCGGGGCTCCGTCGACTCAGGGAACGAGTCAAAGATTTTCACGTTTCACGATATGCCTAGGAATTTCGCGATATGCCTGATCTTATGATCGGCCGCCGACATGTATACCATTACCCCCTGTACACAATAGCGATATGGCTTATCATGGACCATCCTTGACCACTTCACTGTGTACTGGGGCCTTAACAACAAACTATGCTAAAGCACTTTACTTCCAGTATATATTGTACTATATGAAGTGGTCATTTTTCAGTGTCTTAAATAATAGTAACCATTTTTCTTCCAGAGCAGAATTCGTCATTGATCGGCGACAACTCAATTTTGTGAAGAACATAGACTGTATCTGATTGACTGATGGCTGACATACATCGATGCGTTGTATTTTGCGGAGTCGCCGTTTTTATTTACAAGCCTTTATTAACCTATAATGTTTGCAGGTTAAGACGTGTGGCGTGGGAAGTACAGTCACCACACGGGATTGTTAAGCCATTTAGGGTTCTTGCTAAATTGGAAATTCTATATCGTAAGTATTGAACGACCAATTTAGCTAGGACCCTAATGGCGCAACAATCGCGGAGCGTTGGTACGAGCACCTACTGCTTCTTGTGAACAGACTCATCTAATCGTTGAAATGACAATTAAATGTACTTACCTAGTATTTAATCGTAAATTCATTTCCCTTAGTTCCACCGTAATCGAAACCCATCAACATTTATATAACGGACCAAATCTTGTTTCGGTAAACTGATGTCGTATGCATAGGTTGTAAGTGGGTTGTAACTTGTAAATTGATGTCCGGGTTGTAACTTGTAATTCAATCAGCTAAGATACAATTGCGTTACAATAACAACAATGTAGATATAAGGGAATATAGTTTGTAATATTACGCCGGTACACGATTCAAACTACTTTGTCCAAAATATACGGCCGTATTCGAACACAGCTTATAAGATGTCACAGCGATACAATACCGATCTGACACTGACACTTTTTGGTTGAAGAAATGTCACTTTTGACACTGACCGATCGGTATCGTATCACTGTGACATATTATAAACATGGTTCGAATTGGGCCGATTGTTTCCATAACCCATAGACTAGGAATCCTCTAGACGGAGTTTAGAGCAATTATTTCATGCAACCGATGCTGCCAAAAATGCGGGGGTGCGCGGGACGAGGTTAGCGAGATCCCGTGCCGTGATTGGTCCGTTCAAACGACGAACGAGTTCACGGACGTCACACAAAGACACTTTCGACTCGAACATGGAGTAAATTTACCGTATGCGTGGCAGAGGGGGTAGCGCGACTATGCTCAGTCTAGAGGATGTTTTGTCTGTGCCATAACCCAACAGCATTTTTGTCATAGAAAATTATACATTTAACTATTAACAGAATGCTTAAGGTAACATTCCATTTCTGACCGCAGCTGCACTACTCCTCCGACACGTCGATGTTATTGTCAATTTCCATAGTAAAATGAATGACAGTAACGACGCAACTAGGGTTTGCACGACGGATCCGAAATGTATGGGAAGATCCGCGGATCCGGATCCAGATCCGGATAATTTCATACATTTTGGATCCGGATTGCAAACCCACTCGCAACAGTAGTGCAGCTGTCGTTGGAAATGGACTGTCACCTTTAGTAAGCGTATAGACTCGGTCCAAGCTAACTTTGCACAGGCTATGTGATTACACGGTATATGGTCACCATAAACGTCAAAGCTGTACAACTTAATTCTCAATAAGTTAACTTTGTTAATTACCTAAAGATTAACGATCTTTGTCGTTCTAGTGCTCAGCTATGCAATCTAGAGTTGAATAAGCGGGTCTAGTTTGGTTCCATTATTCATCCCGTCGTTAAGTTGCAGATCTTACCTACAACTTAGCGATTTATGGCATCGATTAGTATTCTGCAGGTGCCTGTGCATTAGTTCAACATCCAATCTACTCGGAACCGTCAATAGTACAATTACATCCTCTACTTTCAAAGCCAGTAAGGGAGTGTGAGAAGTGATGCTAAATTTAGTACCTACCACCTAAAATTAGATTGACTATCCGGTAACTGAACCGGGCCAATGTAAATCTGCCATGTCCCAGCGGACGTATATGTATGTGCCAACCGCCGCCTGACCCGTTCGTGCAACTAAACTACACCCATATCTCATTCGCTTAAGTTTTATGTCTTATCAGCGTCCGACTCTCTCGAACTTTTTCCAGTTCCACAAGAAATGTTTTCAAAGATCGACGAGAATATTTTATGAAATATGCAAAAACGCGGGAAATCTGTTAATAAATTGATTCAGCCCGATGGTACGAATACGAAGCTATTTAGCACATTGCGTGATCAGAATGTAATTTTCATTCGAGGTTTACGATAAACAACCCTCGATAATTCTTTTCACATAGCTTAGGTATAATATTTTGTAGGTACCTTTACGGCTACCACCGGTTTGACAGTGATATATTCGCTAGCGTGTGCGTAACTTAACTTGCATCCCGCTCTTACTCGCACATTAGTGCGAGCGAGATGTATAGAAAGTAGGAGGACGTTAGCGAATCGAATATGTTAGTTTGACACTGCTAAGGCAGTCGTGGTGTGTTGAAGGCTACTAAGGATATTCCAAAACGATAACGTACAGGTACGAATATCAGTGCACTAAAAACCTCGATGCAAGCTGAGCAAACTTGATGCGATATATGTTCGTTTTTATTGTGACCAGGGCAATGGAGGTTATGAAATATATGTTGGTTGCTAACGGGTATTGCGGACAAAAAACAACATTGACCGCGATAAAACGTTGCGTATGAGCTTGTGGTCTCGTCCGTCACATCACGTACCGCTGTAACTATTTACACGTTCACGTCAGCAACCTGTCTGTCGAATGAAAACGCAATTAGGGTTATTTAATTAATTCTATACATATCTCTGATGCTTTTATGCACTGACAGTAGTCAGGTAAGTCCAATTTTACGATTCCAAGTTATAAATAGCAATAAATGGCTGTTTTCATCACAAAATTAAAATACAAAACTTTTAAATAGCGCCATACCTTCAACAATACAATATAGAGACAAGTGTCTTCTATTTAGGTTACTAGCCTCTGCTTTTACTTAGGTTTACATTTTATGTAGTTTTGAAGAAGGTGTACCTAAAGAAAGTAAGTTTTTTTAGCAGATTTTAGTACTTCGGTGATTGTAGCATTACCTATAGGTATCCTTAAGAAACAATTTAAAAAAATCAGAAATTCTACTACTACTACAACTATTACTACTACTAATTACTAGTACTACTAGTACTACTAGTTACTAATTACAACAAAATAGTTAAAAATTAGTTTTTAATTGCCTAATCATTTTAAAACAGCCTAAATTTTGTTATAATTAGTACCATAAGTGCACAAACATAAAGTCTTAATTCACAATTTGCCCCGCGGATTCCTATATCTGCTCATGAACAAATTAAGAGGAACGCAAAAAAAGAGGTTTAATTACTGGATTACAGCACCTAAAGTAATTTCAAATTTTGTAATTAAGTAAACTTATTTTTGTGCGTTCCTCTTAATGTGTTCGTTAGTGTATTAAAAAGGATTTTCATCTTTATCATTTCTGAAGATACATTGTCATAACTTCATATTCATAACATAACAATGTCACAAGCAAGCCCACGTAATCTATTTCCATTCCCCTTACGTGTGTTGTGAAGAACGTGCTTAACGGATTATGGAAATTGCTGCACTCTATATAGTGTGTAACCTCCGTGTGTAAGTGCACGGTATCTTACGGGTTGTTAAAGGAAACCATTAAAAGAGCATTTCTGCCACCTCAATCTGTGGTAAGTACATTTATTCAAGAATAAATTGAATTGTTTGCTTTATGAAAACTAGCTATACTATTTATTTATTATTAATTATTAATTATTATTATTACATTCTCCGGTGCAGTCCGGTCCAGTGCAGACGAATAGCATAAAAGACGTGTGATAAGGTCATTTAGACAACGAGTCTAGTGAGACGTTCGCATTGCCGGGAAATCCCGTGGGAATAATACAATGAAATGGTCGCCAACGTATCCGTATCACGAACAGACGTAGAAAAAAGCGATGTGTTTCACTTTTCCTTTTATTTATTTTTTTAAGGAGAACCCGCAAATATTTATGTATATTTTGAATAAGTGTAAAAAATACTACCAAGTTTAAAACTTTTCCATAATATTGATATTTAAATATTTTTTTTGCAATAAAATAATTTTCTAATTAATCAGTTTCCTGCTATGCTAATTTATGATAATTGGTTATTTTTATTAAGTCCAGTAGTAGCCACACTAATAAACCTATATTACGCAATGTAGGACACGCAGGTCAAAATCTACATGACCTTTCACACTAATTTTGCATTTTATTCTTAACCAGGATCATTCGGGCTATTGAGCGTCAAGGGGGCTTGAACTAATTACCCGTCAATCATTCGTGCAAATATGTGAACCACACTCGCGAATTGTTATGCGCATATTTTTTTTTACATTGATAGATACTTTTGAAGGGGTTTTATTTTACTTCCCGCCCAACATAAGAGCGGTAATCCGCCGCAGCTAGGGTTTGCACGACGGATCCGAAATGTATGGGAAGATCCGCGGATCCGGATCCAGATCCGGATAATTTCATACATTTCTGATCCGGATTGCAAACTAGCCGCAGCGCAAGTAGCTCGAATAGGCAAGTCCGATAGAGAGGCAGATGACGATTTTGTTGTTTTTGTTGGTAGGCCCTCAGATACCACTGACTATCATATCATAAAACAAAGTAATAATTGTAACTTGAACAGAAAATTTATTTATTTAATTATAATTGCTTACAGTATGTATGCTTACATATTCACTGACTAGGGAATGCAAATCGGTTATTTTCGGTTATTTTTTGTATGGAAATTATCGGTTATTAACCGAAACCGCGGTTATTTCCATACAAAAAATAACCGATTTGCATTCCCTATCACTGACGCAAGCAGTAAATTGTACCGAAAACGCATAAATACATAAGTTTGCGTGCGTTCACTGGCTTTTGGTATTCATATTTGTACAACTCTCATATTGACTGATGTTGATGACCTACTAAACTAAATACAACACTACAATTATAAATTGTAATCACTCCACGTTTACAACACAATAAACTAATTACACATACTAATCCCGATGACAAGTGCGTTAACTTCTGCTCTTTGCGAATAAATAACAACATGTGACGCGCCTTTAATTCCACAGATAGATTAGGGCTCGAAATATGTTAACCGCGCGATTTACCCCGCCATCTGTCAGCATTATTATTAGTGCCTCCGCCGCCGCACTCCTATTCCTTTATATCCTACGCTTACCTGCTGAACATTTTCAATTGAACCACTGCGACCTTTTTGTTACGATTCTCTAGGGCACGTGTACTGGTTTACTCTGAGGCTAACCGTCGCTTTCCGCCGGCAAATGACGAGAATAACAGTTTTGTAACAAGGCCAAGTCACACTGGCAAGAAATGTTGATCCTGAACTTTTTACCTTCTTGAATTTATTTTCTTTTTTTAAGGATTAGCTCCCGAAATAAATCGAAAAATGTAGGTTCCTGCTTTAATATTTTGTGCTTACACGAAAGTTAAATCACCGTGTATTAAATAAGTTCACTCTAAACAAGTTATTGATATCGATGTATTTTGTTTTTTACGATTTTTTTGTTATGTCAGTCTTATGAATCAATCAATTTTAATTACAAGTAGGTACAGTCAAAGAATGTAATTTCGTACCTTGTCACAGTGACGATCTATATGAAAGTCACTGGGGACCTCATACTGATGATGACGCTCTCCTGACCGATTTCGGCCATAGCGACTGGCAATTTTTAACTCGTGCTATTAGAGTGTAGCTGATCCACTTTCTGGTGCGCCCTTAGGTGGCCCTATCTTCTTGCTAAATACTGGAGCTTTTGGGCACGTCAGCGGACCTCCTATATAGTTGTAGGGAATTGAGGTTGGCGGCCGAGCCTTAAGCTCATCTTGTTTTCTGTCGAGCTTACTGCAGCGTTCAGTCTCAAAATGGCTAACTCGATCATGAATGAGGCGCCGCCATTCGGGCCGCTGCGCTGCGCCTTCCGCTCCCAGACAGAGGGCTCTTGTTTTACTATTGTCACTGTGGCAAAGTACGAAATGGTACTGAAATTAAATTCCTTGACCGTACCAAATAAAACGTTTAAAACCACCTTTATAATATCAAAGTAATCGTAAAGAACAGCATTTCAAAATACCTACTTACTTACTCAAGTCATAAGCTACGGTTTAGACATTTGATTTAGAGAATTTACGTTTCTGAATAGTTCAGATCCACTAGATAGCTAGTGGCACTGCATGGGTTTACTAAAATTTTATATTCCACATTATTCCATTTTCATTGGTTCACGTATTTGCGATATCGCTGCGGATGACTGCGAATAAAAGTTCCATGAAAAAATGCTGACACAAAATCCGGGGCGTTTTCCGTTTTTAACAATTCAGTTCAGTGTCATATGCCGGCGGTGATCGAACAATAGACGAAATGCTTGCAATACACATACAAACTCGATATTATTTAACCGTAGATGTTGGCAATGTTTAAAGTAAATACAAATAAAAGACAATAGGTGCGATCGTGATCTTGTGGACCCTGCACACTGGTATCGATTATGCAGTTTATTTTTTACTAGACATGAAAATTAGAGTTAGACCGAGATAAGTCTGCAACGATTTTGATAGCACACGCAGTACGTACAAGTGTTATTTATACGTCATACTTAATTTCATATAAGTTTGGCCCCGGTCAGCCTATTGTGACAGAACGGTAACTATGAAACCCTACACTGATCATGGTATGACATGCTCTTGGCCGGTTTTTTACTTTTGGATAATTTTAATATGAACATTACGAAGCAGACGAAATGATTCGCCTGGGGCTTTGAGTGGTTACATTTAATATTCAGTAGTGGTGCAGCTTGCATTTCCTTAGCTATTGACCACTACATCCTTTGTAAACCATATTCAGGCTTATGCCATGCTCGAAAACGTCTCAAACAACTTACCTATTTACTCCGGAATGCAGGGCAGTCGTCTCGTCAGTGGCCGTCGTGCAGTCACAAAATGACAAACGAAAGAGAAAGAGGTAGAGTGACAAAATGTCACTCTACTCTTTAGGTACTTCTGAAAGCTACGGATACGACAACATCTAATCGTAAAATATTACATGGAGAACGTAAAGTTCAATTACAAACTAAAGAAGGCTTTATTTTGAAACAATCTCGAGACATTCCAAGTTAAAAGAATGGTGATTGTGGATAAACCTTTACCCGTGTACACAAACCAAACGACAAAAAACTTTTGTAAAATAAAAAAAGTACGTCGTCCATTAGTTACTTTGGCCTAGCAACAAATATTTTTCAGCAGAGGGGCACGCAATGAAGATACAAAAAACATAATTTTCAAATAATCGCATTTCCTATTCAATGCTATAAAATGTCTCGAGGCATCTACGTCTTGGTTAATGTGGTCACTGAATATGTATTCAGAATTTCGGTGTTTAACATAATACTAAGAACTGATGCCGGGCCATTTGCATACTTTATAATCAAATAATGAACAACGGAGCGAGCACGATGTCAGCGAACTGCACTACAATGTAAACATGTTAACTATTTCAGGAAATAAATAGGTAGAGAAGCAGAGCTCAGAGCTAAATGTAAAACGCGAGCCTCTATGCGCGGCGCTATGTGGGGTTGTTCTATAAATTAGAGCAAGTATGTTCGGTGAAAGTATTGCTATTTTTAGTGAACTGTAACATATTAAAGAACTATATAGTAACCTACGTCAGAGAATCAAAGTGGCCATTATTGCTCTTAATGTTGTCAGACTGTATGAATTGATAACATCTAATGCAGAACCGAAAACTGTCGAAGTAAGCTTCTTTTAGAGTACAGACCGCCTCTTGGCAAACAAAGTATTATAGGTCATCTTCACTTCAATTCTCGGTCAGATAGCAAGATGACCTACCAAAATGAGCTGCCATATTGGGGTGCCATAGGTATTCTGATAAGCTAACTTCATAGTGTTAACCTTTATTTATTTATTTTATTTATTCAGAACACATACAGTCATATACAAGATACATAAGTCAGAGGTGCGTAATACGCACATAAATCTTATTACTGAAAAGACCTGGAGGTTCATAAAATATATATGTAACTAAAAAAAGAAATACAACAGGTACAAGCATAAGCCTAAAGTAGGATACATACAACCTCATTAATACTTACAGTAAAAATTCGGAATAATAATAATAATTACCGCGAGGGTCAAGAAAGAAATATAGAATTTTGAAATTGCGTAGTATAGAAAAATAGATAAAAATCGAGGAACATTAGCTATCAAATTAAAATCTCAGAGAGTAGGTAATTACAGCCATAATATTTTTTCCTTTAATAAAGATTTTCCTTTGTGCGGTTCAAATAAGCTTATAATTTCTACTTCTCCAAGAGTCTTAAATACCAAGGAAATTTAAGTAATTTAACATAATAATAACTTAACCTTGTCCGATTAACATTAGCCACTTCATTACGTAATGCAAATATAACTTGATATGAGCATTGGTTTTAATTCGATCCGGCCCAATAGCAATAAGCAGACGTGTAAATATGCACGGACGGTTATCGTTTGAATGAACGTTCAACTTCCCCGTGGGAAATTTTTCAACGTTAACAATAACCCAGTAGTTTACTACACGTGAAAAGTTCGACCACATTTCTACCTTATTCTCGAGTTCGCATTTGATTCAATAAAAGTGATATTAAAAGGATACTGGTTTGTGAGCGCGACGGACTGAGTTTTAATTGGAATTATTTCCAATTAACCTCATTATATGTACGGGACGGTCTATTAATTAGTAGTGGATTTTGATTAAATATTACAATCAGAACACCGGCGCTTATCTGATCACACGCAGCATGAACATAAGTGAAAATTACAGTTGTAGATATTAGTAGGTACTAGGTACCTCTATAATAATGGCCGCAGATTAAGCTAACGTCGAGCTTAATAGTCCGCTCGGCCGCTTTTACTCGCATATTACCTACTCTCATTCACTGTAAAATATAAGTTTGCAAACTAGTTAAATACTAGATATTTGCTATATATGCATGAAATAACTAATTAGGTATTTTGTTAACATTACCTTTTAATTTAATCCATCCAAAAAATGATCAAGTACGTTACTGTAAACCACACAAAATGGCTAAGCGAGTGAAAGCGGAAAATGTATTGTATGGTAATTAGGTGGAATTAAATTCAAAGTAATTTTTGTACCCGTGATATAAAATCATAAGGGTCACGACGAATATACCCAACTACTTCGCTGTCATAAACAACTTCGCTCGGACGATAAAACCGTGCAAAAACCTAGTGAAAATGAAAAGAGCGGAAGTCATTTTGTTCTGCTTAAATTAATGTTATGAACATTATTAAATCCTTAGCCATGTTTTGTAGTAGATACAAAACATGGGTAATGGGCTCGACTACGAAGTTATTAGGTATTTTACATTTTGTAGTTGCAAGAATTTTCGTTGCATTTTCTTGTGTGTACCTACAGTAGCGTACATAAAGTATTATTACATACTTTTTAGGTTATTTCGGTTTAAATTTTTTATTCCAATTAATTTACCTATATTTATTGTGGTCCGGGGCGTTGACAGTAGGTACTCACCTGTGAGCTGAGTTGAACAGTGAGTTTCTATACTTAGTTCGTTTTTTTAGCATTAGAAAAAAGGTAAACAATCTTGACTTGTCTTTTTATTAAAAAACACTTTTGAA
The DNA here is from genome assembly GCF_910591565.1 of Cydia splendana. NCBI lineage: Eukaryota > Metazoa > Arthropoda > Insecta > Lepidoptera > Tortricidae > Cydia > Cydia splendana. The sequence goes on along the minus strand of NC_085965.1, from coordinate 11,558,601 downwards.
AAATAAGGCACGGCAAATATGTAACAATTATTTACAGTATTTAAATTATTTTGCTTTCATAAGTAGGTACCTAATAGTTACCGATTTTTAAAAACCGTTTTTCAATTAAAAGAGACGTCAAGATCGCGCAGTCTTTTTCTATACTGAATTAAAAAAGTGTGGCGAGTCTGGAGTTGTTCGACCTTTAAAGATTTCATCATGTACCGGCCCGATTCGTACTTTAAGATACGTCAAATATTACGTCATTCATTCATTCTTTTAAAATTATGGCTTCAACCCATTGGGGCTATTTCGCCAGTGTCAAGGTCGTAGTAGCAGGGTAAAACGATTGAAATTGTACGGTTAGTACAAGACAGTGTACGGTGATTTAGCTCTTGTAAAGCGATAGCGGGCTTTACAAGAAACACGTGGACAACCGGCCGTTGACTCCAAAATGATGGTTAAACGTGCTTCAAGATAAATTCTCCATTCACTGCACACTACCACATTAGTTAACTGTATAATAGGCTATCGATATTACACTTTAAACAATATTAATGAGCAAAAAACAAAGCAATTGATCCCGACGCGTGCCATCAAGATGGCGCTCGAAACGGAAGTCAAATATTACGTCTCTATACGATATGGATTAGATATGTATATGTCAGTGTCAAAAGTGACGTTTCTTCAAACAAAAGCGTCACTTTTAACACTGACATATCTAATCCATATCGTATCTAGTTCGTACTATTTGACGTATCTTAAAGTTCGACAGTTCGAGATAAAATATGTCCCAGCATCTCTTTCGATACCGTTCTGCTGGAATTTCAGTTATCTGTGACCACGGTCGATGGAACCTGTCGGCTGATAGAAAGGTAGGTACCTAAAGTAATTAATTTTTATATACATAATGAAGGCCTTAATTCTTCTACAGTTCAATTCTGTCCATTGTGTAACGAAAATTACATAGGCATATAACTTTTGTCAAAGGAATTTATTAAAAAGTAAAAGAATTAATTTCCTTAACTTATTTCCTTGGTTTTAGGTAGGTACCTCTAATTTATGGTTGTCAATTCGTTTTTATTTTCTACTATCAAAAATCTTTATTACATTAATTAGGTTTTCATGATGCGAGATGACATGACGAGACATAGATGCCTAGTTAGATAACATACAATATGATGCATGTTAATAATTTGTTTGGTATTTAATTATCTTAAATAACGTCATCACGTTTTAGGTTATTAATATTAAGAGCACAAAATCATAATAAATGTAAAAGATTTAAGTAGGTATTTTAACCATCCAGCCAAAAGCTTTACTGTTAAACAAAAAATTTAAAAAACAGCCTTCGCTTGTAAAATATTGTAGCATTTTACTACGCGTTTATTATGGACGCTTTAATCCAGGCTTTATCACTTTTATGATTGTCGACTGACCTCGGTATAAATAGAATAAACCTTCACTGCATATTTCTAAAAGGTAAAGGTAGGCATGTTTTGTGAAAAAGTAATTTAAAAACTTCTTACATCTATATATACATATAATAAAGCTGAAGAGGGTCGAAAGTCTCTACATGGAAGATATTTGAAAAAAAGTTGGCTGGGGATACTTAGAATTGATAACAGAACACGTTCCAACAGTTTTTAGAATTTTTGTCTGTTTGTCTGTTTATCTGTTTATCTGTTTGTCTGTTTATTTGAACGCGCATCATGTGAAAACGGCTGAACGGATTTTGATGAAAACTTTACTAATCTGTCGAGAAAATCCCCGGCCAGGTTATAAGGCTATATAGGCTATAAATCAACCCTTAAAAGGGGGGGTAGCCACAACACTTGATTGACTTAAGTTTGCCCCTGAATCGTATGGCGCTACTTAGGAAGGAGGGGCAAACTTTTTTCAAATATGTGCTAACACTATAGAGTACCCTGGTAAACTAACAGATGGCGCTGAATTTAATACGATGTGACATAAATAAACCACCGCGGAAGGATTTTTCCAATATAACTCTAAGCTTAGAAGACCCCTCTTCTAAAATATCAATCAATCGTACGGATATCAACAAATTTAATTGAATAATTGTGTTGATTTAATAATACAACAAAATTAAACGACAGTAAATTAATTGCCCCTCATTGCACAGTGCCATCTTTTGGGGAGCTGAGTAAACATTAAGTAACCAAGAAAACTAAAAATGAGTTTACATAGTTGCGTATAGGTAGTGGTAAAATAAACACACATCAACACGCGTATAATTGCATAAAATTATTTATTTTCTCCGTCATGAATTATACCTAATCGTAATTATATCGCATCCATATCAAATCCATATTCATACGTATCGCCTCCTTAAGCACTTAATAATGGCCACGAAGGTGGGTACTTTGAAAAAAAAACATTGACCTCTGTCATTTGCAGTGCCGGATTAACCCTTTTAAGCAAAATAAGCACTTGCTTAGGGCACCATGTCTAGGGGGCACCAAAAATTATTGAAAAATTTACGCGTTCGCTTCGCTCGCGTTTTCAATAACTTTCTAAAATATGATAAATGTGACATTCGGTTGGCGACTGCAGCAGCATTACTCTGCTGCAACATTACTGCTGCAGCACTGTCAATTTTCGTAATAAAATGATGTGACTGATTTCCACACTAAAAGTAAAAATGTACAACTGTCTATCAAATTGCGTTTTTTTATATCGAAAAATTTTCGAGCTCGCTTCGCTCGCGTATTCAATAACTTTCTAACATATGATAAAGGTGACATTCAATTTTCGTGATATAATGATGTGACTGATTTCCATACTAAAAGTAAAAATGTACAATTGTCTATCGAATTGCGTTTTTTTATATCGAAAAATTGTCGCGCTCGCTTCGCTCGCGTTTTCAGTAACTTTCTAAGATATGATAAAGGTGACATTCGGGTGGCGACTGCAGCAGCATTAGGTACTCTGTTGCAACGTTACTGCTGCGGCACTGTCAATTTTCGTGATAAAATGATGTGACTGATTTCGGTACAAAAAGTAAAAATGTAAAACTATCTATCAAAATGCGTTTTTTATATCGAAAAATTTTCGCGCTCGCTTCGCTCGCGTTTTCAATAACTTTCTAACATATGATAAAGGTGACATTCAATTTTCGTGATATAATGATTTGACTGATTTCCATACTAAAAGTAAAAATGTACAACTGTCTATCGAATTGCGTTTTTTATATCGAAAAATTGTCGCGCTCGCTTTGCTCGCGTTTTCAATAACTTTCTAAGATATGATAAAGGTGACATTCGGGTGGCGACTGCAGCAGCATTAGGTACTCTGTTGCAACGTTACTGCTGCGGCACTGTCAATTTTCGTGATAAATGATGTGACTGATTTCCTTACTAAAAGTAAAAATGCACAACTGTCTATCAAATTGCGTTTTATTATATCGAAAAATTTTCGCGCTCGCTTCGCTCGAGTTTACAATTACTTTCTACAATATGATAAAGGTGGCATTCGGGTGGGGACTGTAGCAGCAATAGAAAATCAAACGAACTTACCTGTAAGTGACGTTCGATGATTATTAAACGAGGTAATTCGCCTGAGAGATTACACTAAGTTTACATGTAGTAGCACGAAGATAGTGCTGCCATCGTACACCCTTTTAGAGCAACTATTAAAAAAAAAACAAATTTTATTTATACCCTGTGGCGGGTACTTCATAATCTCATACACTTTTGGTACCCGGAGCCCATCGTCAACTCATACATAATATATTTCGTGAGGAAATAGGGCAACTACAGAACTAGTTCTGTATAGGGTCCGGGTGGGCGTGTAATCTCTCAGGCGAATTACCTCGTTTAATAATCATCGAACGTCACTTACAGGTAAGTTCGTTTGATTTTCTATTAAACTCAGTAATTCGCCTTTCGAGATTACACTAAGTTTACATGTAGATGTTTAAAGCTTCACGAAATATTTAGGAAAACTGAAATAAACAAAGTATGAAATCAACTTATTATGTACTATATTTCAGTTCTAACAAATCGTTTACATTGCGGTTTTTCTTAGAAAATAACCATATTTAGATGTTAATTAATGCATAATGAATAATCAACTAGTATAATACCTATTTTATTAAGTATTATGTTGAGGTCATACTGCAAAGAGACCGGGCGAACGACTCTGACGTATCAGGTAATACTTCCCTGTTATAAAATTTAGCAAAGGATGCCGAGTTACCTGTCCATCCTGCGGTTCTTTTTATAACATCTATGCTTTCGCCAAGCTTGTTGGCAGCAGACGTAGATGCATGCCTGGTGCTGTGAGAGCTGAATACTGAGGTGTCGATCCCGCTCTCCTGCAGTGTGGCCTTGATCCAGCGACTCAGTGATTGAGAACATACATTTCTATATGGCTTCCTTAAGCTAATGAATAAAAACTCACAATCTGTTTGCCTTTTATCGGCAGTAGTTTTTAGATATTGTTCTAAAGTTCTAGCCGGACAAATAGAAGGCCTTTCGTCGAAGTAAGGAAGAATCAGTAAAGGTTGTGACCTACCAACCGCAGAAGTTTTTATTTTATCAGAGATTTTGATTACAAATTTCTCACCATTATATTGTTGTATGTTAGACACTCGAATCAAAGAAAGGGTCTGTACGCGATGCGCTGTGGTCAATGCTAGTAATGTTGCTAGCTTTTTGGATAATAAATCAAACGGCAAGCTTTCGTTCGGATAATGATTACTTAGGAAATCTAAAACTACCGCTGGGTTCCAAGTAGAATTATACCTTGGAAGGGGAGTTCTCAATTTATACACTCCCTTCATGAATCGTTTTATCTTTAAATCGTTCATAAGTCCAGAACCTACTATAAGACTTATAGCTGATTTCGCTGAATTAATTGAACCGTATTTATTATCTTGATTATAAAGTCTTACTAAAAATCTTAATATATCCTTAACGGACGCATCATAAAGATTGACGTTAATTTCTTGGCAATAACAAAACCATTTTTTAATACATGGTTCATACTGACTAATTGTATTGTCCGTCAGCGAGGCTAACATCACGTCCACGGCTTCGGGAGGAGCGCCCTGCCTCAGGAACGCCGTCCGGATAAGACAGCGGCCACCAGGGTAAGGTTCCGCTGAAGTTTGTGTTCGGCCCTGTAAGGCGAATGCAATAAAATAGCCTCTGGAGGAAATACCAAGCTATTTGAAACTTGTAGTTTCTTAAAAAGTGGAAACCACGGCTGTGTGTGCCATAAAGGTACAACCACAATACCCTCCGCTTTATTATTTACTATTTTCTGGAGTACATTTAATATCATTGAAAATGGTGGAAAAGCATAGAAGATTATTCCAAGACAATGTAAAAGCATCAACTTTGAATGCGTCTGGGTCTTTATGCCATGATACAAATTTCACACATTTTTTATTTAGACGACTTGCAAACAAGTCGATTTCTGGTCGTCTAAATGTCTCACAAATCAGATTATAGGCTTCATCAGCGAGCTCCCACTCAACATCTGCATGAACTCGGCGAGATTCGGCATCGGCAATCAAATTCTCAGTGGAGCTTATGTAAGACGCAAAGATATATATGCGTCTTTCTTCGCACCACTGCCAAATCTTACGGCTTAGTGCATTCAGATGCGGAAACTGAATGCCTCCAAACCGGTTTATGTATGCTATTGCCGTAGTATTATCAATACGCAAAAGTATCTCGCAATCCGTGAATTTACTGGCAAAAATTTTTAGACCAAAAAATGCAGCTGTCAGTTCCAAAAAGTTAATATGCTCATTTAACTCTTCTTTTGACCACTGACCACTCGCTGTTTGATCCGAGCAACTAATGCCCCAGCCCGTACGAGATGCGTCTGAAAAAATCTCTAGCCGGTAATCGCCTGACCTTATCGGGTTGTTACACTTTTCAATATTACGTAACCACCAATTAAAATCGCCACTAAGATGATTTGGTATTGACATGAATTGATTATAATCATCATTATCTTTTAGACAAAGGTATTTTTGTCGTTCGAACATTTTTGTATAAACCCACCCGTACTGAACGGCTGGGCATACAGACACTAGCAAACCAACTAAATGTGCAAAATCTCGAACTTTGCACCTTTTCATGTTAGAAAACCGTATTATCTCACGCTTAATTTTTAATTTTTTATCTTTCGGAATGCTAATTGTTAATGCATTGGAGTTAAAAACGAAACCTAGGAAAGTAATGCTTCGACTAGGTGTACCGTCACTTTTTTCTAAGTTTATTACAAAGCCAAGCGATTCCAATAAGTCTTTGGTTTGTTTGAAATTTTGTTTGCATTCGTAAGGGCTGGAACCAAAAAGACATATATCGTCTAAATAAATTACAGAAAATAACCCTTGTTTTCGTAAATACTCCACAACCGGACGCATAAGTTTTGTGAATACGTATGGCGCTAAATTCAAGCCAAAGCACAGTACTTGAAATTCATACAAACGCCCTAACCATTGAAATCGTAAGTATTTTCTGTAGTCTTCACTTCACTTACTTATTGAAAAATAAGCATTCTGAAGGTCCAATGTACACATATAAGTGTCTTTAGATAAAAGACGCATCAAAGTCCTGTAATCCTCAATTTTGAAGTGTGGTGTAGGAATAAACTTATTCAATTGCTTCAAATTTAGGATAAATCTATTCTGGCCATTACTTTTCTTAATTAGAAAAATGCTTGATAAGAATTGACCCTCGCATGGCTCGCACTGTCGAACAGCGCCTATATTTATGAGTTTAGTAATTTCATTATTCATTTCTAACTTATGCTGAGCCGACTGTGGTTTATTTACAGGTATCTGTGACTGGACGATATCAATGTCAACTGGCAAGCGTAAGCCTCTGACCCAAGATAAAACTACCGGGTCATTAGTTACGCGTTGCCAATTATGGTAATAAAACTGTAGTGTACCCGCCTGCGACTCGCTGCTTAGCGCCGACTGGCGGTCGGCTTGCTGCTCCGCGGGCGAGGGTCGCGGCGCGCGCTGCCGCGCGGCGTCGCTGCCGGCTGCCTGCGCCCACCAGCCGTCGAGCTCGTCCGCGCGTACGCGCGCCGAGGTGCCGGCGGTGGCGGGCCCCGCCAGTTTAAAGCCCTCGAAGGTACCGCTTCAGCCGGTCTGCTCTTAGGTGGAGGCTTCGGTTTCGTTGAGGCGGGTCTCATCTCCGCGCCAGTCTTCGTTATCGCCTTCATAGATTTCAGTTTCTCTGAAAGATCCGTACCAAAAAGGAATTTATCTCGTTTCAGGTCCTTTATATTGTCTTTGACGTCTTTGCTAAGACAAGCTTGCAAGAAGTTCCTTCTAGCTGAAGTCTCTTCGTAATGTATATGGCATAACAAGCGGCCTGCATCGCTGAGTAGCTTCAAACTTTCTTTATTTTCTGTGGCGTCGGAATGATTTTCTAAATTCGACGACATTAAGTCGGCTATACATGTCATGACGCAAGCCATACTTCTCTGCTTTTCTGATAAAATAATGTCTCTCTTAAGCGCGTTTTCGTTGACCGCCGCTTTGATTTCAGGGTTTATTATAGGACTCTGCAGTAACGTCAGATTCTCAGGAATGTCGTGACCGGAAATAATTTCCTTTTTGACATCCTCCTTTAAACCATTGATTAGTATATCGGACCATCGGTTAGCAATATCCTTGTGCACAGCCTTGCTAAATATTTCTTCTTTAGCAGGTTCGTCACCTAGAATATTCAAAATACTCGGATCTAACTCCGGCGATGTTTCCAGCTGAGGATCCAGGACTGGAGATGGTTGGTTTTCCTCTTGGGGTCCTGAAAAAACCGACACAAAATGTCTAAGTAAAAATAAATCACATGTGCAAGCCTAGAAACAGTTTTTCAAACTGCTTTATTGCCAGACTTTGTAATAGGTAAGTCGATTGTATTCTGGATACACTGGAGTAAACTTTTGATATCATCAGTAGCTGTCTCGCGGACTCTTGCGACTGCGCATCGAGGTGGCAAACCTATATACTACGATACAACCTTACAGATCGATCTGAAGTATATTTTAGGTTAGTATGTAGCCTTACAGGCACAACTTTAGCCACTAATGTTTACCAGTAAAATAAAAATACGCCGAATAAACAAGCATACGTAGCAGTGCATAAAAAAGTACGTAGCTACACTCTTGTGAACAATAAGTAGGTAGACACCTACGTCAAGATCGTATAGGTTCCCCGCCGATAGGGGGCGCGTGCGCACGCTCGAGCCAAGGTCAAGCGCGCCTGCGTTACCTACGTACCTACAAAACCACGCGTAATATAAAAGAAACATAAGTATATAGTACCTTCGGTTTGCGGCACCTCCTGCTCGGAAACATGATCCACGCCAAGCTCGTTTACCACTTCCTCATCGTACTGGTCTGCATCCGACGACACCGAACTCCCCGACTCCGAATCCGACGACTCCTCTCGGCGTTCCCGTCGCACTTTTTTCATTTTCTGCTCCAACTTCTTTATTTTCCGTGCATAGTATTCTTCATCATCCCTAAACTTACGTTTTCCCATGGTAAAACACACGAATTACAGCCAAATATTCGAATTAAAACACTTAGCACGGGAATAGCGTATACGATGGCGGCGACACAAAACGTGTATGAGATTATGAAGTACCCGCCACAGGGTATAAATAAAATTTGTTTTTTTTTTTAATAGTTGCTCTAAAAGGGTGTACGATGGCAGCACTATCTTCGTGCTACTACATGTAAACTTAGTGTAATCTCGAAAGGCGAATTACTGAGTTTAATACTCTGTTGCAACGTTACTGCTGCAGCACTGTCAATTTTCGTGATTAAATGATGTGACTGATTTCCATACTAAAAGTAAAAATGTACAACTGTCTATCAAATTGCGTTTTTATATCGAAACATTTTCGCGCTCGCTTCGCTCGCGTTTTCAATTACATTATAGGATGTTGGTTATAATCTCTAAGTTTAAATCACGTGTAAATTTTTAATAAGGGCGAAATAACTATTGATTTTGGAGTGTAGTTTTATTTAGTGGTACCTAACTGTAAAATATTTTATCTGGACTACAGTCCTCTTGTTGATGCTAGAGTCTAGCATATCCATCTGTCAACTTTACTTCAAGTTCCGCCTCCAGGGGAGAGGGAGAGAAATTAGGATTAGAAATTAGCTGCTTACTGACACAGACCGAATTCCACGCGGGCGGAGCCGCGGGCACAGCTAGTTGATTAAATAAAACACATATTTTACAAAGAGAAAAAGAAAGGATTCATGAACAAATATGGTGAATTGCTCCCATTTACGCTGTGATAGAGACTATCGGCAAAATAAGTAGCACGCATGGTCTAATAAAACATGGTCTTCCATTCCCAGAGTGACACGCGATTACGTCACAATAACATTGCCACTTTATTTCAACATAACATGTTACATGGGTACATTATACCTATGGTTAATAAGTTAAAATATTTCTTTATAATTTTATAATTTTCATTTATATGTATTTTAGCTTAAATTTTACAATAACACGTCATTTTTAATTACTCGTTAGCAATATCTTCCGATTCACGAAAGAAATTTCAGACTTTCGGGCAATTCTGTTTATACTACTGGCAACACAGGATAGCGCTGTGGACATTTGACAATTCGGATCTAGATAACTTCATGCCCTGACCGTCATCCTTGTCGAACGCGTAATACTATACAGTTATATTTTATCTGGACTACAGTCCTCTAGCACGGCGGTCGGCAACCTGCGGCCCGCGGGCCGCATGCGGCTCGTGAAACTGTCACTTGCGGCCTGCCGCGAGCCTCTCTGGCTATGTAATATTGAGAAACTACAATGTCTGATAAAGTCATAAATATTAACAAAGTGCGGCCCGCGTCAACTTACTCATCGTTAACTACGCTACTAAAATTACGCAAAAAAAGGTTGCCGATCGCTGCTCTAGCATATCCATCTGTCAACTTTACTTCAAGTTCCGCCTCCAGGGGAGAGGGAGAGAAATTAGGATTAGAAATTAGCCGCTTACTGACACAGACCGAATTCCACGCGGGCGGAGCCGCGGGCACAGCTAGTTTGATAAATAAATTTTAGTAGTCTGTTTCATAAAAACACTTCACTTGAGCAGACCTTCACCATCTTAGTTTCTATATTTATAGGTAACTAATTCCTAGCTGGCTACGAAATCCTAAAAATACGAACCCTCTTATGCTCGAAGCTGGATTCGAACCAGCTACTTCAACAATCGTACTTAATACCCTAATCTGGAGTCCTAGTCAAGATGTCCATCGTTTGCGCCGTAGTGAATGAAACGCTAATGTCTCTCTGTCGCACTAATATCGAAAAGTGATAGAGAGACATTAGCGTTTCGTTCGCTACGGCGCAAACGATTGGTATCTTGGCTAGGCCCCTTGATGCTCATGTTGTATTATAAATTAGTACCGTGACCGATCTGAAAAGATATTGATAAAAGTGGCTACCCAGTTTTCATTCGCTTTGCTTATTTACATATTTACGAGTATATGGAAATAATTTATAATCTTAGTAGACTGGCTTTGTATCTCATTCCTAGATAATTCATTAAACCACGATGCAAAACTAAGAAGCCTCTTAAACTGGTCGAGTGAGCTAGTGCAGCGGTAATTACTTGTACGTAATACCGTAACTACCGTAAGTCACGGCCGGTCTAACAAGACGGTAACTCCGAGTGAGCTCGAGCTATTCACAATGCATGGCCGAGACAAGGCTTATTGACCGAGCGTTAGCGAAGGTCTACGTTTCAGCTTGGGCAATGCTTTTTTATGTCCGGATGTTCTCCTCTACAGGCACAGAATAAATAATAGTACCTACTAGGTACAGAAGACTCACTCTCTAACAAAACGCGTCTGTTACGATCAGGACAGATATGGCCGCTAGGTGGCAACAGCGCCACGCGCGGCTTATGGCTAGCCACCAAAATTGGTGTGGAACGGATGTACTTTTAGCTACATGTAGCAAAGCGACGAAATCGCGGAGAGAGCCACGCCTGCTACAGGTCGCAATTCTCAGCTCCGTTTCTCGTGTAGCCGTTTTGTGAGCATGTTTGGAAGTTAGATAGAATTTTTCTGTCGTTTCGATTTTGAAAATGTTACATTGTGGTTACCTGTGTTGAGATCAAATTATACTAGGAACGAGCAACGCGTTGTTCAACATTTGTGAGATAGCAGTAACTGGTAGTAACGCTTGACAACGCCAACAATGAACCGGATGCACCGGAATGTGGATAGATACTTCTCGTGAAGTCGTGAATTCCTGTTTTTAGATTCAAGCCTTCTACAATTTCAAAGGGCTGAGGGCACATTATTCTATTTGTTCTATGTATGTATAAATACAAATGTAATTCCAACTCAATACGTATGTAAATATGTGATTGTCAAAGCGAAGTCACAAGTATTTTTAAATGGGTTAATATGACATGGTTCCGTTCATCCGAGTGAATCCTACTCGGATATCCTATGAATACATTTTGAAATTGTAACCTATTTATGTGTAAGCACATACGTAATACATAAATAAATATTTATAATGTAAGTAAATAATACAAACTTAATACTTAAGCATACCTTATGAAATAAAAGGGTTAGTATCATATGGTCAAAAACGCAAGTGGTCTCAGCGTCAACTCACCTAAAAATCATTTGGGCAAATTTGCAGAGTAGTCTAAAACGTAAGCGGTCCATGAAGCAACTCGTCACAAAATGATTTCGTCTACTGTCGTATTATCAAATCGTCTTACATGCATATGGTCTAAATAGCTGGTCGCCGACAAAGCAATTCGTCTAAAATGTACGTGGTCTAAATAGCATGTCGCCCAAGAAGCAACTCGTCTTAATGGAATGACACTTATTGAAAAGCTGTCAAGTGATGACTCCAATATGCTATTCAAGTGTCCGACGAGTAAGACGAGTTGTTTTATCGATCAGTTACTTTTTAACCTATTTGTGAATTGGTCTAGATGATCCTAAGGCAAGTAGCTAAAGTGACTAGTTACATATCGGACAAACCGCTTATTTATCGGGTTGATTTTAGACGAGTTGCTTTATAGGCTGCTTACGTTTTAGACTATCTGCCAATTTGCCCAAACGATTTTTAGGTGACTTGACGCTGTAGACGACCTGCGTTTTTGACCATATGATACTAACCCAAATGAAATAAGGTTGTAGTATAACATGGATGTAAGTAAAAAGAGGTAGATATGGTACCAGGCGCACGATCGTGAGCCATCAAATATAGGTTCCGGAACCTATATTTAGTTAGTCCTATGGGTGACGCCAACCTGTCAAGTTGTCAAAATCGTTGGATCAAATTTTAGTTTTGTCAACTATGAACGTCACACGTCTACATAAATAAAAGGTCATTGTAGTATAATCCATGTTTACTACTGAATGAACAAAAGCCGGGTCGGGTGTCATTTTCAGCAGACCAAAGCCAAACGAAATATTCTCTCAATCCTCATGCACAACTCCAATATTACCGTGTGCCGAAGTCGTGGAAAATAGCTTTTTCGTTGCATGCCGCCGCCTAGCTTCCGTATCGACAATACAACGCAAAACTTCAATTCAAACACAAAGGGGTTCTCTGCTTATATAAAATCCGTTTACATGCATTTTATTGGATCAATCAAGCTTAATCTGACAAAGGAGACTCGTAATTCAAAGTTTTATCATCTTTTTTGTAGGATTTACGAGCGTCATCTCGCCTGGCGCTCGGAAAACTATTCAAATAAGCGCTAACTGACGAATGAGATTACATTAGGACATTTAGGATCGTGCTGTTTTTGACATATTGGTTCTGCTTATGAGCATGATATATAACTCTATCTTTATAAATAATTTAATCTCCGTAGTTTTATTCCAAAAAATGTTTCCAAACCAAAACGATACTCTGTGCAAATTCAGAATATTGGCCAGAAGCCATATATGTAAATGGGCGAGCCTTATTGTATTTCACAATAGGTTGGAGAGATGCCTACCTAATTCCCTATGCCAGCTTTGAATTATAAAAATGCATTAAGAATATTAGCATAATTTATATTTTAAATATTTCAAATAATAACTTCATTATGTTATTATTATTTCTTAGATACGAGTACTAAAGTTAGCCCTTTTTATTTATTCTTTGTAGAGGATGAAATCGGAATCGCTACATTTACAAGATGGTGAGATTTGATTCCGCTTACCCGTTGGACCCTTGCCAATACAATAGATGGGCAGTGACTTTGCAAAATCGCAAGGATATGGATTTATTGATACTTTTTATTAGGCCGCTATAAAAGAACTTACTCATGAATATTATGCACCCACACAAAATACTCATTTCAACTATCTAGTGTAATATTTTGTAACAAAAACCTAATAACATTAAGTACCTACTTGAATATGAAGCTTGCTACAACGCGCGCACAAATAAAAAATATTTCTTAAATTCAATTGCAAAGAGTTATACTAATGACGTTATTATAAACATTATTAGTCTCCAACTTTAAGAGATGTCTAAACAAATTAATCTTTGCTCCTGAAAAACGATAGAACTAAAACGTATATTTAAAGTGATTTTGTTATGTCTAACCGTAGAAGGAGGCCAGAAAATGTGTAGATCATCTTAAGTATTTTTACTACGTGTAGGTATGGGGCCAACTGCGAAATATTAGCTGTTTCATACATTGGGACGAATCAGATTTCGATGTTTGTATCGACGTACGTACTTATAAATTCCAAGCTGCCTAGCTGTATGTCTATCAGGCTTTTCGTGCCTCGAACAATACTCGTATTTATGGATTTCTCTGTCCCACTTTCGACGCAAATTCCTATGACAGACTGCACGACTGGAGAATGCACAGAGCGCGGCAAACATTTGTGGGGGTTCTAATTACTGCTGTCCGTGCATTTGACAAATTTTCGCTCTTAAACCACGTATTGGAAGCTGCAATGTTTTTAAGCTTGACATGTAGGTATTTGTGGGCGCCGTAGATTTTAAATGCTTTTAATTACCTCCTTTCATAGAGCCATTTTACACCGTCCGATCTGAAATCGGATACCTACCAAAGTTAGCGAACGATAGTGTTTTACAGAATAGGCCAATCGATAGCGTAATTTGCTTCGTGTGGGATGTAAGAAGCCGACTACGGTAAGTATTAATATACATATTGTCAGATAACTATATGATATAATAAAAAAAAATTGTTCGGTATAATAAAATTTTACGATATGTCGGTAGCAACGACACGTAGAGTAACCGTAAAGTGTCATAAAAACAGGGCAAAAGCCCTCGTCGTACCTCATGAAAGTCATCAATATACTCTTGTGATAAATAGTACAAATGAAACGTTGACACTTAAATTATTTAAACCTCCTTCAACAACATTATTACGTAGATAGATATGTTAATAATTCATAATTATTACTAAAACTGTATCAGTTGGTACTTAAGGTCTCGGGAGGCAAGAAAGGGCGCCGTGATCCCATCTATTTGCAGGGACCTACATCCTTCATGTAGCGAAATCCACCCCTACTAAAGTTAAGATTTATAATTAGGATAAACTTATAGACTTAAGTTCAATTAACTACTTATACTTATACGTACCTACTATACATAAATGTAAATAAAACGTTTTGTGGAAATATTTTAAAGATTTTTTCTAATTCTAAAACGATACAGTGTGGGCCTGTAACAAATGCTACTAAATATTTAATGAGAAATTACTTAGTATATTGAATACTAAGTAATTTCATTTACCACTTTTTTATAAGTAATTTATAAATTTAGCTAAAACTGACATTCGGCAAAATAATTTTCGTCATTGATTTAGAGAACTGCACACGCGAGCGGTGCGGCTCGGTCTCACAAATAAACTAACCCATAATATGCCCAGAACTAATCTTTGGTCTGGACTCCTTGAGGTTACAGGTTCACTCTCCAACTAATTTTAATGTGTAGGAGCTAGTTTTATTAATTGGGCCGAAAATGACCCAATGGGCAAATATGAGAGAGAGAGAGAGAGATAGATTTGAAAGTAATTAAGGTTCAGTTAGCTTGCTTATCTAACAACCCTTTAACTATGTATAAGAATTCAGATTTCGCCTTCTTACTCATATTTAAAAGACATAAAATGTACAACGCTACTGAAATTGCAATTTAAATGTTGCGCATGCAGAAAGAAAATAAATTTTGCAAGAAGTTTTGCTGAGCACTTTTAATTCGTCGCAAAACTAAATGACTTAAGTTAGTAGGTAAACTTCTCTTAATCAAGTGTAGGTAAGTGCCCACCTTGCACCTGCAATCTTACTGAAATATTACCCTGTTTCAGACGGTAGCTACGTTGCTCCGGAAACATAATATATTCAATAAGTTTAGTCAAAGGTAAACTTAGAAACGAACAACGAAGCCTACATGGCTGATAACTACTTATTAAAATAACTATGGATACCTTAATTTTGTCATATTTAATAAATATTTAATTTAGATACCCTAGAATTATATAATATAATGTGTCATATTATCTTATGAGTTGAATATATTAGTTTAGGTACAAATTAAACCTATATCTTCGTAGCTTCCGCAAAACGCCCCAAAAGTTCAGTAAATCATTACGACATGAAAAATATCCATCTATTACCGCCCACCACGATAAATCGAGACATTAAGGATAAATTTAAGTCTGAAAGAGGTATTAAATTCACTAATAACCGCTTATTGTCGTCTCCGTCATATTTAAGAATAAGTGATGGTCTCGTTAATCTATAAAGGATGTCGGTGGTATTCCCTAATGAGGGGTGATATAAATCAATTTGGATGACACAAGAACTTTTGTAGGTAATTAATTATATTACGTAGTTTGATGACGAGGGCCTAATAGAGACCCCAAGTCGTGAATCCTGTCGAATTTGTTTTTCATAACTAAGTTGGTCTACGTAAAGTTTTAGTGTTGAAACTTGTATAGGTATGTATTCTTTTTTTTAATATAAATATTTATATAGATATAGAGTATTAGTTTACTCACACTCTCACACTTAACTATTTCTTCAATAGTCCGGCTGCAACTGCATGCCGAATCCGACACAAGAGCAGCCGATGCAACGGAGCCACGCCGTTTTGTCGACTAAATAGTGTTTAGTTTTAAGTTTATAAAATACATATGTATGTTAGTCTGTAAGGTATTTGTAATATGGGCCTTGTTGCCTGAATTAAATTTCTAAATAAATAAAATAAAATTAGTTGATACACTTACAGCCTTACAGCCCCAGATGCCGCTAGAACATAGAATGTCATATCCGATAATGAAATAGGAAAGGAACTTGTAGTATAAAACTAATCGATCGATGAATCCTCGATTATAGAAAAGTGCGTCGAGCGAAGCCATTGAAGTAAAAAACAAAACAAAACACTGCAATTTTAATCATGTTATAATTACGTAAGTACGCTTATGTACGATATAAAAACAACAATAAAAACGTTGGAAAAACTCTGTGTACGAGTAAACTGAACAAATGGCATTAGTAACTAGTTGTCCTTCGCAATAGGCAAGTGTTCAGTGCAGTCAAAGTCTCGATTCTGGCGCCTTGCCTGCGGCTAAATTGAAAAGTTTCGAGTCCGACGCGGCGACACAACTCACCCGCAATATTGCGCCAATATCACCGCTGGTCAAGTTTTGCGGCGACACAGCGACAAATTTAATAACAGCAGGCGGCTTAGCACGGTCGCGTTTTTATCCCTTGTCACCATGCCTGTCACGTTCTAACAAGTATCTAAGTGCGAAAGGGACGCGCATAGTGATAGTCGATAAAAATGGAACCGTGCTGAGCCCGCAGGTGACTATAACTTATTGCTCCAAGCCTATGTAACTATAATGTGCAAGTGTGTGTGTACCAGTTTGAACAAATCACATCAACTCGTTTAACTATTACATACGTTCACGAATAGTAAAATCGTATTTATGTAGGTATTAGAAACGTTTGAAAGACTAGAATAGGTTTTATTTATTAAAAAACCCCTCCTACTCTTTCAAAGTCGGATAAAAATGTAGACTATGTGCTCTACATCATAAATACTAATCGTTTGGGACACACGACACAAACTTACAACTACATGTTACAGACAGTATAACATATATAATATGTACAAAACTCCCTTAACACTAAGAAATATTAAAATGGGTCACTCACGAGCGCGTGTTTGCTTTGAACTTCGAATTACAAACGTGCGATGAACGATTGTGCGACAGATCGCTACTGCGATAAACTGTTGGTCGACTGAACGGCGCCGCGACGACGGTACTTTCGAATGATTAGGAATAGCTACTTCAAATTCACTACGAATTTTCTACGCCGTAGCATAGCCCGTAGCAAGCAAAGCATTTTGAACTCTGAATCGAAAACTGTGATTTTAGGGAAGATTTAAATGCTTTTTATAATAAATTCTTATTCAGAAGAAAATAACAGAAACCATATTTTCATTAAATAAAAAAAGTTATCATATCAGCTTTATCGTAGAAACAGCTTCTTAAAGTCTCATACACAAATAAATGCCCCTGATATAAGGTTAACGTACTGATGGTGCTCGACGCGGTCCCAGTACATGTTATCTTGAAACTTAAAGTCATTGTCAATAGACGTGACAACAAGGTGTCATCTATTGGGCATTAGCATGTCGAGCACTAGTACGTTTACCTTACTAATTATAGTTAATATATATCATTTTATCAGGAATTTTGTGGCACTGAACAAAAAAATCTACTACTTATTATTTTTGCCCTTGATGGAACGAAGACGATTATACATATATGTATATGCATTTATGGTACGAGGCTGTTTGTGTGTACAAATGTATGTTCCGAACTAGCTCCCGACCGATTTAGTTGTGGTTTTCTGTAAAGATTTGTATAAACCAGCAATAAACATAAACGTATACATAATTTATTCAAAAAACACGTATTTCATGGTTACATTAATATAAAACAAAGACTTAAAAATAGTGATAGTTTACATGTGCCTGAACTAGGATTCCCTGTGTTTCAGGCGTGAAATATGGCAAACTTTGTTCAAGCAAATTAATTTTCACTTACAAAAACACATTATAATTTAGCAACTTAATACTATATATTTATTTATTTTGATAATTATCCTATTTATCCTGTTGTAAAACCAGTCATATTGCTTATAATCATTTTACAACTATTAGTAGATTCTATGTGTCTTCGTACGTCATATTTTGAAGGGCTTTTCGGAGCGTTTCCTTACACTTTTTGTAGCTGAGTGTATATAAATCTAAATTTGCGTTGAGCCTGTTGTATAGAAAAGGACCCAGAGCAATGAAAAATCTCATAGAAAAGGCATATCTTCTATGAATATTTTGTGAGCAAACAATATCTTTGCGTCTCTTGTTAGTATATTCAGTGCTGTAAGGGGTTGCGGTGTGCTGTTTTAGAACAATGCTTAAAATAAATAATTGTCTAACAGTGAGTATTCCGAAGGACTTGTAAAGAAGATTAGAGGGGAAGAGGAACGGACGGAAAGTAGCTACCTTTAGAACAGCTCTCTGGGCTCTTTCCAGATTAAGAAGAGTAGTTTTGGCTAAACCACCCCATGAGGAGATACAGTATGAAATTACCGACTGACATATCGCAAAATAAACTTGTTTGATTAAGTGCGGCGACGCGATTGCTCGTAGTTTTTTGAATACAAATATCAACTTCCGGATTCTACTGCACAAAGTTTCGACGTGGTCCTTGAAGGAGAGAGTATCGTCGATTATAATTCCCAAATACTTAGTTTTTTTAGTAATAGCTATTTCAGGATAAGTGCATTGGTTTGTTTCGGGTTTTGTGCAAAGGTGGGCATATAACTTGTGATTATTAGTGTCGTAGTTAGTTTTGCGCATATTGAATTTTATATAGTTAGTTTTAGCTGAGTTAAGTGTTAGTACGTGCCGTTGCAGCCATTCCGTGACATTACTAAATCCGCATTGATTCTTAAGCAGGTTTCAACTCAACAGATGGCGTTGATATAATTTTATTCAGAATTTTCAAACTTCATTTAAATTAGAGTTATTATTCCCTTCATGTACCTACATTGTACAATTTCATTCGGGAAGAAGGAAACAAAGCTTCAAATCCATGAATACCACTTTTATGGTCAACCGCAAGTTGCCAGGAAAATTCAAATAAAAGAACCCTAATTGCTCGCTAAAATCTATTGGCTACATTCCAAAACCGATGCAGTAGCCACGCGATGGATTTGATTTAGCCACTCGACTTTCCGGAAATGATAGAGCTCACTGTCGGGGATAAACGAGACATTCGCATCCGGAAAATACACATCCAAAATTCTCGGCTACGGCGCTTTAACTCTCTGTACTAAAAACATATGTTCATGAGTTTTAATTACTTGCACTTATCATTTTTTCTAGTTGGGATTGGCCATGCGCCATGCTTACCAAGCTACCTAATGATAGAGGTATCTGATCCGTCCGTGATAAATACTATTCTGAAGGTACCTTTTTTCATATTTTTGCTCATATCTCGAATATCTGTACGAATAGCATTATAATTACTTCGGACAAAAGTTTTAACATAAAATTTACTACAAATTTGGTTATGTTTATTTTTACTCTACAATCAATACTTTAGGAGCTACAGGCTAAAGTTAAAAAATAAAAAAGATTAAAAATAGACGATTTAAATTACGTCGTTTTTTTGTAATTGTTCATCATAAATAAAAATTTTAGTATAGAGTAAGCAAGCTAAGAGACCTGCTGATAAAATATAAAAAAAAACAGGCCATGAGCATGTCGGGCCATGCTCAGTGTAGGGTTCCGTACTTACCCGTCTGTCAAAATAGACTATTTGCCAAAACTCAAAAACAGCTATACCGATTAGGTTCGCTATATTTTTCCTTGAAAGTCTTTACTAAGCTATGTTTTCACGATTTTTTCATATTTTTTGGACCCATGGTTCAAAAGTTAGGGGAACTAAAGGGTAAAACACAACTTTTTTTCTTTCAGATCGATTATTTCCGAAAAGACGGGGTGTCGTTGGATAGGTCTTTTAAAATGAATACGAGTCTTTAAGGACCATTTTTTGATCAACTTAATATTTTCGGAAATAATCGATCTGAAAGAAAAAAAGGTTGTGTTTTCCACTTTAGATTCCCTAACATTTGAACCATGGGTCCAAAAAATATGAAAAAAATCGTAAAAGTAAAGCATAGTAAAGACTTTCAAGGAAAAATAGTATAGCGAACCTAATCGGTGTAGCAGTTTTTGAGTTTTTGCAAATAGTCTATTTTGACGGACGGGTAATCACGAAACCCTACACTGAGCATGGCCCGACATGCTCTTGGCCGGTTTTTTTATATTTTATCAGCAGGTTGCTTAGCTTGCTTATTCTAAACTAAATTTTTTATTTATGATGAACAATTACGAAATAACGACGTTTTCTTAAACCGTCTATTTTTGATCTCTTATTTAAATTTATTCGAATTACATAAAAAATACAGATACAAAACACAAAAAAAATATAATATTTAAGGCTCCGTCACACAGGCGCGTTTTACAGGCGGCGCGTGAGCGGGGCGCGCAGTTTTTACATATAAAACGCTCACGCCGCGCTCACGCCCCGCCCGGAAAACGCGCCAGTGTGACGGAACCTTTAGAGGTGTAAATGTGTAAAGGTGTCAGAACTATAAGATTATATAGTTTATCAAATTATCCTTAGAGATGTATAGGGTCTCCAAGAGTCAATATCCTGTATAATTAAAGCAGGCCACTGACGAGCCTTCCAAATGGATGCCGTTACAATGGATTCATCCAAATGGACGGCATCCTAATATTATAGTACGTTTTCTATTGGGCATGCTTGTATGGAGAGGTATACATTTTAGGGTACAGCAATGCCATTTGGTAGGGGTATTATACATGTCCACCTGAGCCCAAAACGCCCGGTAGCCAAATTGAACTCCGTGTCTTGGGGGGGGCTCAAAGTACAAAGCTACCGGCGCTCAGAAAAAAAAATCTGGCGGATTAGTTTGGACCTTTCAGTCAAGTTTGGTGTCGTTTTCAGGTAACTAGAGATGATGCCCGATTCATTCCCCATACCAGTTTTTTAGGGTTCGGTAGCAAAATATGACGCAATCCTTAAAATAATAAACTTTTAGTAGTGACACAATGCAAACAAACCCGTATAGTTTTATATTTTAGTATTAAAATTGGTTTATAAAAAATACTGTACGAAAGCCCATTTAATGCAGATTTTAAAAACATTAACATATACATTTGACTATTTTCCATGTGAAATAAAATAATGATTGCACGTACCTACTCGTTTTTTGCGGGAGGCGCGCGGGTGTCGCTCGGTGGCGTAAATGACCTTCGCCATTCGCGTTCATTTGATTTCGAGGATCAAACAAAGAAGAGCTATACCATCTTTTGTAGTTACATTGTTACTCAAACATGGACTTAACAATGGGTAGAGAGTTCATCATAACTGATAGCGACAAAGCCCTGAGTAAAACCAAAACCACTCCGACTGAAAATGTGGCACCGTGCAATCACGAAGAAGCCGACACACGGATAATGCTTCATCTTGCTGATGTTGTTGTTGTCTGTCCTAGGGCACCCCGGAGGTGCATAGGGCCTCCACAACATCCTTCCACGCCCTCCTGTCTTGAACAACCGTCTTGGCCTCGTTCCAGCTCAGTCCTACGGCTGTCAGCTCGTTCTCTACGCTGTGCCTCCAGGTGTGCACAGGGCGTTTGCGGGCTCGCTTCCCGCCCTGAGGCCGCCACTCGAACGCGATACTGGCGTTGTTCGTATCTCCTCTTCGCAGGGTATGACCGATCCATCTCCACTTCCGCAGCGCTACTTCTTGGGCGATCGGAGGTTGTCGGCACATACTCCACAAATCCTCATTTCTTATAGTCTTCGGCCAGAATATGCGGAGGATGGACCGTAGGGACTTATTGACAAACACTTGTAGGTTATGTGTCAGCCCCTTTGTCACTCTCCACGTCTCACAGCCGAAGAGCAGCACGGACTTGACGATGGATTCGAAGAGGGAGTAGCTAGAATAATATTAAGTGGATTTTCTATGGTCTTTTTGCCATCCCCTACGCTGAGCTGGCGAACGTCGCAGTACTTTCAATATTTTATTTTACATTAAAAATAGTCAAATTTATATTTACTGTTAATGTTTTTGTAATCTGCATTAAATGGGCTTTCAGACAGTATTTTTTATAAATGAAGTTGCGTACAAAAATATGAAAATATGTGGGTTTGATTGCATTTCGCTACTACTAAAAGTTTATTATTTTAAGGATTGCGTCATATTTTGCTACGGAACCCTAAAAAACTGGCATGGGAAATGAATCGGGCATCATCTAGTTACCTGAAAACGACACCAAACTTGGCTGAAAGGTCCAAAATAATCCACCAGATTTTTTTTTCTGAGCGCCGGGAGCTGTACTTTGGTCCCCCCTCCCCCCCTCTGACACGGAGTTCAATCTGGCTACCGGGCGTTTTGGGCTTATATTAGGTGGACGCCCAACTAGCAAAATCACGCTAACAACAGTCTCTAGACTACAATTTTGTCGCTCTTATATTGATTTTATATCATCGTATAAGCCCGGGTTTGGGCACAAAGCATAAGCGTATTTATTTTAATATCGTTCTAATATCAGTCTAATTGAATGTTGTTTGCATTCACAGTAATCTTTTTCAAAACTATATTAAGCTGCTTTAGGCTAATATCGCTTTTACGTAAGTATCTTGTAAGCCTACATAGGCTTATATTGGTCGAACGTAAGTATCTTGTAAGCCTACATAGGCTTATATTGGTCGAACGTTAGAATCTTGTAAGCCTAAATAAGCTTATTTTGGTTTGAAACATTCTATTTGTGAGGTTGAAATTAACTGCAACGTGACAAAAACATATTAGTGTAAGTGTTTATCAAACTTTTTATGAATTATGTTTAAATATAATAACGTGCTGTTTATCATCGTCTGTTTATGTTTCAGGGTAAGTATTCACATAGGAAAATATTATTTATTGTAAAGTAGACCCTGTTTTACACTTCAAACTTCATGCGCCTACTCAAATATGGTATTTGAATATTTTTATAATTATTTTATTTCTTTATTTTGTATTGATAGTCAGCCATTGATGTAGGTGTATTTTTCAAGCGCACTATTAGAGTATTTTAAGCATTCTGAATACAAATGATGTGGCCATGTTGAATAAATTACGGTTCCTTGCTTTACTTATACTAACAATAGTGTTCCCAAAAACGATTTAAGATCAAACCATCTTATATTGATCTTCTCTTTTGTGATATAAGTGTCTTGATCTTATATCACTCTAATATCTTACTAAAGTGCTGCTGTTGATCTTATTATAGCTTTAGTAAGATCAGAAAAGTACGTACTTACAGTGTTCTTATGCTATGTTGATATTAGTCTTACATTCTTACAATAGCATTTAGAAATCTAATATAAAATCAAATGAACTAAGAGAATGAGGATATAAGACCAGGTACTCTCAAGTTCAATGAGACTTCGTAAATGTTGTTGTAAGAGAAAGAGGCTTATAATAGTATTATGCTATGTTGATATTAGTCTTACATTCTTATAATAGCATTTAGAAAGTCTAATATAAGATCAAATGAACTAAGAGAATGTGGATATAAGACCAGGTACTCTCAAGTTCAATGAGACTTCGTAAATGCTGTTGTAAGAGCAAGAGGCTTATAATAGTATTATGCTATGTTGATATTAGTCTTACATTCTTATAATAGCATTTATAAAGTCTAATATAAGATCAAATGAACTTAGAGAATGTGGATATAAGACCACGTCCTCTCAAGTTCAATGAGACTTCGTAAATGTTGTTGTAAGAGCAAGAGGCTTATAATAGTATTATGCTATGTTGATATTAGCCTTACATTCTTATAATAGCATTTAGAAAGTCTAATATAAGATCAAATGAACTTAGAGAATGTGGATATAAGACCAAGTACTCTCAAGTTCAATGAGACTTAGTAAATGTTATTGTAAGAGCGAGAGGCTCATAATAGTATTATGCCATGTTGATATTAGTCTTACATTCTTATAATAGCATTTAGAAAGTCTATTATAAGATCAAATGAACTTAGAGAATGTGGATATAAGACCAGGTACTCTCAAGTTCAATGAGACTTAGTAAATGTTATTGTAAGAGCGAGAGGCTTATAATGGTATTATAAAATGCTCTTATATACATATATAAGACTAGGTAATAAGACTAAACTTACTAAAGTGCGTATTAGCTCGTCTAAGACTAATATAAGAGCGATGATAAGTTCAAAACAAAAATAAGAGCGCTATAAGCTCACTACTCTTATAAAGTGCGCAATCTGAGACTTTTTTGCTAGTTGGGCGTGTATTATATTCGTACCAAATGGCATTGCTGTACCTCAAAATGTCATACTACTTCCCAATAGAAAACGTACTATTAAACATTGTACGTTTTTGACATTCACGGACCGATTTTGGATTGCAGCCACGTAGCCACGTCAAATTAAGCGGAATTTGGGCAATCTGCGGAAATAATTCGTGTAGTTTTGAAAATTGGTACAGGTATACCTTGTGGTGTCCAGATCAACATACTAAAAGTCCTCGAGGGTAGGGGGTGTGCTGAGGGAGTAGGGGGGGTTGAAGGTACCTTTTTTCATATTTTTGCTCATATCTCGAATATCTGTACGAATAGCATTATAATTACTTCGGAAAAAAGTTTATACATTAAATTTCCTACAAATTTGGTTATGTTTATTTTTACTCTGCGATCAATACTTTAGCAGCTACAGGCTATTAAAGTTAAATATGAGATAAAAAATAGACGGTTTAAGAAAACGTTGTTTTTTCGTAATTGTTCATCATAAATAAAAAAATTAGTTTAGAATAAGCAAGCTAAGCGACCTGCTGATAAAATATAAAAAAACCGGCCAAGACCATGTCGGGCCATGCTCAGTGTAGGGTTCCGTAGTTACCCATCCGTCAAAATAGACTATTTGCAAAAACTCAAAAACTGCTAGACCGATTAGGTTCGCTATATTTTTCCTTGAAAGTCTTTACTAAGCTTTACTTTCATGATTTTTTTCATATTTTTTAGACCCATTGTTCAAAAGTTAGGGGAACTAAAGGGTAAAACACAACTTTTTTTCTTTCAGATCGATTGTTTCCGAAAATATTAAGTTGATCAAAAAATGGTCCTTAAAGACCCTTATTCATTTTAAAAGACCTATCCAACAACACCTCACACTATAGGGTTGACGCGAAAAAAATCTTCATCCCCACTTTAATGTAGGGGAGCCACCCTAAAAAAATATTTTTTCTAGTTTATATTTTACGACTTTGTCAGCGTAACTGATTTATATATTCGTGTCAAATTTAATCATAAAAACTAGAAAAAATATTTTTTATGGCGGCTGCCGTACATTAAAGTGGGGATGAAATTTTTTTTCGCTTCCACCTTATAATGTGGGGTGTCGTTGGATAGGTCTTTTAAAACGGATAAGGGTCTTCAAGGACCATTTTTTCATCAACTTAATATTTTCGGAAATAATCGATCTGAAAGAAAAAAAGTTATGTTTTACCCCTTAGTTCCCCTAACTTTTGAACCATGGGTCCAAAAAAATTGAAAAAATCGTGAAAACATAGCTTAGTAAACACTTTCAAGGAAAAATATAGCGAACCTACTCGGTATAGCTGTTTTTGAGTTTTGGCAAATAGTCTATTTTGACAGACGGGTAACTACGGAACCCTACACTGAGCATGGCCCGACATGCTCATGGCCTGTTTTTTTTTTTATATTTTATCAGCAGGTCGCTTAGCTTGCATACTCTAAACTAAAATTTTTATTTATGATGAACAATTACAAAAAAACGACGTTTTCTTAAATCGTCTATTTTTTATCTCTTATTTAACTTTAACAGCCTGTAGCTCCTAAAGTGGAGTAAAAATAAACATAACCAAATTTGTAGTAAATTTTATGCTAAAACTTTTGTCCGAAGTAATTATAATGCTATTCGTACAGATATTCGAGATATGAGCAAAAATATGAAAAAAGGTATGTTTATCATCTGGACACAACAAAGTATACCTGTATCCGCAGATTTTTCTAATTTGCTTAGGCTACACGCTATTTGGACTGTTGGAAGGCTCGTCAGTGGCCACCTTAACACATTCATTAAGAGAAAAGAAAGGCGTCTCACTGTAATTTATTAATAAAAATAAAGTTACTAAGTATAATAGCTCGTGTAAGCTTAAACAGACCAGTCTCCAAAAACAGCAGAAACATTACACTAAAGAAGCGCTAAAATGTGCTTCAAAGAAATAGTGAAACTTTGATAAACTTAAAGTGACCGGTATACACTACCTTACTTTATTACGCACTTGGTACACCGGTATACCTACATGCCCTTTCTTACGATCCTATTGTTAATAATGGTGTACGCGCCAATCGCTCTAAAGGCCCTTTTTATGGAACGACACATACCTATTACTCTTTAACCTGAAATATTTTCTGAAAATAATCAATTAATTTGTTCTAATACTTGTATACTCTTTGCTTTGAAGGGAACCGGTTGGACACTGAATTTCGGCATTGTTTCCCAATAATCCCTCGAACCCTCAATTTGTATACGTTCAAACAAAACAAGAAGCTCTATTTGCATACTTTCGTGCAAGGCTGCATCACTCGACACAGCCATAGCTACGCACAGGCAGCAAGTTGATTGGGTCCAGGCCGCCGTTAAAGTACCTACGTGTTTCATTATCTATTTACTAAAGCCAGCTTTAGGCAGCTCCTCACGTATACGTTGGGATACCAACTCATATCCATGAATAAAATAAAATCCTCCCGTGGGGCGTTGTCTCAGAACAATGTCTTTTCTTTGCACCTTCGTAAATCCTCATTCTATCAATTATTCACGGTCATTTACTATTGCCCGATATATTGCATTGCTACAGTTGGTTTCCTAGACTTCTGCCTGTGCTTCTGTAATCCCTACTGTAATGTAATGTATACGTACATATATATACGTATTTATACCGTTTTATTACCTATATTATAATATAAATGTGAAAGTAACTGTAGATCTGTCTAGAGTCTGTGCGGAAAGAGAAGAGTCGTGAAATGTATGGGCTCCCTTACGTTCCACAAGTCTTCTCTTTCCGCACAGACTCTATCTGTCTGTTACCTCTTGTCTATACTGCAAAATGTAATTCAAGACCAAAAAAAGTAAGACAATGTTGCCACTGCAATAATTTGTTTGTAAAATAGTAAATTCCTTTTGATAAATATAATCACGCTAAGATAATTTATTTATTAGTAATTTTACTCCTACGATTTAAAAAAGCACTTTTATTTACTTATTTTTACGTAAATACAAGACGCGCTAGTAAAAAGTGGCAACATTTTCTTACTTTTTTTGGTCTTGAATTACGTTTTGCAGTTTAGGCGCTAGGTGGGTTCTCTGTTCGTAGGCGCTTTTCTTTACAAACGGGAAAAGCCGTGTTCTAAGTTCCTAGCGCGTAGCTCTCACTGGCCATGAATGTGCTAAAGTATGATTTTATCGTCACTATCAGGCAGGGGATCAAAACGTATGCGATTGTATGCAATCGCTTTTATTCAGTACCTAGGTACAGTCGTGGACTCGTGGAAGATAACGTTGTCGTTACGGCGGACAACCACGGTACCTAAAATATAAAAAGTCAATACCTATGCAACTGCGATAGAGAGACATAATAACGAAATTTCGATTTTCGTTTTTTGCGGTAGGGCCTCTGAGAATTTATGTAGGGTAGCTACCCTCCATACCCAGTATAAAAACGTCCAGACGCCGCAAAATATCGATAATCGCAGGCGATTTGTTGGAAGGTGAAAGTTTCGTGACAGGAAAAAAGACGTGTCTTTTCTGACCGAGCGTTAACGAAGGTCTCCGTTTCAGTTTGTGCAAAATAGCTTTCCTATGTCCGAATGTTCTCTTCTGCAGGTCTATTTTCTGAACCGAATCTCGTGAAATTTTTTTTGGTTTAATTTTTTGGAAATGTTCGAAATGGCGGAAATTGGCATAAAAGACTGCTTGTATTCTCTGCCGCTCAACGTACCTATTCTTATTTTTAAATTTTTTTAGCTTATTGCGAGGTATACAACTCACAGAACCACTAGTTAGAGTTAGACCAAGATAAGTCTGCAACGATTTTGATAGCACACGCAGTGCAAGTGCTATTTATACTTAATACATAATTTCATAGAAGTTTGACGTTTAAAATAACACTTGCACTGCCTATCATAATCGTTGCAGACTTATCTTGATCTATAGTTTGTCAAATGACTGTCTCATTTCAATCATAGACAGAGAGAATCATACTATCTTTGTCTTACACTAGTACTAGCACCCAAAAGAAAAGGATGAGTATAGTTTTCCTGGTTCTTACTGACTGACAAATTGGTTTGACCAACTATAACTCTACAAGCCTTTTGTAGAGCAACTCAGCTCTAGCCTTCGTTCTCAGTTATGGCGCAATAAAATTGTGAGACTAGGTGACCCCTTAACATTCGTTAAAGCCGTAACACACTACCGCAGTGCACCGCGACCTTGATGCGCTGCAGATGCTGCAGATAGAAAAAGAAATCTCTTTCTCGCTCTCACTTATGGGTGTGGCGCACAGTGACCTTGGTGCGGTGTGGAAGTGTGTTACGGCTTTTACAAATATTCGACTGCCAAATTTGTTTGATTTCTGAACGTAACAGATATGTATTATGCTACTAAATTAAAAAGTGCCTTTTGTCTCTGTCTGTTATTGAATTATATTGAGGTTATAGTACTATGTGGAGAGATGTACATATTCCACTTAAACTAGTTAGTATTGTTTTCATATCTGCCATCCATCATGCCACCTTCACTATACCAATGAAATGAAACAAAAATGACTTTTCTTAAGGCGTACAATAAGTGAACACGAAATTAAAATTTTTAAAGATATACTATCTTTTCAAAAATAACCATGGCGGCACGTGGGGAAAGAGGTGTTAGAAGAGTGCTGGATAAACTAGCAGCATCCGTAAATTCTGGTCAATACTATGAAGCTCATCAAATGTATAGGACGCTTTATTTCAGGTAGTGATTATCATTTTTATTGCATATTTTGCTGCCTGTGACTGTTATTTCATGGTGATTGTGTCGTGTTCAAGGTACCTAAGTCAGAAGAAATACGCGGATCTGTTAAACTTGCTTCATGAAGGTGCAACATTACTCTTGCAACGTGACCAGCAAGGTAGCGGTGCAGACCTAGCTATATTGCTTTTGGACGTTTTGACAAAATCAGAAACACAGCCATGTGAAGAATGGATTGAGAAAGTAGCTAATATATTTGAAATCATGAGTCCAACCATCCCGGAGCGTGAAACGTTCTTGACTAATGCAGTGAAGTGGTCAATGGACAGCAATAAAAAGGGCCATCCGTTACTACACAAGGTGATTATTACTTAGTTTTCTTTTTTTCCTACCAAGGTCTGATAGTGAAACTTGAATATGGGGAAAGAGAGCATACACATCAGTTTACCCTTTTAGTATGAGTATTCAGCTGTTTGATCATCTTGCAAATATTGGTAACAGAATTCTGCCTTTTCTATAGCAAACGGGTAATCATTTTTTTTACTGTTAATCTACACAATCAGGCAAGAGACAACTAAGTCGAAATTTCTTTGTGTAATCTGCATGATATAGGTACATATCAAAACATTGTAAGTAGACAATTTGAATAATACTTATTAGAGGCAATTTTTGGAACTACAAGCCAAACATCTCTGCACCAAACATATTCTTTTTTTGAGAATTTCAAATATATATTTTTTATAATTTTGAAAGGAATCAAGTAATAATCTATTTATATATATAACAAATATAAAAAGTAATATTATAGAAATTTACAGACTAGGGTTGATAGGTACCTGGGTAAATGTGCCTAGCATGCTGCTGGCGTTGCCTTGAAAATAAATAAGTTAGATGTTATTTAAGAAAATAGCCAAAAATGTTGTATTGTTTTGATGGCATTTATATTGGATTCTTATTTGCTTTTTCATTTGAAAATTACAGAAAATTGCTGAAGTATATTGGAGAGAGAAGAAATACACTGCTGCACACAGGCATTTCCTACACTCCAGCGATGGATCGGCATATGCAACCATGCTCATTGAGCTGCATACTACCAAAGGCCTTAAGTCAGAAATAGACTTGTTTATAGCACAAGCAGTGTTGCAGTTTCTCTGTCTACGGAACATACAAATGGCAACTGAGACTTTCAACAAATACACTGGATCACACCCAACCATAAAGAATGACAGAGGCCCACCATATTTATTTCCTTTACTCAATTTTCTTTGGTTTCTTCTACGTGCAATTGAACAGTAAGTCATAAATGATGTGAATTTATTTTTTCTATGAAGAATGTGTACAAGTGCTTGATGCTTGCAAGGTACCACATATGAGTTGTCATCTAAGAAAGGGACCAGTTCAGTCAAATTTGAATTATTACAATCTCACTATTATTAAAGAAAGCTGTAACAAATTTACTGAAACTGAGAGATGTTTTAATAAAACTTTTTGTTCACAGGAAACATGCAATTCAATTTAAGATATTAAGGAACTGGTATGCAATTAGTATAAAGCGTGATCCAAACTATTCAGTGTATTTGGATAATATTGGACGCATCTGGTTTGGAATAGAGATTCCCCATGACCCTAAAAATGCCAACTCAATGTTTGGTGGGCTCCTAAAATCAATTATTGGTGAAGCGGCAGACAGTTCTGATGAAGAAGAGTACATGGGCCACAATGCTTCAGCTCCGGACCTAGATTGAAAAAATGTATGACAAATAGAAGGATAGGATTATGTTTGTATAAATAACATATCAGCGTTTAAGCTGTGTCCATAACAATTGAACATCTATTTATATTACAACCATGTAATAAGTAGTAGGTACTTACATTGATATAAGGAAATCAGTACCTTTAACAGTCTAACTCGACAGTTTACATTTTGGCAGAAAATTTAATTAATTCTTTTATGTAGACTGTTTTAATGAATTCATAACTCTTCCATTAACATCATTATAAGTAATTCAATGTTTTACGATGTTATATTACTGATATTTCCAGTAACCAATGGATTTTTATTTACAATATTGTGGGTACTACTAAGTTATAGCCACTACATTCGGAAATTTGTAATTATTGTTAGCAAATAGGGTGGACAGAATAATAAAACGTATTAATTTGAATAATTTTATTCATTTCCACTTCCCTGCGTATTCTCCAATACATTGGAATAGGTTACTATAGATAATTCTCGAGTAAAATCTGAACAGAGGGCCTACCGCCAACATCGAGAAATCGAATATCGTTGTCTTCCTCTCTATTGCTGGAATAAGTGGAATATCCTAGAGCAGTGGTATAACCTTTTTTTATGAGGGCCACAAAGACGGTTTTCCCTTGTAGCCCCGTGCTACAAGAGTACTTTTTGGTAAGGTTATGTATCTACCAGAATCACATGGCGCACCTAAAAATATCGCTGTGCTAGAGCGATTCCGATTTTTTGATGTTGGGTGACTAGGCGGTCAGGCCTAGAAACAATACATTATTGTGCATTTTATTAATTTAATATTTTTTCTACCGATTAAGTACAGGAAGATTTACTTGATAAAGGCGGTTCAATGTTATCCGAAATATAAGTTACCGAGATTGAACGTACAGTCGACGTCAAAGATATGTTTACACTTTTGCATCTTACTCCCTTGTAATAAGGCGAAAACTATAAACAATTTTTTTACGTCGACTGTACTACTATTATCACATGCGTATGTCAATACGACTACAATAGGTACATAATATAAATAAATAAAGGAATATTTATATCATTTTGGTGACTAATTATATTACAGACTGTTATATGTACTTCATACAAGATAACCCACCACAACGCATTGTGATCAGGTTATTCCCCAGTTCCTTTACAGTTTCTGTTTATTTATAATATCCACATTTATTGCAAAATGTTTACTAAAAATGTCTTTAATTTTAGGTACCTACAAAATTACATAAGGCATTTTAGTTTTACCCAATACCGGCCAGCTACCTAGGTAGGTGTAATAAAAAACTAATTGTTAATAATAATAAATTAATAACCATTTAATAACGCATTGCGAGTTGTAAGCTGTCTGTGACTTGTCAAGTTGTCACTCACAGAACAGAGTTAGATGTATAAATAATGTACATTATGCAAATATCAAATATGGTAAACATATTTGCACTTAGAGTTTACACAAATACAATTATACATAGATTAGATGTGTAGTCTAAGAAAAAATCGTGGCCACGAGTTTGGGGGCTGAAGAAGATGGCGTTTTGTGGTAATTGAATTGTCTAACATCAACTTTTGAACCAGAGTTGCCGCATAATTTATGAAGTCCTACAGCGCCATCTACATGAGCGGTCATATTCGAAGCATGACTTTTTGTTATACTACCTACAGATTTAATACAATCATTGAATCTGTGGTATAGGGGAGGGCAGAAGGATTGAGGTGAATTATTACACAAACTACTTTATAGTAGATGGATGGAGTACTTAATTGCAAAAAAACACCTTTGTAAAAACTTCTTGGTTAAACTTGCAGTTGACTGTTGAACTTCCATCAAAAATAAAGATTCATCTCAAAATGAGGCTGTCTTCACATTACTAAGACAAGAAGTTGTTTGCGTTACCTCAACTCTGCCTGCCATCTGCGAAAATCTAAATTGCGTTATCTGCTCTGCCTCACTGTCAATCTTGAATATATGACCGATAGAGTGGCAGACTAACGAACGAAAGAAATGATTCGCGGCACACCCTCTGATGTCGATATATACCTATACATAGATACCTCACAGTTGAAATATAGGTACATTGAATATGTACAAATAATAATTTATGAATCTTCAATTACAAGGTTGGTTACATCTCGTGAAAGTTTTGCAAATGTTAATGTCTGCTGATGTAGACCTAATTTAATTTTCCTTTGTTCTAAGTCCAAGGCTTGTTTTACCAAAAAACGATTGAATTCATGGACATGAGGGTGATTTAAGAATTCCTCCACATCCATCCACTGACATGCTTGTATTTCTACATCAGATTTAGTTATTTCTGTTGTTTTAGCTTGGAGCTTAACTACAAAATAAATGTCAGAGTTACCAAACATGGATCTGTGTGAATGCCTTAATGTTATCATGGAGTCGAAGGTTGTTTTTATTCCAGTTTCTTCCCATACTTCTCTCATGGCACCATCTTTTATATCTTCATCTGAAAGTTTAATATAATGTTTAAATATAGTTTTGATATACCAGGCATTACAATAAAATGTTCCAACTGATCAGTAGGTATGATATGAATAGCTGATTCAATTAATATTTTTACTGAAGAAATACATTTTCCTCTGGTTAAAAAGACAATGTTTTCCTATCCTTAGGTGCTTTTATAATTTACTAAAATTAATTAGCATTTTTAACTTACTCCTCTCAACATAACCTCCAGGAAGCTTCCAGTGAGGGTAATCAATGGATTTTTCTTTTACAACCAATATTTGATTTTTGTCATTGAACACCATGCCACCTACTCCAAGGTTTGTGTGACAGGCTGGAGGCAAGTTGTGAGAGCAATCTGTTGGTAACCACTTGTACATCAGCACAAAATCGTCTCTGGCTTGATGAAAGTTAAAGCCTTCCTATAAAAATGAAGTCAGTATAATTAAATATAAGTACTTAATTTTAAAAAGTATTACTTATAATAAAATTCATGGACAACTTACATTGGCTAGTATTGGCACCCATGCAGCATCCTTTATATTGACTTTGAACCATATGCATCTCTTTTCTTCCTCAGTCCATTGTCTGAGAGAGTCTGGAATATAAGCAAAAAAATATTTATAAAAAAAAGTCCTTGACCATAAACCTCTTCCAAGATATTTCCGGGAAGTACATCAGAACAAAGCTGAATGATTTAAACTTAATGACTCACCTTTTAACTGGGCATGAAATGAACTGGGATCACACGGCTCTTTTTGTGAATCTATTGTCACACCGTTATATCTATCTATTACACCGTTAAACATTTTAGAAGAAAATCTTTTCTTTCATATATATTCGTAAAGCGTAAAATAAAACAATATTATTTCTTAATTAAATATGTTGAAATACTTTGCATATTGCGCTAAAACAATTTTTTATAATGATATCTACTATGTGATTGTACAAGATGTTGTTTAGAATAGATAAGACGTCGGTAGCCTTGAGCTTTGACGACAAACTATGCGCATGTTAATGGTTTCAATGATAAAAATATTTTAGCTCTTCAAACTACGAATCACACAATTGTTGCACACAACCTGACTCCAAAGTTTATTTTGACAGACTGACTCTTGAGTCTTGACATAAAAGTGACAAGAGACGAAACTGTCGAAGTTTGACGTTTTTTGTGTTCGGATACTCACCACGACACAGGATTTAAAGGCCTTGTCACACAATCCTAAATTATGCATTCTAAAACCCATTTTAGATTACATTATTTTTGGGTCCTATTTCTCGGATGATGTAATAGAAGATAGGGCATTTAGGAAGTACAGAAAGAGGTACGGTACACGATAAATAGAGCCCGAGAAATATTGTAGTCTAAAATGGGAAATGCTAGTGAATGATAGATGTATATCATCAATAAATTTTAAATTTCATGCAAAATATAAATTAAATTAAATTAAATTAAATAATTATTTATTTCAGAAATTAAATTTCCATAATATATTAGTAGCTTATTATTATTACTCTTAACCTATGTTAGTGACTATCTATGTTATGTGCTTTATTTAACTTCTATAAACATGTACGCTACTCCAGTACTCCCAGAAAGCGCCATCTATCCTGTCTGCTACAGTGGCTAGGAGACTGTTGGCGCTGCCGCGTACGCGCCGCATCAGCGACGCCACCCGCTTGCGCATGATGGCGTGGAAGCCGTCGGTGCGCGCCTCCGCGAACATACCGCTAGCGCTGCAATAGCGCGGCAGCCCCAACAGCATCCTAAAAGCGTTATTATATTGGACGCGTAGAGCGCTGTAAGCTTTTTGAGTAAAGTTGATCCATAGGCTGCAGGTGTAAAATGACTGGCAGTACGCCTTAAAAAGGGTGATTTTAACGTTGCTAGTACACCTTGCGAACCTACGAATCAACATATTACTTCTTACTGCCAGCGCCCTACGCTCCCTTTCCACGTCTACGTCATCTTTTAGCGATGCGGTTACCCAGTGTCCCAAGTACTTAAATTCTCTTACTACTTTAAGAGGAGTGCCATTCAGTCTCACTGGAGATATAGTCTCACAAGTCAAGTTTGTTCGTCAAAAAAGGCGGAAAATTTGTAAAATGTAGGCGCAAAGGGCCTACATATTTGGCTTGTCAGAATGTGCTTAAATTGCTTCACTACCCAAATACCTTTAGAGTTAGACTAATAAAAGTCTGTAGCAATTTTGATACCATACGCAGTGCAAGTGCAGAAAGGGACAGAGGTCTCCCGCGTGTGTTTACCTCCTTACTCCTTATTATGCTAAATTAAACTTCTTAATACCAATTACCAATACAGTACCTACACTTTTTTGAAGTGAAAACTTCTTTAGCGGCGCTGTGCACTTTTTGTGATGGGAAAAAATGTTAAACTCGTGACAGGTCACGTGACCGACAGATTCGACAGATCTTCGAGCAACACCGGCTTCCGACACGTCGGAAGGGAGGGGCCCAAGCGATATCTTACCGTACAAATCTTTCTGCCATTTTTTGCGGGGGGAAAGGTGCACACAGTCGCACTTCTCACACTCTTACATACAAAATGCAATCTGTAATGACGACACAAATACATAGAAAATGACACACGTCAAAGACAAATCTTGCAAACCTCGATCTCTTTTTGTGTATGGACGAGTCACAAGTGTCACAACACGCACACTAACACATTTTCGTCGAAGAATTTTATTGTATTCTGAGAGATGAGAAGTCGGATTAGTCGCTCGACCGATCCGCAATTTGTACTGGGCGAGCAAAATCGATAAATCCAACAATTACATGAGACTAAAATATAATAATTGTGTTTGAATGTAATTAAACGTATGATATGTAAAACAAATATTACATGTGAAATGTAACACCTTCTCTTTGTAAATTTGATGTCCCCGACTTCTTTTTACAACAAAAAACCGAGCAATTAGGCATTTTTTTCTACTGCTGTGTTCACGCGCGCGTCTAGACTCGGTCTAGTTAAAAATCAGAGCGCAACTAGTTTTATTACCCGCGCTAGATCAGTTGATCTTTTACCTAGGCAGAGGGGAAATATTGCGAATGCCGCCTCCCTTCCGTGTTGCTCGAAGCGACAGATTGAAAATTCGTAAGACGGACACGTGACCTGATCGAAAAACTGTTACAATGTCATTGATTTTTCACTTCTGCCGGCACTCCCGGAGTGCAACCTGTTGTTTCTTTTTTAACTTTTTTGACATTGCTTGTTCCTTGTGTATAAAAAATTCTTGAGGCTCCATCTATAATTACTTGCCGCCGACGACAGCCTGCCACGCCTCTTCCATATGTAAAGGACCCAGTACACAATGGGCCATTACCGGCCACTCCAAGGGACGCAGCCATGCGGTAGAATGAGATAGCAATATCACTTGCTCCCTCTAACGCATAAATGCGTCCCTTGGAATGGCCGGCGATGGCCAATTGTGTACTGGGGCCTTTAATGGTTCGATAGGCAAAATCGTGACGTATAAAGACTGTGCGGAAAAAGAAGAGTCGTGGAATGTATGGAGCCCAATACACTCTTCTCTTTCCGCACAGACTCTAGTTTGGTCCAGAACTGTCTCATTTTAAACATAGAGAGAATCATGTTTTCTTCGTCTTACGCTAGTACTAGCACCCAAAAGAAAGGGATGAGTATAGTTTTCCTGGTTCTTACTGACTGACAAGTAGTGTTTGCCAGACTATAGGTTCGTTGAGAATAGTCCAAAAATACTTTCTCGATATTCTATCCGGCTTAAGTATACTCTGCCACAGCGACCTTGTCGGTAGAAAAAGGTGGCAAATTAAAAAAATGTAGCCTTAAAGAGTTGACTTCCCATAGAAAATTTGAATATCGCGCCTTTTTCTACTGACAAGTTGGGCGTGTTTCAGTACATGATTATGAACATAGAGTAACTTATATATACTGAGATAGAGTATACACTCAGCGTTGAGACACTACGCCATCTAGCGAAATATGTCAAAATAACTTGCACTAGGGTAATTTTTTAGGGAAATTTTAATTCTGTTCATGGTTGATTAGGGTAATAAAACTATTCTTTGTACGGTTAAATTAATATAATAAATAGTTTGATTACCCTAAAAACAAAAGGCATCCTGTTAATCATTAAGTAAAACAACTTTAAAAATGGTTAAATTACTTTATTTACCAAATTTTATAACATTTAACAGTAATTTTAAACAAATCCACTAACAAAGTTATAACAACACAACAATAAGTACTATAAAAATCTTTTAACAATTTAACATACAATAATTACTCGTCATATCTTGACGAGTAAGCAAGTTATCGTAAGCCCCCGGATGACCCGGATCTAGGACCTATGATCACCTAGGTACTACTAATGGAGGCTTTGACAATCGAACTGGAAATACAAATTCTTTATTGCAGTAACTAATAATACATTGCAGTCGATACCTAAGCATATTCCAATTATGGTACATTATAATTGTAGTTTGGCAAACCAATATGTCAGTAGGAAAAGCGTGAATTGCTATTTGCCGTTTGTACTGGTCTGGTGGTGGTGTTTGTAAAGGTACCTACAAGTCGCGCGAGTGTCTAAAAATACCTACGTTAAACATTATAAGCTTAGTGGTCTGCCTGATTATAAAAAAAAATATATAATTATCAGGTAGTCAGTTTATATTGCCTACTACCTATATTTTACAATATTCTACATAATTCACAGATAGTAAACGGGTACAAAAACGGGCGCTGAGGCTCTAGGATATAGTCACAAATAAATAACTAGATTATGCTATTCTGTCTAAAAAAAATGTGAGGAGTGAGATCGTCGGAGGAATCTTCTGGCTAAGGATTATACCTTTTCTGCTACCGGATACTTTCTGCTAACTTGCTACTAAGAGCTGTCTCTCACAGCAGAAATTATCCTGTTACACTTGTGACAGGATAGATTTAGCCCTTCTATTTCTATTAAGGAGATCACCATAAAGGATGACTCACGCTATTAGACAGGGCTGAGACCGAGCCGGAGCTCCAGCGCTTCGTTTTATATGGAAAGCACCACGTGAACACCGATCAGCCGTCATAGAAAATTACGTGTCGAACGCCTCGGCTCGGATCCCGCGCGGTCTAGCGTGAGTCATCCTTAATTTTTACTTAAAATGTAACATTACGTTAGCTATGTTTGTACGGACGTCAATCCTGTTTACAGAAGTTGTTGGAAGTTACAGAACCGACCTCTAGCTGACAATATTCGTTACCATACATGTACCACACACTCTCAAAAGACACAAAGGCCACGTCACAACTAGTAAAAAAAAATGGGTGGATCAACTATTCCTTGACGTTATGTACATTATAAGCGCTTATTACACTTCCACACCGTCGGGCCTTAATACGATC
The DNA here is from genome assembly GCF_910591565.1 of Cydia splendana. Taxonomy (NCBI): domain Eukaryota; kingdom Metazoa; phylum Arthropoda; class Insecta; order Lepidoptera; family Tortricidae; genus Cydia; species Cydia splendana. The sequence continues at coordinate 11,519,826 of NC_085965.1, read as the reverse complement.
GTGGCCGACGGTGCGCCCGAGCAAGATCGTTTTGCATTTCACGAAATATAAGAGCATCGTCAACAATATTTGACATGTAACATATACTTTGTCTCGAATTGGCAATCATGGTTGATATTTTTGTAGTTGAATTATTTTTTACACCAAGAAATATTGTGAACGATGTGACAATATTTCATGAAACCACATGAAACGTAAAACGATCCTTGCCCGATATCGGGGCCGGCGTCGCGGCTCATCGTTAACCGTCTGAAGGCAGGATAAGTGTAATAAGCCCTATTGTGTCCAGGGACTGTCTCATATCAAACATAAAGTGTCATTCTATGGAACTTGCTAACTATGTAAACATACAACTACGTAAACATATTGAAATTGTCTCTGAATGATGAACTTACTTCTGACTTTTGTTTACATAAGTAGTTAGCAAGTTCCATAGAATTACACTTTAGACAAATAATCTTTCAGAAAGAGTCTTTGTAGTGTTACGCTGATACCAGCACCCAAAAGAAAGGGATGAGTACCCATTGTTTTGTAGTTCAGAAAACCATAACTATGGCAATGAGTGGTAAAACAAGTTGATTCACCCACTTACACACATGTAGTGGCCACATGTATCCAAATACAGGTACATATCTAATATCGCCTGGCAAACCAAGCATTTAGTTGCGAAATTCAAATTTCATATGGGAGATAGAATTTTCCCGCCAATTTTTTTTCAATTTGCTGCCTTTTCTTCTAACAAATTTGGTTTGCCAGACCATATACCTAACGTTACATTGTTAACTTAGGTATTTGCTAATTTTAAATAAACTAGGTAAACTACTTACCTGTACTTAATCTATAGTTTGGGAAGAGTCGTTTTTCAGTGGAGCATTTTAAGCAGAAAGAACAGAGAGGCTATCGCAAAAACCGAAATTCGCAAATTGCGGGGATCTTTCTCTTTTACTGCAATGAAAAATTATATGCCTTCATTGGAGTAAAAGAGAAAGATCCCCGCCATTTGCGAACTTTTCATTTTCGCGGTTATAGCTCAGTACTCTCTTTTTCGTAACAGTTTTTTACTGACAATTACTTGTTTACCAAACTATAAAATTACAGATTTCAATACCTTTCGTGTTAATATATATTACTGTGTCAACTTTTAAAAAGGCTGCCCCGCTCTCGCTCGGCACTTTTTCACACTTCTGAGGCATATCACACGCGAACTGATTTTTTAAAATAGAAGTTTTCTTTTTCTCCGGGAATCTAATATATGGTCACTACTGTCACTAGTTAAGTAGTAGAATACAACTAACATTGGAAGGAAAAATTGATGGCAAGAGAGGAAGGGGAAGAAGGAGGGTCACCTGGCTTGACAACGTAAAAAAGTGGACGAACATGGATAACGCAGCCACACTGGTAAGAATGGCTAAGAGCAGGAGAGAGATGGCAAAGGCGGTCGCCGACTTCCGTTAGGGCATGTCAAATGAAGAAGAAAAAGTAGTAGAATTAAGTAATACGCTTCATACCCTATTAATAAATTTAGTACCGTGACTAGGTATACATATTTTCTTTACTAAGCGCTTATAGCTTATATCGCTTTTTATTACATTAAACCATTGCCGAGCAATTTCGAAAGGGCGGGTGTACAGTCAACGGTAAAAATATGGGTGTACAAATCATTTCAAGAATATGTCCCATAACTGTTATGTCAGTGAATTAAGAACTATGGGACATATTTTTGAGTAAGTTGTCTACACCCATATTTTTACCGTTGACTGTACCATGGATTTCCGATGGTCGATTGTGGCCTCGGCAGCAATTAGAGGGCGTGGTTACTTTTTGTTTAGTTTAAGACATCTATTTCAATTCATAATTTACTAGCTTTTGCCCGCGACTTCGTTTGCGTGGAATTAGTAATTTAGGTAGCTATTATTTTATCCATACTGCGTTTTGTCGATTCCCCATACAAACTTCGACGCCCCTTTTCACCCCCTTAAAGGGTGATTTATTGAATGAAACCTATCCTTTCTCCTTCCCCGGGACTCAAACTATCTCTATACCAAATTTCAACTAAATCGTACACCAGCGCATATTGACAAAGTTTGTTATGCAGTTGTTGTTAAGTCCCCATACAAAATTTCACCTCTTTCAGGGATGATTTATGGGATAAAAACTATCCTATGTCCTTCCTCGGGACTCGGACAATCTAAATACCAAATTTCATCTAAATCGGTTCAGCGATTTAAGCGAGAAGAGGTAACAGACAGACAGATAGAGTTCCTTTTAGAATATTAAATATTAAATTATATTATATTCAAAAAGTATGGATATGGTAGCTCAAACCAATTTGTCAGTAAATAAGAACAATAAAACTATATTTTGCTTTTGGATGCTAGCACTAGTGTAAGATCTTTAGATACTATGATTCTCTCTGTCTATGTTTGAAATTAGACAGTCCTTTGACATACTATACTTAGGTACACCTATTTGTAGTAAAATAATTAGATTTATTTCAATCTCTATTCGAAAATAAACTCGTCTAGTTTCACATAATTAATACGTATCGCCCGACGCTTAATACGTAAACAATACGTAGAGTAGAAGTGAAATGCTGATATCACTGTCGATAACTATAACGTATAGCTGCGCCCCTTCCGTCAGTTAAGTAGGTACACAATAAGTAAGGTATGTGAATTGCTTTAGTATGCTTTGTTATAACTGTATCCAAGAAATATTTTTCGGAAATAAACAATTTATTTTTTTATTTTATGACCGACTTATATCGGGCTTTTATTACTCGTAACAGTCGTAATGTAATTTACAGCTAGACTTTTGGCGCGCGAATAATATCTGAGGGTCTACTACAGCCAACATCACAAAATCGAAAAACGTTATTCTACCTGTCTAACGGCACCACAGCCGGTAGCAGTATTGGCTTAGGTACAAACAGCAATACTCTTAACTATCCATCGGTGGACCTTATGCTTTTTGTAATAAGGTTTAGAACATGGTTGCATAAAGTGTGCACGCATTGTGACCCCGGGTTCGAATCCCACCTAGGGCGAACTTTTTGTTTATTTATATTTTTATTTTTTTCCGTTACTTTTCCGTTTCACAAAATATCAGAAGATTGTTAACAATATTTTAAAATTAAAAAAAAAAATTGCCTTGTATTGCCGATAATATTCAAGGCTTAATATTTTTTCGTCACCTTTCCTCTTAAAAAATATATTGGTAACGGACATAACAGTGTCCTGATATTATGTGGAACGGAAAACGAATTAGGCGACTATTGTCGTAAGGAAAAATTACTAAAAATAATAACGTCTAAAATGTCTAAATACCTATTATTGTCAAAAAATTTAAAAGACTAAAAGTATCAATAACGAAGTACAAAAATGAAACTAAGTCTAACTGTGAATAGTCCGAAAAAAAATGTCGAGAATTGTATTTTCTAAATCAATGTAACCAATGCGATGTCTTAACATCTCAGGTTTAGGCTGCGTTTCCACCAGAGGTGTGCGAGGAAGCTGGGTGCTTAGCCAAGTTGCAAATCGTTTACACTCCGTAGCGAACGAAACGCCCAATGTCTCTGTCACACTAATATAACTGAATAGTATACTTAACCGTTATCTGAGACTGTCTGTTCGTCTGCCTGTCACCAGGCTGTACCTCATGAACCGTGATAGCTAGGCAGTTGAAATTTTCACACATGATGTATTTCTGTTGCCGCTATAACAACAAATACTAAAAACAGATTATAATAAATATTTAAATGGGGCTCCCGTACAACAAACGTGTTTTTTTCCCGTTTTTTGAGTAACGGAACCCTTCGTGCGCGATACTGACATGCACTTGGGCGGTTTTTTTTTTACATTATTATAATTCGTAATTTTTCCTTATAGACATTAATCGACTAATAATTCCGGAAAACTGCTTTTAGCATGCTTACTAACTAGGGTGGCAGAGTAAGACCAAGGTAACGTTAGTTGCAGTGTTTTTCAAAGCAAAGACTTGCAAAGTGTTATTTTAAAGTCATAATGTCATAGCTGTTTGACATTTAAAATATAACACTTGCATGTCTGGTCTGAATCTAGCTAGCAGCTTAGGTATGTTTGACTTAGCACAAAGTGTTCGCTTGTGACTTGGGTTCTATTCCCGCCATCGGTCAACTTTTTCGTTGTTTTTTTTTTACTTTTTGCGCTGAGTTTCTCCTTTCAGAAAACCGGCTTAGGTACAAACAGCAATACTCTTAACTATCCATCGGTGGGCCTTATGCTTTTTGTAATAAGGTTTAGAACATGGTTTCATAAAGTGTGCACGCATTGTGACCCCGGGTTCGAATCCCACCTAGGGTGAACTTTTTGTTTATTATTATTTTTATTTTTTCCGTTACTTTTCCGTTTCACAAAATATCAGAAGATCGTTAACAATGTTTTAAAACTAAAAAATTGTTTTATCTTGATTTGCTAAAAACGTTAAATGAATGTAGTTCATTTTTATAGAATAAAAGTGGATGACAGGATAGATTTATCTCTGGATAGATGGACATATATTTCAATTTATAACTAACATTATTAAAGATATTTTGTTAATCGACTACTATGAAAATCTCTGCAGAGTTATCTTGGTCTTAATCTAGCAAGCAGATCTATGTATGCTTGGCCCAACGCAAAGTGTTCGCTTGTGACCTGGGTTCAATTCCCGCCACGGGAGAACTTTTTGTTTTTTTTTTTTACATTTTGGGCTGTTACCCTTTCACAAAATATCAAAAGATCGTTAACAATAACTATTTGAAAAGTCGACCGGCGCAAAATCACCTTTCATAACAAATCATCTATTTCAATTTATAATTTATAATATTTTTACACAATTTGATGTCAAGTAGGTACATATCAATCACAGACATGCCGCATCGTTTTATTTTTTGAATTTATTGAGCTATAGCTTATAGGAACCGAACGCGTTGGAGGGTCTGCCACCAGTCAGCTGCAGAGAAAAATGTCATACGTAGAGGCATAGCTAAGTAATAATAGTTAATAAGAATAATAAGTATAAATTAAATTATGTAAAAATAATTTTCCATAACGTCAATATCCTGAGAGCAAAATGGGGACTACGTTTGTTTGAAGCGGCTGTCCTATTTCCTCTTAAAATTTCGTATGCCTTGTCCCGTGTACGTGGTAGTACGTACCACACAATTTGGACTGTAATTTACAATTTTCATTCATATCAGTAGGTTATTAAATCAGTAGCAAATGTTTAACAAAGGCATACGAAGGGTTACGTATTATTAGATATTAAGTATAACGGAAAACTTCTGTAAGAATGCTTACTAGGATGGTATAGCAACCGTTGACCGGCCTTCCTACAAAGAGTGCCCTGGGCCCCGGGTAGATGTAATAACCGGTATTATACAAAAAGACAGGTGCCATTTGACTAAAATTAGGTACTGATTCAGGTAGTGTGTGATGTGCCTTAAATAGTCGTCGAGTGAAAAATTTACTCATTGACTTTCGGTCCCTCCTGCTCGCTGCTTCTTGGACTTTAGTGAGAGGCCTAACTGAGGCGATTGGTAAGAAGTTACTAACTGACCCAGTCCGTAGGCTGCCTGGATCAAGGTCATTTTTATTATGTTCACTGAGAAAAGTATAATATTTTTTAATTAGTTTTAGTCCCAAAGTTCAGTTGCCTTCTATTAGAAAACTACCGCACAAGTTCTTTACCAACCGCCTGAGATTGGAGTCACAGCCCGTAACATTGTTCTGCAGCTTTTGGAACTAAGTACCTTCTTTTCGTAACTATTTATAAATCGTCCGCTGTTTAAGTGCACTCCTGCAGCCTTGAGACTCTTCTTGTGTTCTGAAAAAAAAAAGCAACAAAGAAAATTTTATTGAGTTTCAAAACATTATGTAACTATTGTAATAACCTAAAAATTGTAAAAACAACTTGATTAATTTACAGTCATATTGCTGGCATTTTGCTTCGGAAGAAAGTGTGAACGCATATGACCTGAGTTCGATTCCCAGGAAAGGTGAACTTTTTGTGTTTATTTTAAAATATATTTATTTCAAAATTAATAAGTAAACCCGCGCTATTGTAGATGGATGGATTATCTTTCAAAATGTCAAATGTATAGAAGTTTTGGGGGTTTCAAGCTTTTAATTATAGCTTTTTTCACTCCTTATTCATAATTGTGATAAATCTTTGATTGTAATCATGGTAAACCATATAGCCAGCTATAGCTCAATAAATATTAGTGGTACTTATAAAAAAAGTGCCAACTAAAATACTTATATGCATTTAGAAAAATAAGCATGTAAAAATTTTGATATCTTCTGTTTTTCTGGACCACCATCAACAGTGGCGCCAACTGGTGAGCAAAGAAACGCTAGCCCTCATTTACAGTCATATTGCTGGCATTTTGCTTCGTCAGAAAGTGTGATCGCATAAGTGACTTGAGTTCGATTCCCAGGAAAGGTGAACTTTTTGTGTTTAATTTTTATTTGTAATTTTGATTGCAATTTGTATCCTTTTTTAGTTTTAACAAGATTAAAAAAATATGCTTCAGCTAAATAAATAATGTTCTTTACTAATTCTTATAGTTCGTTTTTTTAGCATTAGAAAGAACTTGAAAGAAGGTAAGCGATCTTGACATGTCTTTTAATTGAAAAGCGCGTTTTAAAAATCAGTAACTATTTTGCTATTACTTATGAAAGCAGAAGAATATAAATGATCGTATTAGATTCATAATTGTTACATACTTGCCGTAACTTATTTTTAAATTCTCCATCATCAGATCAGCTCGATGGTACCATAATATTGCATTGTCATCCGATTTATACATGCATGAAAAATTTCAGCTCAATCGGACACCGGGAAGTGGAGATCAAATTTAACTTGCAAGATTTGATTACAGACAACGGGACAGGTGAAACTAAATAAAAGCTTGTAAAAGATTTCAAAATTAATAACTAAACCCGTGTCGTACGTTCGATCCCCGACCGCGATGTAAATTATGTATTTACAAAAAAAAAATAGAAATTAATGGGCGGTATCTTATCTTATCTTATTTTATACCTTTAAACGAGCAATTCTTGTTATTTATTTCGGAAACGGCTCTAACGATTTCGATGAAATTTGCTATATGGGGGTTTTCGGGGGCGAAAAGTCGATCTAGCTACTAGGTCTTATATCTGGGAAAACGCGGATTTTTGAGATTATTATATATTTTCCGAGCTAAGCTTGGTCTCCCAGATATTTTAAACATAAATTTACACACGAGTGTGTATTGAATGGCTTAAGAGCCAACAGGAGTGGTCATTTCTCCATACAAACGTACTCGACTGTTTCCTCCATGGGTTTTGATGCTAGAGCAATGATTTTTTCAACACAGATTAATATTGTCAATATCTGTGTCGGACCGTTTTGCTTTTTTTGATATTTTTATTTTCTAAGGCGCTAGAGCCCTTCAAAAATGGCCTCATTGACTATGCCTCAATGAGAGGCCTAGTATTCAAAACTGACATCAATTAGCCAAAAAAGCAAAACGGTCCAACACAGATAATTTCATAATTATTTAGATTTCCAAATTTGGTTACGATTGGTTAAGTTTTGGAGGAGGAAACAGTCGAGTACGAAACCTCCATTTTTGAGATTTTAACGCAGGATTTTTCGCCTTGTCCTTATCGCACTAGTTTAATTAAGGAGCCGCTTCCGTTAGCGAGACGGGTATATTTACCTAAAATATTTAAAACTCAGCTCCTGTTTCGTCTTAATTAACACAAGTTCGCAATTCCTGTACCTATCGCTGTTATATTGCGGTGCATGAATAGATATACCTATTTTGTTGACTGTAATCAAACACTCAAGCAGATTTTACTTCACATAGCTCAAAGTGGCAAAATAAAGCTATCTAATGAAAAATATATTTCAAGACGTAGGACGACTAATGCATGGATTATAAATTATCTACTTAAAACGATATTTAAATCAGCGCTGGGGGTCTACCGCGAACACCGAAGTTTGCAAATTGCGGGCATCTTTCTCGTTTACTCCCATTACGGCGTATTTAGAGTGACAAATTCATAATTCTCTTTAATTGAATTTAGCTGACCTGCTAGATATCCAATAGTAGTACTTGTGTAGCCTGCAGTCTCTTTCGTTTGTCTTGTTGGTTGGAAACATGGGGCTCACCTGTAATTTTAAAAGTCCATCATACAAAAAGAATACAGGTACAGAGGTATGTACCTACCAGGTAGTGATCGGTAGATTTTTAGGGTATACACTCAAAGTTAAGTATTGTCGAGGCTCGCGAAGGCCGAAGGCCGAGTTCCGCGTAGGGTTGCAGGCCCGAAGCGTCACACGAGAGGGGGAAGTTGGAGCTTAAACACGACCCAATAGGAAAAGTGTCTTGACAACCTCACGTCGGGCCTACGGCCTTATGTACAATAACAAAAATAAATTACAATTGAATATAAATAGGTATCTTATATATAAATTACAATTGAAAGTTGAACAAATATCCGTACATTTAGATAAGTTTACACGTAGATGTCGCTGTTTCGTGCAGTCAAAATTCTGCTTCGCGTAATCATGATTTTTAACTTTTTATTTAATAATTCATAATTTATTTCATAATTTATTTATTGCATCCATGGTTGTTACATTGGTGTTACATAGTAATAGTGAGTTTCACATGGACCCTGGTAGGGCACAGCAATAGTCTTAGAACTAAATTATGCTAGGTATTCGACAGTATTTATATAATAATTATAAAATTAGGTCTTTTAACAATGGTTAAGAGATTGTAATTTAAAATTTTATAGTAATGAATGTCTAGGAAATATTATTGATAATTAAAATAACAATGAAATTGTAGTGTAAGTAGGTATATAATATTAATTTATTTAATAGTCATGTCAAGAATAATTTTATGTCACACAATGTTTAATAATAAGTGGTAAAATGAAATGAGTTAAATAATAAAAATAATAAAGTGAGTAATAATTAAAACTAATAACATTCGTGATCATTTTTATCTTCCAAGAAATCATTCAATTTATAGTAACACTTGTTAACTAATAAGTTCTTCAACAGTTTATTGAATTGTTTATCTGATGTCTGAAGTTTAATGTCGTCGCTGAGTGTATTATATATTTTGATGGCCATCATTTTTGGACTTGTTTTGTGTAGCTGTAGTTCTGAACGTTCGGGTGGCGCCAGGTTATGCTTATATCTACTTTCGTATCGTCGAGGACGGTCGGCAAATTTTGGAAAAAAAAGAGGATATTTTCTGACGAACTTACAAATTTCAAATATGTAGATTGATGTTAATGTCAGGATTTTATATTTCATAAAATAGGGTCTACAACTATCTGGTACTGTAATATTAGCTAGTGTTCGTATGCATTTTTTTTGTAATAAGAATATTTCCTCTATATCTGTACTGTTTCCCCAAAGGATTATCCCGTAATTAAACCACGAAAAGGCGTATGCGTAGTAAGCCGCCAGGGCGCATTCGAAGTTCGTTGATCTTTTTAATTCTCTAAGAGCGTATATAAATGTCGAAAGTTTACTGGCTAATTTTTGGATATGTGATTTCCAATTTATGTGCGTGTCGATATTCAAACCAAGGAGGGTGAATGTATCTACACATTCTATTGTTTGCCCGTTAAAGGAGTAATTTATATCTAACGCGTTTTTTTGGTATGGTCTAAATTGCATAATTTTGGTTTTAGAGAAATTTATATCCAAATTATGGTCAGTCAACCAGTCTGTCAGTTTTGTCAGTGTATTAGTTATATCATTTTGTAGATTTTGGTCGTTCTGACAAGACATTAGGATCGAAATATCGTCCGCGAACAGTACGCATAGGTCATCTAGATTCCTAGGAAGATTGTTTATATATATTAAAAATAATAAACATCCGATACAGGATCCTTGGGGGATGGAGTGTTTGACTGATTGAGAGTCCGATTTAATATTGTCGATCATTCCAGTTTGGTGGTCTAGGTATTGTATCTCGACGTATTGTTTACGGTTCTCTAAGTACGAGGTGAACCATTTATGCGCTGTCCCTCTTATACCTATTTCGTGTAGCTTGTCTAGGAGAATTTTGTATTGTACTCTATCGTAGGCTTTCGACATATCTAATAAAATACCGACCGCGTATTTTCTATCATTTAAAATGTTTAGCGCTTCTTGTATATATTTATAAGTGGCCAGTACAGTTGAACGGTTTCGTCGGAAACCATTCTGGCTTTCATTAAAGATGGAGTATTTTTCGCAAAATGAGTTCAGGCGTTTGCACATCGCTAGTTCGAAGATCTTTGACGAAGTCGGTAGTAGGGCAATAGGCCTGTAATTATTGGGATCTGACTTAGCACCTTTTTTATGAATCGGCTTAATAATAGAAGTCTTTAGTTGGTCAGGGAATATTCCATCAGTAAACGACTGATTAACAAGCAAATAATACGGTAAGGTCAATTCATCGGCACAGCTTTTAATTAATTTAGGCGGTAATTCGTCGATGCCGTAACTACTTTTATTTTTCAAGTTTCGTATGATCGCCTTTATTTCGTGCGGCTCGACCGGTCGCAGGTACATGGTGTTGAGTGTGCGTGGACCCGGCCGCCCGCGCGGCTCCTCTCCCCCGGTGACTCGCCCGACGGATGCAAAAAATGCATTGAACGCGTTTGCTACTTGTTTCGGGTCAGACGTAAGATTAGTATTGATCGCTAGTTCGATGTTGTGTTGTGGTCGTTTGATGATTTTGTTTGTACGTTCCTTAATTATTCTCCACATAGCTCTCGATACGTTCTCGGAGTTTCGTAATGCTGTTATATATTGATACCTTTTAGATTGTGAAATGGCGCGTTTTAGAAATTTTGCATACTGCTTGTAGTGTCTTGTAAGAATTGGATTTTTTGTATAAGTTACTAAAGTTTTTAAGATTCTTTTGTGCTTGCACGATAACTTAATCCCCTTAGAAAGCCATTTTCTTTTATTGTTTGACTTTATTGTGGTTAACTTTCTTGGAATGCATTTGTTTAAGGTTTCTTTTAATGTACTTACGAAGATGTGATAATTTACGTTTACGTCATTACTTGGATGTAGTTTTTGGTTCCAATCTATTTCTTGTAGCTCTGATTTAAATTTTGATATATTATCCGTATTGAACGACCGCTTATAAATTTTCCAGGCCATAAAATTCTTTTTTTTATTCTCATTAGTAATCTCTGTGTGTAGAAGAGTGCCTTTGTGGTCAGAAAATCCGAAATCATGAACGCGCGTATTTAATGAACTATTTTTAAAGTTAGTGAAAATCAAGTCTAAACAAGTTGAGGAGGTGTTTGTCACTCGTGTCGGTTCTTTAATGTGTTGTGTGAAGTTATACTCTAGCATTAAATGTATTAGAGTTGAAGAACTTTTATTATTTTCCAATACGTTGGTGTTAAAATCGCCTCCTAGAATAATTGATTTCTTATTATATTTTTTACTTAAATGTTCTAAGACCGATCTCAGTTGTGTATAGAAAGTATCGACATTTTTATTATTCCAATATATTACAATAATTATTGCATTTAATTTAGTAAGTTCTACGGCAGCGATTTCAATAACATATTCAGCCGAGTGATCCACAATATCCTTTCGCTCCTCGTACAGCATGTCGTCCCGCAGTAGTATGCAAGCGCCTCCGCCCGCGTAGTTCGCTCTGCAGTATGATGATGCGAGGACGTATCCTCCGATGTTAATGATCTCACTTTTTTCTTTCGACAGCCAAGACTCGGAAATGCAAAGTGCTTCGTACTGGTGGCTATTATCGCATTGTAGTAATGACTCGAGTAACGGTATTTTATTGTATAAGCTTTGCATATTTTGATACAATATATTAACGTTAGTGATATGATTGTTTCTATTATGCGGCGGTGTTGTTGCGAAATGAACAGTTATTTTGCTCGTTACTGGTATCTAGGCCGGGAGTGTTAGAAATAGTGATGTTCTGTGAGCAAGCCGAATTGAAGTGTTCGTGGGTACCGGTCGTGGAATGGTTCTCGTTTACATTTTGTGGCTGTTGTTCTGGCGGGTATTGGGGTTCTAGGTCGGTGATCTTCCCGTTGACTACGAGCTTGTTGTCGCGTATAACAGCGTGATGACCGTTTTGTCGAGCTAATCGTAAATTCGATATTAGAAGCTGCCTTTGTTCTAGTGACTTTCCGGTTAAGTACTCAGAGATAGATATACCAGTGTTCTTAAATTGTCGTGAATTGTTTAGGATATATTTAGTCATTCGCTTGCTAATTAATTCAATTTTCAGTGGTCTAGTGGTCCTGGTATTTTTTCCTATTCTAGAGATCTCTTCTATGTACCCAGTTAGATCAACGCCCAAGACGTCGTGACATAGGTATATGATACGGCTCTCAAGGTCAACTTCGTGTTCGTCGCGGTATTCAGATAGTCCGTGCATAACTATTATTTTACTGTTATTTTCGCAGGTATCCTGCGATTTATGAATTATTTTATGATCCAGGTGGCTTAGTTCTATTTGTAGTGCAGTGCTTTTCTTTTCTAGGAGTTTTATTTTACTGTCTATGATTTCTATGCTGCCTTTTATACTAGTTTGTTCCGTGGTTATTTGGTTAGTGCGTGAGGTAATATCTGTCATTTGGTCAGCAATCGTTTTATTTATCTCGAGTTGTATTGTGTTTTTGAGATCATTGAGTATTGACTGGTTGTTTTCTCTTAGTTTAAAGTCTAGCAATTTACTAATGCTCTCGAGGGTAATAGGGCTCTCCTTACTAGAATACACATTGGGTGGAGTTTGTAGAGTGTTCTGGGGTCCTGAGCTATAATCTGTACGGTCATGTACGGGGTCATCGACTGACATTGTAGTGTCGTTCAGGTTTGGTGCAGCAGGTTTTCTAATTGGTGTATTATCATTTTTTGGCCTGCGGGTAACATTATTGCACAGTTCACAGAGCCAGGTTTTTTCTAGATGGAAATGGTTTGCCATATAATATGCAGAAGTCATGTTCAGGCAAGATTGGTGACAGTGCCTTCCGCATGCTGTGCATTTTATCATTTCGCTAGCATATTTAACTTCGAGATCGCAAACAAGGCACTTCATTTTGCTATGGTCTAGTTACCTTTTTTACTTGCTAGAATTCGGCCAATCAGCGCGAAGGAGGGAAGATATCGGCGGCAGGTTTCTCTTTAGTAGAAGCGGGACAGACGTATGATGGACTAATGGCGAGACGGTGAAGTTTGTCGTTTGTTCGGTTTCAAGTATATCACATCCGTTAGGCCACTTTAAACACTTATTTAAGCACTTTTAATGCATATTTTTGAAAGAATTTTAATGTGTTTTTATTAATTTGTCACTTAACTTTCACTTAGTATAACTTTTAGTAGGATTTTCTTAGGTTTTGTATCACTTTGTAATTTATTTCACGGGACGCACGAATACAGGTGTGCTATCTATCGCTCTCCCTCTCGCTCACCCTTTACTGGGAATGGAGCTCACGGCCAGGCTGTGCTATTACAAATTGGAATTTAGACAAATTGCAATTACAAATTGGGATTCTCCTGTATTTCTTCGATTTTTCTTGGGATAATGATGGCCATCAGTCCCATTATTACTTATAATGTCTACCGTGGAGTCAACATCATAATCTGCCACTTTTTCGGTTTAGCTTAGGGGTACGATCGAGCGTATGTTTTGGCTTGGCACTAATTGTTCGCAAAGTATCTGAGTTCGATCCCCGAGACTTTTAATTTTAATACGTATACTCGTATAGTACAGAGACGAATTGTTTCATTATTTTCCAAAACGTACTATTCTATTTTCTTTCCTCAGCAGCCTAGTGACGTCTGGATGATGTCTGTGTTATGTTATAATGTTGGGTGGCTGATGGTGATGGATGAGATGGCCCTACATATTTCTTAAAAAATATTTTACTATAATAGCCTATAATTATGTCGGACTACTTACCTGCCGCCGACAACTTCGTTTGCGTGGAATTAAATAAATAAATTTTCGTTGAATTGTGTGTAAAAAATCTAAAAAGTAAGTACTTATAGATCTTGATAGCAAAGTTACGTACACTTATCACCAAACATCGGATTCTAGGGGGCAAATTGTATGGCGGATAGGGATCCCGTCATACAATTTGCCCCCTAGAATCCGATGTATGCTTATCACTGTGATCGTTCGATTCGCCAGCACGGCCTGAAATGACGGCCACGGTTCCTTTAAACAGTTCCAGTTCCATCGTCAGGGTTTAAAATCACATCAGTACAATGGTTTACGATCTCTTCGATAAGGAATAACTTAATAGTAAGAAAACTTAACTTATCGCAGTAATGCATATTTGTTCCTGAGTTATGGATGTTTCTATGTAAGTATATAAGTATTTATATAGGTATATATTTGTGTGTATTATATATATCGTGGTCTAGTACCCACAACACAAGCCTCATTGAGCTTACTGTGGAACTATGTCGATCTGTGTAATTATTGTCATATAATATTTATTATTTAATCCTTTGGATTAGGCTGATCAAACAACAGTCCACCTACCCTGCCTATGTACAGTCAGCCAAGAAAGTGGTAGATCACTTTCTTGGTTGACCGTACCTACAGATTCGATGAAGGTGTTATGGAGCTAGAAGAGCCTAGAAATTAAACCAAAGTCAAGTCTTAAAGTGTAACTAGTAGTCGCTCCCTGGGATCTTTCTAGCATTTTTGAAAGTTGGATATTGTGTATTGTGTAAAAGTTATTTTGTAATTTTCAGTTTTAGTTTCTTAATTTTATTACTTGTTTTATTATTAGGTATTAGCCAATTGATGTGACCTGGTTAAAAAGAGTGGCACGTTCTCTGCACGGCGCGGCGGCGGCGCTGATGTGGTGGAGTGTGCGCGTAGGTCTCGTCGGGACGTCACAGGCGCCGCGTCCCAGGACGGCCAGGATCAGCAGGGCAGTACTGTGTGCTCTCCGGAGCCACAGGTGGACTGGCGTCGGTAGTATTACTCCCTCTGGAATTTGCAGGTTTACACATTTAGTCAAATGTTGGATTTCACGTTACTACCTGCGACATTTGGCCGATCGTTGATAAAATCCAAGGCGAAAGTGCAGCCAGCCGTGTGGCCCGTGAGTTCCAAGTTGAATGTAAGAACTTTGCTTTGCTTTGCTCGGTCGATCGAAAAGGGCTATAGGCTATATATAAACGAAACTAAATAAAGGAATTGTGAACCTCTATATAACTATTACCGGATTTGACGCAGAAGAGCCACGTTACAAAATTCGACAAGTTTACTGGATTAGTAGTCTTCCTATGATTATTTTCGTAAAATTTTGTGACCATCTGGTCATGTCACGCCATGACAATATAGTTTTTGTTTATCGATCCAAATTTTGGAAATTTTTATAATGCGGAAATTGGCATAAAGGACTTACGGCTCGACCACGTCATTGAGCGATTGGCGACGGCGGCAGCGACAACCATAGATGGAAACGAAAGGTCCGATCGCTGTGTCTCGCTTCAACCTATTTATATAAATACATACTTAATTTGAAAAAGACGGGTAGTCTTGTCTCGCGAGCGAGGCGAGATGCTGTTGTCGTATCCGTCCTGTGCTAGGCCTAGGTACTAATATATTATGATCTCAATTTGACTTAATTGCATTATTCTTCTTCTTTCTCACGTTATCCACCACTCCAGAATCGATTGTCTGACACTTTGTTTATTGTTCACCTCATAGGTACAGATACCGCCTATATACAAGCACAGCAAGTTATCTTACATATTTTCATTAGGTAACAAATTAACTGGTTATTCCGTTATATTTAAGGACTATTTCTCATTTGCTTTATCTATCTTTACAAATTACTAGGTACCAAACTAACTTAAGCAGGTATTATTACTAACAAACTAGCTTCTAATCTATTTTCGTACCTACTTTTATGATAGGTATTACGGTTATTATAAGTAGGTAGGTATTTAAACTTACTGTAGTCTATCGGTTTTATTAATTTGATTTTATCACTGATTTTATGTTCAAAACCTTTTACTAGTTATACTATGTACCAACATATTGACTACAATTATATATGTCGGTACATATCAGCCGATTGATGCCTTAACTATACTAAGGCAAACCAACTTTGGCAGTAAAAAAAGGCGCGAAATTGGAAATTTGTATGGAATTCTACATTTTTCAAATTTGTCGCCATATTCTACTATAAGTATAACAAAGCTGGTTTACCGGAGTATATTTAGGTAACTAATGACCCATGTAAGGCCCATAGTGCCTTACCTAGCCCACTTTTTAAATACTAGATCCTTTTTACAAAAACCGTTACAGTTAATATAAAACACTGTTTTCTAACACTGAAGGGTACCCAACTGGTCAGCTCAAATTTGATTAATTTTTATATATGTTATAGAGTAGGTAGTCTAAAATAACGGACACGTGTTTTATTTAGCTGCCCATACTTCCTGGGAGAAATTGGCCTCCAAAGTACTGAAAAGTGACAAAACGCTCTAACTTCTGTAGAGAGTTTTATTCAAGCAAATTTCAAGTTAATTACTGGTTTGCATATACGTTACAGAACATGAAAAAATACTGGACACGTGTTTTGTTTAATTCGACTCAAGCTCATATTTTACAAAAAAAAAACACACTTCAAAGTTTCATAATTCTTATCCTTTCACTCGAACTTCACGTTAGTTATCTTTTCGTTTTTTAGGGTTCCGTACCCAAAGGGTAAAACGGGACCCTATTACTAAGACTTCGCTGTCCGTCCGTCCGTCCGTCCGTCTGTCACCAGGCTGTATCTCACGAACCGTGATAGCTAGACAGTTGAAATTTTCACAGATGATGTATTTCTGTTGCCGCTATAACAACAAATACTAAAAACAGAATAAAATAAAGATTTAAATGGGGCTCCCATACAACAAACGTGATTTTTGACCAAAGTTAAGCAACGTCGGGAGTGGTCAGTATTTGGATGGGTGACCGTTTTTTTTTTTTGCTTTTTTTTTGTTTTTTTTTTTTTTTTTGCATTATGGTACGGAACCCTTTGTGCGCGAGTCCGACTCGCACTTGCCCGGTTTTTTTTTTTATCATGAAAACTAAAAACTTCCCGGTAGTGAAGAAAATGTTATCAATGTTATCATGGTTGTAAACCGGTTTGGACATTAAGTCCTAGCATATTTTGAAACATCAAAGATCCTAAAAGTGTACATTTGAAATATTTGAATACCCTGTTAGGCGCGCGGCAACGTGTTGGCGGCGCCGGGCGGGCGACGTGAACACACGGTATTTGAAGTGAAGCGCGTGAAACGATGACAAGTATGACATTTTGAAGTGTGTTTTTTTTTGTAAAATATGGATTCGAGCCCAAATAGCAAAACACGTGTCCATTATACTATACTACATATACATATACATACTACAATAATAATTATGACGATGATTCGTACATGATTCGGAACTGTACGGTTACCATCAGTTTGTCACTGACGTAAACGCCGTCGAGAACGTAATTTACTGTCTATACATCCCGTTTGCACTAATATGCGAGTGCGAGCGAGATGTATAGAAAGTAAATTACGTTCTCGACGGCGTTTATGTCAGTGACAAACTGATGGTAACCGTACTGTTCCCTGCTGATTTCGCCGTACTGCCGTACTGCGTCCCGACCGGTCGGTGTCGGCGTCCTCCTGTCCGCCCACTCGCCTTTTGAAGACTCTAGATATGCTGGACTGCGGTGCGCCACCTAAATACGAAATGGTTTGTGCTCAACCATAGACTAGGAATTCTCTAGACCGAGTTCAGAGCAATTATTTCATGCAACCGATGATGCCAAGGAAGTCGGTTAAAAATGCGGGGGTGCGCGGGACGAGGTGAGCAAAGTCCCGTGCCGTGATTGGTCCGTTCAAAGACACTTTCGACTCGAACATGGAGTAAAATTACCGTATGCGTGGCAGAAGGGGTAGCGCGACTATGCTAAGTCTGGAGGATGTTTTGTCTGTGTGCTCAACTAACTAAAACTAACCCATATGAACATACCTCAGACACTGAAGTCAGAGTTTGATAGTTCATAATGTAAAATAATAATAATAAGCACTCTAGTTAATAATGTAAAACATGGAATAGGGTAGGTGTGTTAGTTTTCGTCCAGATCTAGTTTTCGACCACTTGATGAAATTTGAATATAAACCTACATTAGTGCACAAATTTGTACGTATTGCAATACTTAATGTCAAAACAATATATCTGTCTACATAAAAATGATATTTCGCATTTAGAAAATTAAAAATCAAATACATATACATTATTATTTGCTTTTCTGTCAAGTGGACGAAAACTAGAGCACGGACGGAAACTAGCGCAATGACCCTATATTTCCATTAGTTGAAATTTCCCGCAGTTGAAATTGCCCCCCTGCACTTATCGCACTTTCTTGATTTTCTTATGTTCCCATCGTGGGCCAACATTACACCATTAAGATTAACTGGAAAGATCCCTGAAAGAGATATACGAGTATGTTCGCATTTGTACAAATGATGTGTGTTTTTTCTTGTTTTATGTTACTTTTTGTACAATAATAAAAATCACTAAATGTAAGCCTATAATATTTAAAGAGTTCCCTCATTTCCTCATCGATATATCCCATCATCAAAAATGATGGTCATCACTCAGGTCCTGGAACTTCATAGTGTTCAAGTACCTATACCTACCTACTGTTAATATAGACCGGTAGTAACGAAATATCACTGAACGATCACGTGAACCGCGGTTCCTTTAAAGATTTCCAGTTTCATTATCACATTTCGGGACAGGGATATTTACGATCTGATCATCTTCGATGAGGAAAAATATCGTAAAAAAATCTTATCACAATAAAGCCTAGATTTCTTGCTGAAGTTAAACTTCCGATGGCAGTTCCTTTCTTATAAATAGCGCCTGTACTTATACCAATACTTGTGGTGTTATAAATGTGATTGCAATAAACTTAACTATAAATAAAACTAAACCTAAGCTAACCCATAATAACTATTGAACTTTATAACCCAACTCGCATCGTTACCTACTTACCTATTAGCTGTATCTACCTAAGTTAACTTAATTAACAAAATTGTATGAATGACATAGGGCATCCGATAGCTGGCGCAGGTAGTAATGTATGTAAAGTATGAGCATGAGCGTTATGTGAGCATCTACTTAAAGGTTCCGTCACACAGGCGCGTTTTCCGGGCGGGGCGTGAGCGTTTTATATGTAAAAAATTGGCAAAAAGATCACTATTGTTGTATGGGAGCCCTACATAAATATTTATTTTATTTTGTTTTTGGTATTTGTTGTTATAGCGGCGACAGAAATACATTATCTGACAATTTCAACTGTCTAGCTATCACGGTTCATGAGTTATTGCCTGTTGACAGACAGACAGACAGACAGACAGACAGACAAGCAGACAGACAGATAGCCAGACAGACAGACGGACAGAAGGACGGACAGCGGAGTCTTAGTAATAGAGTCCCGTTTTTACCCTTTGGGTACAGAACCCAAATTAAAAAAATTGTGAACCTCTTACTTGAAGAATTATAATTTTTTTCTTGCTCATCAAGTCATCACACATAACAGCGAAATGCCCAGGGTGCCAAGATCACAATAGTTGATAGAAAACGCCAATCGAAACTTAAATAGTGCGTGTCTTTTCGCAGCATCTATCACCCCGATACATTTCTTTTTATCGTTTGGCGTTTGTCGATTAAAGATTTGAGTCTAATTAAATATACCTATACAAATGTCCCGTCTTTTTACGAGGAACAATCTATAAGCGCCATCGGGATCTATAGCACTTACGACCTTCTTCGGGAAAACAACTAAGTTCTAATTCAAAATACACGTTGTGTAAACAAACACAATTTGCTTTAGTAGGTAACTAGGTACCTACCTACCTACCTATCTACTATAGCAAATTCAACGCATTCACACATTGATACTACACACTGTTTTGTACAAGTAAGTACACATAGGCTATATTAGACCCAAACCAAGCGGACGACTGGGATCATATCTCTATCTCTCTCACCCCACCTTCAATCATGCGAGCGTGTATGAGAAGTTTTACGACCCCGGTCGTCCGTTTGGTTTGGGTCAACTATAGATATAGATTATTTGTTGTACCTTGACCGTTAAATTGGTTCTCATCCGGTTCCAGGTCATTGGAGTCAGGTGAGGTGTATCTGGTTGCTCTGCTGTTAGGCCTGAACCCCTGGAGCAGGGCTCCCGCTGCCGGATGCTTTGTCATTGGAACGCGTCGCGGGTTGGGGTTTGGAGAGCCCTGGATTAGAGCATAGATGATCTTAATATATTATGATGTGCTATACGCGTGCGTCCGTGAGGGACAGAACATAAGCAATGCGAATTGGTTTGTTGCCCACCATAAAGCATACCAAATTTACGCTGGGGAATAAAAATGTGATACTGCGACAAGGACAAACAATTAGCGCTTTCTCTGCTACTCCTACTGAAAGATACATAAAACTCTCCCATTCGGTCATTTCCCCCACTCCTCATGCCTGATCCAGTTATAGGTACTTTATTCTTATTCTTTATTCTTTATTCAGGTAAACACTAAGTATAAGTTTACAGCTCCAGCCAATTGACATATCATAAAAGTAGTAGGTACACTTATTGTATTACACACTTATCTTTAGAATTAAACATACATATTATGTATTACTAAGTTACATAGAGATAAAAAAATAATAATCTGATATTAAATAACATAGGTTGAATTTAAAAAAAATCTTGATACTACGTTGTAGGGACGGCTACTTGTCTGCGAATATGTCTGCGTTTTGGACTGTAGCTATGAAGTTATTTAGTAATTCTATTGCTCGGTACGTGGGTGCGTTTGAACCGTGATAGGTGCGAACATTTGGATATGCGAAAAGGTTTCTGGCTCTACGTGCGCTACGCCCTACTGCAGCTATGTAGTTGTCTGGGGTAAAAATACGCATACGCTCCAGAACGGATGGGTTGTCAATACGATTTCTTAAAAGCAGACAATAGTGTAAGGCAAGCGTTTGCTTACTAGATTCATGGTTTAGACTTGAGTGTAAAGTTAGACCTAAGAAAAGTCTGCAACGATTTACATAGCACACGCTGTGCAAGTGTTATTTTAAACGTCAAACTTGCACTGCGTGTGCTATCAAAATCGTTGCAGACTTCTTTTGGTCTAACTCTAGTAGTGTTTTAGGCAAAACTAACCGGAAAATAGCATGAATTATAAATATTATATCATGTTATGATGACAATTCTTTGACATGTATTATAGCTTACATATTAAAAATACGCTTTAGAATCCATTTCGTATGTACTAATCAGCGTGAGCGATTATTATACATCGATAGTTTACAAATAAATACAGAAAAACACATCATGGTCGCACGTCGGGCCGGTTAGCACTATTATTTTAAATGTTCCCGCTCGATATTTTACTTACGAGAGTTGCTGCATCCCCGAACGCAGCAAAGTTTTTCAGATGCGGCCATTATCTACGCCGCCGAGTTGGCCGTAAAACTAAAAATCAAGACACGAATCACGATATTCAGAAATGTTTGTTTTGAAAATCAGGTTACCTAGTAAAAAGTCAAAAAGACAATTGAAAGACAGTTTAGGTATTTTTTTTATTTCATTGCAGTGACATTATGCCAGTACAATATGATTTTATGTAGCAAAAATAACAAAAGTATAGCCGGTCAAACAACTGCGTCAGTAGAAAAAGACGCGAAATTCATATTGTCTATGTGACGATAACCCATCGCGCTTATATTTTTTAAAATTTCCGCGTTTTTACAGACCATAAATACTGATAGCCGTAACAGACTACCGCACCGCTTTTTTTTCTGCGTATAACTAAACGCTGAGCACCGTGAAATGTTGCCCCAGGAAATAAAACAAGTGGGTGAGGGGTAAAATGGTTGCCGTTACCGGCGACATCTCTAGATTCATTGACAAGACATACGCCCCCATACTTCATATTGGTAGTTCTAAGTGAAACAGCCCTGATTATGAATCGCAGACGTCGGTGCAGGGCTTGTTTAGGCTTGTATCATGAGTATTCGAACTTAAAACGAAAGTAGTCAATGTCATTTTTCGTTTTTACTTGATGTT
This sequence comes from Cydia splendana, assembly GCF_910591565.1. Lineage (NCBI taxonomy): Eukaryota > Metazoa > Arthropoda > Insecta > Lepidoptera > Tortricidae > Cydia > Cydia splendana. The sequence continues at coordinate 11,497,651 of NC_085965.1, read as the reverse complement.
ATTGTCACTAGTGTCATCGCGAGAGTAAAATTCATCCGCGATTGTAGTCTGAAATCATTAAAATTAATTTTAATTTATTACTACTGTGATTATAATTCATGTTTATTTTAAGAATATTAAAAATAATACTATTTTAAGCATCATGTTCAACCATGTTTTGAGACGTTATTCAGTTAACATATCGATACAAATTAACTATCATAGTAAATTTACCAACAATATAAATAGTGGGCGATTAATGAAGTATGCCCTATGTTTAATTTATTTTTAGTATCATGTCTCATGATTTCATTGTACTATAATACTATATGTAATTATTTTAACTATTACTTGTTTGCCCCTAGCATTTGCTGGTACTCAGTGAGGTCTAAAGATCTTTTTCAAGGTGAAAGTGATAGGTTCAAAGGTATCACAGTAGATACTACGAAAGAAAAATGGGATATTTCATCACTTGAAGCTAAACTTGATGGTTAGTTTTAAATTTTATTATTGTGAGGTTTCATTAAGTGTTATAGATCTATCAAATAACACAACACAATGTTACATTAAAATAAAAGAAAGGGAGAGTGAGGTAGGTACCTGAACCTCCCTTCACATAATGTTAAACCAATAAAATCCATATAAAGTAAAACATTCTACATATAAAGATGGGGAAATTAAAAAAGTTAAGCCTTGATTTGCTATTTTATGTTCACGAGTTATCATGTAACTATCATCTTTATTGCTGCACTAAAATTTTTCAGAATCACTTGCACAGTGGCGGAGCAATGGAAACAGATGTGCATGGTTTAAAGTGGACATCAAACATTCTACAATAGTACCTGTACTTGCACAAGTAAGTTTGCATCACGATAACAGACCTAATCCCATTTGTCACTGTTTACTTTTGAAATCTGAGAATTTAGTATACATTCTACAACTTTGGAATAGACTGTGAAACAGGTAACATATGGGAAAAGGTTGAGTAATATATATAAGTACATCTTTTTTGATAACTCAATGACACCTTATTCTTAGAAAGGTTTTAATTTTCATCATGCCAGAGATAGTTTTGTGATGATGTACAAATGGTTGCCTACGGACTCGGAACCTAACCTGCCACCAGCCTCGCATACAAACCTCGGTGTTGGTGCTCTAGTCTTTAATAGTCGTAACCAATTGTTGGCCGTATCTGAACAACATTATGATTACCCGCATTGGAAGTTACCAGGAGGATATGTTGAAAGGGGTAAGCAATTCTAATTTAAGTACCTAAATATGTAATATTGTCTGCATATACTTTTAAATAAATTTACATACAAAAGACGGACTAAAAGTAAGACTATCAAATTTTATTTTTCTTTGTATAATGTGGTCATCTGCATCACTAGTCAAGTTATAAGTTGTGGAATACCTACTTTGTAATCAAAAGAAAATTTACCTTAGTTTCAAGCACACTTAATGCAGTTTTCCCTGAATGAGTAAACTTACAGTTTTAATCAAATATCATCAGATCAACATTAATGAATCCATGTTTATTTACTTAAGAAATCAAAAGTTTTCTAGGTTTAAGTGGAGTTAATCCACCAAATTACTAATACAAAGTACTAATACAAAAGTACTAAAGTTACTAATACAAAGTTGCACACAAAAGAATGTTAGAAAACTTTGATTATCCTTGACTGTCACATACAATTATCATAGAGATGTCTCCTATTTAAGTGATTTTTTGCAGGGGAAGACATAATAGATGCCGCTATAAGAGAGGTCAAAGAAGAAACTGGAGTAGATGCAGTGTTCCAGTCTTTAATCACTTTGAGGCACTCACATAACATGATGTATGGCAATTCTGACATCTATATGCTATTAATGATGAAGGCTCTTATGGACCAAATTACCATATCACAGAGGGAAGTGAGAAGATGCCAGTGGATGGACATTGAGGAATATACCAACCATGAACATGTGCATGCTTTCAATCGAATGGTTGTGAACAAGGCTCTGGAGTACAAAGATAAAAAAATGCAACTGAACCTGAACAAGAAAACTGTAAAATGGGCAACAATGGTCAGAAAAATGGAATTTTTAGAGGTTAAGGAGTTTGATTATGAGTAGGTGTAATAAAGTACCTTACCGCGATACAACACATACCTACTGTGTTAGTGTTCAATAAATTAAAGTTGCATAATATAATTGTATTATATAGGTAATTGTACAATAATATAAAAAGGGGACATAGTACATAATTATCAAATTCAAAATGGTTGTAATTAGCTGACTGTACAAGTGTACATAATTATATGAATATACAGATGTGTTATTACAATAAATAAAAGATTGCCAACCAGGATGCATTTCTGTATTTTCCTTGCCCATTTCTTATGAAAGCATTATTAGTGGAGATCTGGAGACTGATCAGTGATCACAACATTTTCTTTTAAAAAGTAGGTAATTATTGTAATTAACAATTGACTAAGCTGGTACCGTGGTACCGTCATTTTATTAAATTATAAATTACACCAAACATTCTAAACACCCAAAATAAAACAAACTTTCAATTAGGTACCTATATTTGCAATATTGTCTGTTTAAAAAAAATATACTTAATAGAGGATTACTTAATGTTAGATGTCATACCTGCATACATATATCATTGTTATTAACTTTAGGTATCCTATGCGGGTTATTCCCGCTAGTTACCACCAAGTTGGTACCACAGGTAACAACCGAGATTTTTTCTCATCTTTTACCACTGGGAACTATTGAGTATAGGTATTGTTATCCAGTAATCCATAAATTAAACCCTAAAATAAATAACATGAAGCCTACATTTTATTTACAAAGTTTTTATTGTTTTCCTCGACGAGGTAGAGCGAACGGGGCAGGAACTTCTGGGTAACCCGCTTCCAAGATATCACCATCGATTTGTTAGCTGGGAGGTTCGTCTGAAACAATTAATAACTATCATTATTTTGGACCTTTTATAACAGATGATATAACTGTAGAGCAGAAATGACACACAAGCACATAACATGAATACATGAATCAAAGAAATTGAAAAAAAAAAAAACGGCCAAGTACGAGTCGGACTCGCGCATGAAGGGTTCCGTACCATTACGCAAAAAACGGCGACAAACGTTAATGGTACGGAACTCTGACTTGAAACTGCCTGACTGAACTATGGATTCAGATTTATATAATTCGAACAATTGTCAACCCTCAACGAGACTATTAGCAAGCACGCCGATTCTTATTTTCCTAAAAACGGCCATGTCAACGCGGTTATTATCCCATTAACAACAAAAAATAGCATCATAATTATTATTGTCAGCTAAAGTTGTCACGCATGGCAAAATGCTTCCTGCACGATTAAATACTGACGTTGAATACACATTAGTTCGAGTCTATGATCACGTTGGGTATGTTCTCGTGCAACCAGTGTAATCTGACCTCGTGATTCATAAGCCTCCTCCACACTCGTGCGCGAATCGCGGCGCGAAGCCGCGATTCGCGCGCATAGTCTGGAGGGGGCTATTCAACTAATCCATTTATAAGAACCTATATACTGCTTCACATGGGCTTTTGACTCGCCAGTGCTCGGTAGAAGATTGGAATCCTGGATGTTCGTGTGTGGTGTGATTGTTGGTAATAAATGTAATAATGCAATGATTAAAGATCAAATTAGACGAGTAGGTACAGTCAGCAGCTTTGAATGATCTGCACAAGAAACAGCATTGAACCTTTTTTAACCATGTCGATAGGTATATTAAAATGTCATTACATCGCGACATGGTTAAAAAAACTGGACAAGTGCGAGTCGGACTCGCCCACCGAGGGTTCCGTACTTTTTAGTATTTGTTGTTATAGCGGCAACAGAAATACATCATCTGTGAAAATTTCAACTGCCTAGCTATCACGGTTCATGAGATACAGCCTGGTGACAGACGGACGGAAAGCGGAGTCTTAGTAATAGGGTCCCGTTTTTACCCTTTTGGTACGGAACCCTAAAAAGGGGTTGGGTATTAAGACCACTTATACTTTCTATAGCATAATGCCATTTTAAGCATAGGCATAGTTTAATGAAAATAGAAATATGTATGCACATAAAAAAAGAAGCATACCTAGTTATAGTTTAATGAAAATAGAAATACCTAGAAAAAGTTCCAAGAAGGGGCTAACCATCCAACTTAACCTATATCTACTAAACCGATACGTAACGAGCTGCCAGAAACCAAAATCGGCAATTCGACAGTCACCTGCAAGTAATTACCTAATACCTACCTTGCATAACAAAGCGTGCAAAAATGTCTGACACAATCTTAATTGTAGACCTATAAGAGGCGTGTTAAGTTATTTATAACGTGACGAGATAAAATTATAACCATGTTTTTGCTGCATCTAATTGATACCAAGGGCCTGTTTTAAAAAAGCTTAATATAACGTTATTACCACTGCTGCACTTAAATAAATAAATAAAAAAAATCCATTGTCTTGTTAAGTAGGGTCGGAAAGTGACTCCACAGATTATTAACTAGTTACTTCGTAAAGTAACTCGGTAAAAATATAGCCGAGTACAGTGGCTCACTCAACCTAATTTCAACTTTCAACTGTTCAAGCTGAGCCACTGTGTCCGCCTTGGCCGCTATCGCGTCGTTCGCTCGTTTTCATAAATCAATAAATTTTACAAATAATCTTATCTAATCTAATCCTAATGTTCTTCAATATTGTTATCTCAACTAGGTATGAGTCAAGTGTGGGTCGATTAAGCTGTTTGGTTATTCCTGTCCCACATAAGGGTAGCTAGGTATAGGTAGGTAAGCTGAAAAGTGAATTATCGAATTTGAGTGTCAACATTATCGTACCGATGATAAAATTATCGCACAACAAGAAAAACCCTAAAACTACTTGCAAACTAAGCTTTTATACTGTCCAATATGTAGGTAGGTACATATATAACAAAAAATCAAAATTTTCACCTAAATTGCGCAAAAATCGAGATATTTACATAGTTTCAAACGGTTTAACGGAAACCCAAAAAGTGCCAATTGTCACCTATATCTAATTTCTACTTATTTGAGCGAACATGTCACATTCTCCCTTGTTATTCATTATAATCCTCCTCCTTAGTCGTACACTCTTGTCAGAGTGGTCGTGGTTATGGGTTGTCCTTTTCTATGTTTATTGCGGCTGTTGCGATACTCCTCCATCTCTCTCTGTTTGTGGCACTCCGAGCACACTCAGTCAGGGAACATTTCGTCGTGGACTTTATGAGATCCGTCCACCTTGTTGGAGATCGACCGCGAGAACGTTTACCTTCCACTCTACCCTGCACTACCAACCGCTCCATCGACTTTTCGTTGCGGATGATATGTCCAAACATTTTCATTATAATATATAATACTTAATATAAATAATAGCCCCCGTTCGAGTCTGCCTATTGTGATGCTGACAGATGGGTAAATACGGAACCCTACCACAGAATAAGTAATAGTACTACCGTACAGAAAGGAAACTTCCTACAAAACCGAAGATTGACAGCGGTTCAGGGTCGAATCATGCTGTCCCTTTCTAATATATGGCACTATCCCTTTCGGCTATTTAGGGTTGTCCAAATTCAAGTCATAATTCAAGCCCCATTCTATATAGTCTCTATACTTATGATCTGGACTACCCACGGTAGACTCCTTCTGCAATATTTTGCAATATGCGGACGATATAGTCCTATACAAGAACTCCTCATCTTTTGCAGAATGCTCGTCCCGATTGGCCTCTGCCCTGTTCTACCTAAGAGATTACCTTGAAGCTCATGGACTTTCCCTATCCGTCCCCAAATGTAAAGCTGTAGTATTCACTCGTAAAAAAAATATCCCACCTATAGAACTCTCCTTGGAGGGTCAAAAAATTGAAATTGTTAACTCGGTAAAATTTCTGGGAGTTCTGCTCGACTCTAAAATGACTGGTAAACCCCGCCATTTGGACTATATTGCAAAAAAATGCGAAATAAGTATTAATACTATGCGCTCACTGTCTGGCGTACGATGGGGGGCTCATCCGTACATCCAGAAAATTATATATAATTTTATAGTTCGAAGCCACTTTGACTATGCTAGTTTCATTTTGGAACCCTGTAATATGGCAGCACTGGGCAAACTGGATAGAATCCAGGTTAAGTGCCTGCGAATTGTGACTGGTGCCATGAGGTCATCTCCAATAAATGCTCTGCAAGTGGAATGTCTAGATCCCCCTCTTATAATGCGTAGACAGTATTTGGCCGATAGATTTCTTATGAATATAATACAATATGAGATTCACCCACTGCTAGCAAAATGTAAAGCCCTAATGGATATATCTCCTGACTCTAATTACTGGAAAGAACTCCCCCCATTAATTAAATCTTAAAAAAGTATTGCAATATAAATTCTTACCAATTTGATAAGATTCAAATATTCTGCTTTAATTACGACACATTAGTCTTTCAACCCACAGTCGTCTTAGACTTGGGAATTTCTAAAAAAACTCCCAATGCAAACACAGTATTTAACCAAATTATGGACAGACAATTTAAGGGATGGCTACAGGTCTACACAGATGCCTCTAAAATAAACCCAACAGAATCTGTAGGATCAGCGGTATGGATCCCAAAATATAAAATAGTACTTAATAATAAAAGCCCTCCACAAGCCTCAATATTTACTGGCGAAGCAGTCGCTCTATATGAAGCTATCACCTACATTAAATTAAATGGCATAATCAAGACAAAAGTATAATCTTGACTGATTCTCTGAGCTGCCTACAGGACCTGAAGAGACTACCATTTCACTCCAAGGATAACTTCTACCTTACCTTAAAAATAAAAGATAAACTGAGAGAATGCCATGATGCCAATTTGCAAGTAGTCTTGGCATGGATCCCTAGCCACTCAGGCATAAATGGTAACGAGGTCGTGGTTCAATGTGCAAAAGCTGCCATACACAAAGAGTTTCGCTTCTGACCAAAAATGCTTTACTCGAGACATAAGATCTTCGATAAGATGTCTTCTATTTGAAAATTGGAATAAATCATGGCAGCTCTCACGTAGAGCCAAGGGTCAACACTACGGTAACTTTCAACCAAATATCCCTCCTAAACCCTGGTTTTTCAAGCACAAAGGCTATTCTAAGGTAGCAACTTCGAATATTATCAGATTACGACATCGACACATTTGTTCGCCAGTGCGCCTGGCCAAGATGCGAATAAGGGACAGCTCTATCTGTGAGTGTGGACTGGACGAAGGTACCACTAACCATATACTTTTGGAATGCCCCTTAATACGTCATCCAATATATGATTTTCTCCCACGTGAGATAAGCCGTCCAATAAATATTAACTTCCTGCTAACCCTAGTTTATACCACATTTGTTGATATCCTAAATAAATTCCTAACTAAGAATGAGTTCAAACTGTGAAGTATGAGTATACTGACAGGTGATGGATCTAGTAAATGTTATAATAACCTTAATAATATATACATATATCTATATACATACACAACAAACGTTGTCTGATTTGTGACGTCTTTAACTATTGGAAGTAGTCGTGTTGTCCGTAGGTTGAATGGTTCGTGTTTGTTTGTAGGGTGGTTGGATACTCTACCGAACACCGTATATACATCACCGACGATCTTTATCATACTGGCCGTGTGTTATCCAACCTCGACACTGGCGGAATCATCAAGCCCTGATGGAGCCATAATACACAAAAATTGATTGATTGAAGCCTTTATCTTATCTGTGGTCGTGCACGCAAAGGGACGTCAAGTTGTGTCAACCCTAATAATTGTTCGGAGCAATGCTGAGCCGAACGGAGCCGAGTTTGTCCGAAGTCAGGAGTTATGCACCCCTGACCTGACCCTACGCCGAGCATGGCCCGACATGCTCTTGGCCTGTTTTTACTTTACCGTGGATTTCCTCTGCTTTATCGTGTCGTTAAAACGTGCCGTTTCCATAGACTTTCACGCTTACCTAATAATTAGGTACCTAATTAATTAAGTATCGCAATAGTAAAATATTGCAATATAGACCTAATTACTTGTCCTCTCTAATTATGTATATTATATGTCGGCACTGAATCGCGTATAAGTGTATTTTAACTTTAACGTACTTGTTTATAAGTTAACAGGAAATGTTTTCTATTAGACAATAGACATTTCAAACGTGAGACGCATTCCAATATGTAGGTTCTTACTTTTACCTATTTTATTCATTTATACAATACCTATTATAATTCTAGAATCAACATTTTTATGAACATTGGCCAGCTCTTGAGAATCAATGCTCCTTTTTAAAACAACCCTAGAATGTGTCTACTTACAATCTTACATGTCGAAAAACTATATATTTGATGAAATGAAAACCTCACCTGTGTCTGCTGTTTTTCTCCATTTTTCAAGGTGAAATAAAGTGAGAAACTCATGAAACACACTTTCAACGTCAACGCCACGGCCGCCACTATTATAAATGCGTAAGTCATTGTTATTATTTCGTTAGATATCGGTTTAACACACCATAGGACGTGGCTGGTCTGTTGCGCGAATAACACTGCCAGTTGTTACAACACAGCATCGGCCGAAAGTCGCAATGTTGATTTTTTATCGAAGTTGACTTCAATGGCGACTATTGCTGCTCCCTAAGAAGTATTAGAACTGGCTTCATGATTTTATTTATGTTATTATTTATTTGTAATGTAGTGATTTGTTATCATGATTATGAGAGATAGGTATCATCATAATGATTTGTTGCTTATGTTATCTGAAATGAAATTTTGGTGAGTAATACCTATTATCGTGAGACGCATCATGGACTTATTATGGTTAGAATACATTCATAAAGTGGCCATGCACTTTTGCAAATAAGTGTTCCTGAACAATATTTTCTTACGGAATACAGTTATGGGGAAATTGGGAAATCTCATGGAGAACGTGTCCTGAAAATGTAGAAACGCGCTATTCTAATACTGGGAAATCCTGGCTAACGCAAATATTTCTCTACAACTATCTCTATAATTTAAATAGAGATAGTTATAGATGTAGAGAATTATCTAGGGACACGGCCGTGCCTCCGCCTAGACGACCAAAAAAAAGGCGAGGCTCTACCTACCTTTTCTCTAACCATTTCGTCTCATTTTCAAACCCTTATAGCTTCGTGCTAGATAACACCAGAGAGCTGAAATTCACAAAGTAAGATGTAGTTAACTACACCACGACCTTAAGGTCGTTAGGGAATATATGAAATACATTAATTTTCATCAATCTATCTTTAATTTTATAATCTTTTATAATCTTTACTTTACTTTTATCAATACCTACCTAAAAAAAACGAACTATAGTTAAATACGACGATTTGCTCATTTGGCCACTCATGCACTCACTGACTCAAACCTCTAAGGACCTACTTTCACTACTTCCTGATGTCCTACTAAGCTGAAAATTGGTATGGAGCCTAGGATAAACAGAGAAAATGACAAAGATTCAGACTATAAGAAAGGTTTGGCTCAATGTAGCTTTTTTTTATGCTTTATGTTATGGGGTTTAGGTATTCATAGTCTCGTTCTTCCTCGAATGCTTTCAATTTATATTTCATGGCGTCATGTCAGAAATATGATGGCAACTCGTCACTTTACCCCTGTAGTTTATTGTTAGTTATCACAAGATATACTTGAGTCGCTTAACTTCGAACTCGGGTAAATCCACCTGTCAGATTATGCGATTTTGGTATTAAGAACAGGTAAAGGTAAATAATTTTCTGTAAGGGTCGAATGGATTTACCCGAGTTTGAAGTTAAGCGAAACACTTGATAGTTGTTTGTTTGATATTTAATAGATAAGTGAAGTTTCCTATTATAGATTCATTATCAGTGTATCTCATACCTACATAATTTAGATGCATTATCTACTAAACTTGATATATAGTACAAGTAATAATCATGTCTAAAGATTTGCGATTTCATGAGTAACAAAGTCGAATGCCACTCTAAGAGTTTTTAAACTTTGTCAATTCTCAGTTTAAATATTTTATCGTATTTTATATAATATTTATTTTATTTATTTTTTATATATGTACCTTAACTTGTAAGTTGACCAACAAAGAGTAGGTTTGTTAAGGCCCACTTGCACCATCCTACTAACCCGGGGTTAAGCGGTTTAACCGTCACACACGCACGCACGTTATCTTTTCGCGGATTAGCAAAGTAATATTTTGGTTTTAATTTCGTCAACCCAGTGTCAAATTGTACTGGTAACCCATATAACCATTCCAGTCGCAGAATCACAAAGTGGTAACTAAATGTCAGATGTGTCGTAACAGAGTCCACACAATGTGTCTAGAATTGTTTCGAAACAAAGTGTCGTCGCCGTGTCTACACTTTTCCGTAACAAGGTGTCGACACATTTGTGTGCACTTTGCGTGCGGTTTGCGACTAAATCTGACAGCAAATTTGTGACAGCAAATGTCAATATAAAATACCTCTTGAAAACCAAGGTTTGTCAAACTACTATTAGTGTCTCGTGTGCTCGTAATTCTAGTAAGTCATCATGGGCAATGCAAATGATAATAATCGACCGAAACCATATAAACACCCAACACCCGTCAACCTTTTACAGAAAAGTTTTTAAAGAAATTCAATAAGCTACTTAGGTCAGGCAACGAATGCTCCAAAAGTTGTAGAGGGAAATGCTCGGAACACAATTTTTGACTCCGTAACTCGGTTTGACAAGTTAGGAGGTGAACATATCAAAAGTCCCCGGCCGTAGCCCTTGAGCGGGGGCAGAGAGGGGGCTTTGAAGGTCCCATTTTCCCGTTTTTCGATTATATCTCGGAAACTATGCATCTCAGCGACATGGCCACTTATACAAAATGAAAGTTAATTTAATTTGTTACAAGTTTATTCAGTCAATTTTTTCGATATGTTGAATAGTTTTTGAGATATCCGCTCTTGAAAGTTTATTTAGGGCTCTCAATTTTATCTTGATATATCTATATCAGTGAAGGTGCTAGGCCGTGTTTGGTATCGTTTTCGTATAAATCTGGGGTGCTGAATCCATTTAAGATATCACATTGACACCATTCCACAAAATAAAAATAAATCTTTTTAGGGTTCCGTACCTCAAAAGGAAAAAACGGAACCCTTATAGGATCACTCGTGCGTCTGTATGTATGTCCGTCTGAATACACAAAATAGTTCTTTACCTATAGATGACAGGAAAACCTATTAGAAATGTGCAGTCAAGCGCGAGTCGGACTTAATGTACGGAACCCTTAATACGCGAGTCCGACTCGCACTTGGCCGGTTTTTTTGAAACTCTTCTTGACGCTTAACCGCTGAACCGATTTCGTTGAAATTTGGTATAGAAATAGTTTGCGTCCCGGAACAGGACATAGGATAGATCTTATAACCAAAATCATCTTTTGAAGGTGTGAAAAGTGGCGTGGAAATTTGTATGGGAAATCAATAACCGCTGAACCGATTTATATGAAATTTAGGATGGTCTACATCTTTGATTTAGTTAAAAATGATGAAAAAACATGACTTGACAAACCTAAACTTAAACAGTATTAACTTCAAGAAGTCAATTCTGAATTCCCCCCTACACCTCATTTCACACCTTTAAAGGATGATTTTTGAGATAACTTATTATATCCTGTCTCGGGACTCAAAATATATGTGTACCAAATTTAAATTAAAACTGTTCAGCAGTTTAAGCGTGAAGAGGAGTTTAAAAGAAAGTATTTTAATAAGTTTATATGTTTTTACTTCGGAATGGTGTCAATGTGATACCTTAACTAAATTTGGTACTGCGAATTTATACGAAAACGATACCAAACATGGCCTCGTAGCTTTACTGTTGTAGAAGTCAAAATAAAATTGAGAGCCCTAAATTCTTATTACTTGGCCAAACTTGTGTAGAAGGAAAAGGTAAAATAAAAGTCTTCGGCAGGAATATAAGACACAAATATATTTTTTTTTTGCGTTACTATTTCATTCATCAAATATAAACATACCTTGATTATACTATTCTAGTGAGATCCTCATAGATAAACAAAAACATTTACTTAAAAAATTACAAGGTCGAAATGTCACGGAACTTAATGTGAGAGTAATATGTGAAAAATATAAACTTTTATGACAAAAAAAATCTGGACACAATTTAAGAATCACCCAATTGCGTCGAGGAATCATCTGTATTTTTGCTTGTTTCATTACCTCCTCGCTTCTTTTTTGTCCTTTGTATTCTGAAAATAAAGATAACTTGCGTCGTCACGGATGTCGGTTAGGTTAGGTATAGGTTTTAGGGAGCGCAGAATTCGAAAACGATGATCATTTTATAATCCAAGATGGCGGCTACGTATTTTGTCATAAAAGTGGAATCCAAAATAGTCATCATTTTCGAAATCTGCGCCCCCTAAAACCTATAAAACGACATCCATGACGACTTTTATGACATAGTGCATGGCCGCCATCTTGGAATCCAAAATGGTCATCATTTTCGAAATCTGCGCCCCCTAAAACCTATAAAACGACACCCATGACGACTTTTATGACATAGTGCATGGCCGCCATTTTGGAATCCAAAATGGTTATCATTTTCTAAATCTGCGCCCCCCAAAACCTATAAAACGACACCCATGACGACTTTTATGACATAGTGCATGGCCGCCATTTTGGATTTCAAAATGGTCATCATTTTCTAAATCGGGGCCCCCTAAAACCTATAAAACGACATCCATGACGACTTTTATGACATAGTGCATGGCCGCCATCTTGGAATCCAAAATGGTTATCATTTTCGAAATCTGCGCCCCCTAAAACCTATAAAACGACACCCATGACGACTTTTATAGCATAGTGCATGGCCGCCATTTTGGATTCCAAAATGGTCATCATTTTCAAAATTGGGGCCCCCTAAAACCTATATATCGACACCCATCTCGACTTTTATGACAAAGGGGCTGTCCATAAATTACGTCATCGATTTTTGTCGATTTTTGACCCCCCCCCCCCCTATAATCATCCAAAAATCATGCTTCAAATGACCCCATTTCCTCCTACTTCATGCTACCGTCATCCGATGTCCAGACCCCCCCCCCCCTAATTTGAAATGACGTAATTTATGAATAGCCCCAAAGTGTTTTGCTACCATCTGCATGCAAGACATTTCTATTATTTTTACGTACAAAAATGGCCCCCTGTCAACTTTCAATCGAGATTTAATCGATAATTTATTCGATTAATATTCAGATTAATTCAATTTCAATCTATGTTAGGTCGACTAAACTAATCGCGATTAAAATTTGAGAATTAACTTTTTTTATTCCATTAATTAGTCGAATAAACAGTTAATCGATTAATGCCCATCTGACCACGGCATTTTTACACTTTGAGAATATCTGAAAACAAATCAACACAAGGAGCCATTTTGCAAATCCAGTAACATACCAGTAACTTTGTTATTACTTTTGACAGCGCGTGTCATGTGTCAACACAGAGTCGACACAAAGTCGAAACATTGCAACTACTTTGTGACTGCAATATTTCTCAGCCTTAAACCATATTTATACATCATAATTAACAAGTTTCGTAGTATGTAAAGCGTTATTTCTGTTATTTAAGTATAGTATACGCATCGAAGTACTAAAAATGCTTCAAATAATATAGTTATGAACACAGGCACTGAGAAGTAAACAATTTCATTTCCGGCTAAACTAAAACAATGTGGTGGCGCGTTGATTATATTACACTTAGTTTATCAAATCACTCGAGCAGTTTAATTCCCCATAATAATTTAAGTCATATTGTAATATAAATGCAAACAATATATAATTACGTCTTGTAATCCGTTTTAGAGATGGCGTATTAATGTCACTTATTTTTATTTAAGCATTTTTCCATCTGACAGTTTCCATTTGACAGGAACAAAATGAACGAATGAACGAATGATTTTGGCATAAAGTAGTCGCAAACCCGAAACAATGTGTGCACACGGCGACCACACTTTATGTCACTTTGTGTCATGTGTCGACCCTTCCCCATTTCTGGTAACTGTGTCGACACGGCGACGACTCTGCGACTGGAATTGTGACCGAAACAGACGGTGTCGACACAAGATGTGTCAACACCGCGTCGTAACGGCGACTGGAAATGGTTGTATGGGAACTATGGTAACTCCAGGTTTAACCGGTTAACCCCGGGTTAGTGGAATGGAGCAAGTGGGCCTAAGAAAAGTAAAATTATAAAAAAGTACTTGTTCCAAATAATTTAACAAAATGGTTTTAGTCGTATCTATAAAATTGTAAAATAAAACTTGTGGAGTTTAGGAGTTTACATACACTTGGCTCTTTTACTAGATCATTAACTCTGTACTGGCTGTCGGTTGTTGTTAAACGGACATACGAATCCGCCATACGAGGCCCCGGCGGCCCCCGTAATTACATTGTCCGCTATTGGTAGGTACGTTTATTACCTATGCAGCCCAAATTTCGTCAAACACAATAAAACCATGCACTGTAAGTTGTTTTAAAAACTATCAAAAAAAATATGTAAGGCTAAAGTCAAACGTGGCAGTTTACGTGATGCATAATATTTACCAATGACTTTGAAATGTACCTATACTCCCTAAGCCGAACAGCGCTATCTCAAAAACAAATGATTTTGAAAATAGAATTCTCAGTTATAGAAACTAAAATATAAATTAGCAATGCATTTTCTTTTGAGATAGCGCCACTTGGCTTAGCAGGGCAGTATATAGCTGTTGACTGCAATTCGAATCAGTTAACGAAATTCGTAACGGTTTACCGCAGACGCTTGCGGCGAAAGGTATCGTTTAATTTATTTGAGACGAACATTTTTACCAAAACTTTCATCGACTTTTGAATCTTCTTGCCATACTAGTAAAGTTGATATTAGAACGATTATCGGCCACAATTCGCATGCCGCAGATAATTTCAACCATAGGTACCCGTTTGATTATAAATAACAACGTACATATTTGTCGTACTCCAAAGCAATTGCAACTTTAGTATCCACTTTGTCTATATTATAGAGTCATAATATTTTGTAAACAATGAACACAATAGCTACATTATTACTTTTATACCTACCCATAACATACGAAATATAGATAATAAAGCACGTGAGATAAAGATATGAACGAGAATCAATCAATTACTTAGTATTTGTTTACAAGATTGAAATGGATGAACTTCACAGTTGGTCTCATTGTCATCATGTCAGGACTTGATTATAGAATAGAATAGAATAGAATCCTTTATTGCGAACCATGGTACATAATAAAGTTGTTACAATAAAACATTTCAGAACACATGGCACCCTGGTAGGGCATTGCAAATTAATCTTATGTCTAGTTATTTATGGAACATTTTTTTTAAATAGTGTTACTTAGCTGTAACAATACAAACCTGATGGAGAAGTCGAGGGATCTCTTCATATGTTATAGGCAGACCTGCCTAGCGCCTATAGTTATTTAGATATTTTTACTGTAGGTTACTCGTTTATATTTGCCCTCGAAAAGCGACATCTTCGTGAAGTAGAGCTATTTCGCTAGTGAATTTGGTTACCTACTTTAATACACTTGATATATACTATTTTACGAGAATTGTAACTTGTACAAGGATGTTTTAATAAACATTTAACAACCCAAATAAATATCAATTCGGGTTTCTTCAATAAAACATAACACAGAGTTTGATAAACATAAATAACATAATAGCCTGTTCGATATGTATTATCGATGACCCGCGATAATGAATGCAAGCAATGAGCATCCTCGTCGGAATTTTTTAGTATGCGCCGTGCCCGTCACGTGTCTCGAAGGTCTATTGTAGAGTATTTGTTTATATTTAGTAGCGATAAGGAAGATCAAACCGTGTTCATGGTAGGGTACACAATGAAATCGGATCCCTCTGTATGTACACTTTCATACAAAGTCATCATCTTCCTAGTGTATAGTCTTGGCGTAGGCACTAGTTTTTACAAAAGCGACTGCTGTTTGGCCTTTCAACCCAGAGGGGAAACTGAGCCTTTTTGGGATTTGTTCGGTTTCCTCAGCAAATTTTCTTTGCAACAAAGTGACTTGTAGTAAGTATGATGTATTTAGGAACATGTTCAGTGTTTGACCCTTTTTTACCTTTAAGTTTTAAGCAATTAATTTTGCGACTGTGCAAACGGTTGCAAGGTATGCAATTAATTTTGAAATAATCGACCTTTTCGTTTTCATTGACCCAAATTTAACTTCAATTTAATTTTAGCAAGTATTAATTAGCATTATATTAGTTCATCGCGCTCGCACCGCACGATTATTTTAGAGTACCTGAGGGCCTACCGCGAACCACGTTCGACGTGTTGCCTCCCTGTCACACTTAAGTACGAAATTACAAGTGCGACAGAGAGGCAACACGTCGAACGTGGTTCGCGGTAGGCCCTCTGACCTCGTAAACAAAATGCCAATCGCTAACGCTCCGTAGCGAACGAAACGCAACTGTCACTGTCACACTAATATGGAAGAGCGATTCGAGGGCGAAGCGTAAGCGATCGTCGCAATGGCTAGGCCGCCTGGTCTACTATACAGACAGAATATAGTAGGTATAAATCATATATATAAAATTGAAAAACCAGAACGGGATGAAAAACGAGGGAAGAAGCGAGATGGCGCCTTACATATTTCTAAAAAAGTTTTTGACACGTTTCTCGAATACGACGCACGTATGATAAGAAAAACCTGTTCAAATCAATTATCTACATATGGGAATAGAACTAGAGCATAAAAACTATCGCTTCCGATGCGTATTTAATTTACAATAAGGAAAAGAAATTTTCATAACAATCTTCACATCGGCCACATCTCGGCAACTCTCGGTTGCTTTCGTTTGGCGGTGCTACAGATTAGACCAAATAATCCGTAAGTTAAAGTAAACTAAATTATGTTTGTCATGTTGGTATACAGGTATTTCTGAGTTTTTTTACACGAAGTAAAATAAAAAGTGCTGTCAACCTCAACCTTAGTCTATAGAGCCCATACGAGTGATTTATGTCATATATGACTTATCATTCTTATCAATCAAAGTAATTACTATATTATTATTATCAATTTGTATTTTGTTGTTTTAAATTTATTTTTGAGTTATATTATTCAGATTGACTTTCACGGCTTCGGCAAACATTGCCATTCGTCCGGGGAACGGGCTAAGAATGCTGAGATGGGCCAAAAATACAAAGTTGATAGTAAGTTATGTAGGTAGATTAAAGTGCATGTTCAGATATTATTGAGCGACCTGATAAAAATAAGCAAATGTACAGTCAGCAGTCAGCCAAATATCGTAATATAATTTTGTTGCCATAGAAATAAGGATGTGGTCCGATATAGTGGCGAAATATTGAGAGACAAAAGCGGCTAAATTCAGTGGTGGCTCGGACACTTAGAGAGAATGGGAGAGGATCGTGGCGTGAAGAGAGCGCAGGTACTTGGGACAACAAAATGGGAGACGCCCGACTGGACGTCCTAGGTACCGCTGAAACGACGTAGTTGCTCAAGACCTGCTCAACCTCGGCCATGGCGACTGGCGAGAGCTATCGCAAGACCGAGAGGACTGGACTACCTATGTTTGTATGATAAGGCGATTTAAGGGCGGTGGTCGTCCATATTCGTCTTAAGGCGGAAATTAATCTAATGAACGTTTTTGCAACTAGGCTTATAAGAACAAATAATAACTTTATCTTGAAACAAGTTTTAAATAAATACGTGTAGATGAAAAAACACAATCTTGCCTTTTATCAAATCACATCATTTTTTGACAAATTTGCGAATTGAGTTATCCAAATAACGGCTACAAATAAGAAATCCCTATCACAGTTTTAAACCATGGCAGGGTTGAATACATAATAATATCGGTATTTAACTAAACATAAGACGAACTCTTTATTTCATTTACGCGAGCGGAGCTGCGGGCCCGTCTAGTATTATATAAGTTACATATGTACCTAAGTACCTCATATATTATTCTTCAATGTAAACATGCGACATGTGAATGTGTCCTAGATGGTTTGCGTCTTCGATACTGCCACGGCTAGGTTCATAATTTTGCTGGTCGAAGTCATCGACTGAAACGGTAGTGGTAGCCTCGGAGTCTATCGAGGTTCTTCTGCTCTCCTGTGGAAAATAAATAGTAATTTAATTGACACCTTAGTCGGCGACTATGCCTACGGAGCTGAAGCCTTACCACCTGCTTGAGACTGACGTGACACTGACATTGTTACACTTTGTCAATGCGAATGCCATGCTTGATTCGACTTTATGTTTCTTTGCAAGCGATTGGTTATAGATGTCATAGGTACGATATATTGCTATAAAGTTTTTATAAGGCTCCTAAAATTACCAAACCCTCCTCTTAACCACATTAAACGGACACACGCAAAACACTTTGTTTTATTTAAATCGAAGCTTCCATTTAAAGCTCCAATTAACTAACCTAACCTAACCTATCTACCTAAGGCATTAGGTATGCATGCATACCTAAGGTTTTTTTTAATGATATCTACTAGATTGATAGGTACTTACCTAAATACCTAATTAGGTACCTCTAGGTGTCAACAGTAATGTTGAAAGACTAAAAGCGCTTTGTTTACATTTTGCCAGTTTGCAGGTTTTTAAGCTGTGAGTTCTTATATAGTAATCGTTCACGGACATTATTGTAAATAAACTTGAAAATTACCTCCGACGCTTCGAGTGCGACATAACGACATTGCGGTCATGGTCCCCGAAACCTACCGCCAACATCGAAAAATTTAAAATCCTTAACTGCCCCTGTATCGCTCGAATACGCGAGGTGAGAGAGATAGAGAAGCAGATAACGATTCTCGATAGATACAAGATACAAGATATTTATTCATAAACAATGTCAATTGTGTTTGATATTTCGGTTCTGGCAGTAGGCCCTCAGACGAAAACTAAGAGTATGGATCTTTCTCAGTCAAATGTACCACTTTATCGGTTACTCCCTTAGTGACATTCGGGAGGGATACCATTGCCTGAGAATATCACATAAGTACCTACAGTTCGTTTTTATTAGCATTAGAAAAAGATAAACAATCTTGACGTGTCTTTTTATTAAAAAACACTTTTGAAAAATAAGTCACGGCAAATATGTAACAATTATGAATCATATACCTATACGATTATTTAGGTACATTCTTTTGCTTTCATAATTAATAGTTATTGATTTTTAAAAAGCGTTTTTCAAATAAAAGACACATTAAGATCGCGTAGTTTTGTCCTAATGCTAAAAAAACTAACTATATCCTAAGTAAAGAAGCAATTATAAAATGTTTAGGTTGTTTTATAAGTACCTGATTTTTATTCCACAATGTAAACAAAATCGACGCAGTCATGAACACAAGTTTAATTACAAAAATTACGCTGACCACTGATATAAACACCGATTGATACATGCTTAATTGCCCACAATTGAGTTATATTCGAAGTACGATATCAAAAGAAAACACATTATAAATAATTTGCTTCATCAGTCGAATGAAAACGTCGCTTCCTCACGTAAGTGGGCGTTACCTACTCGTTCTGATACCATGGATTTCTAATTGGAGTTGCGTAGGAAATACCTATTATAATGTTATTTCGATTATTATCCATTTAGAAATTATGTTCTTAAATTATTTTAAGTATACAATATACTTTTTCTGGGTGCTCACAGCATCCCGTTATGCATGCCATATTATAGGTGTTGTAGGTTAGGGGTTGTGGACAAATCACGAGAGGTGTTTTCGGCTACTTTTTGACCCCGCCCTCCCCCTTGGTGATATTTGGTGTGGTTTTTGGCAACCCCCCTCCCCCCACACAACCTCACGTGTATTTTTCTGATTTTTTTTCATTCGACCTAATTTTAAGGTAAATAGTATTGTATATAGAAAATCTTGTTTATTTTTCTATTTTCGTTAAATAGACTCGCTATTTTGAAGTGCAGTATGCAGTATCTACTAATGTGGTAGGTTTTTTTTTCTTAGTTTCGTTCACTGTAGAAAAATACACGTGAGGTTTCCTTATACCCCCCTCCCCCAACGTAGGGTTGCCATACGTCCGGATTTGTCCGGACATATCCGGATTTTTGACCCATTGTCCGGATTGCGGCCGGACTTGGCATGTGTCCGGATTTTAAGGAATGACCTTATAAAAATAAAATGCGCGCCCGGGGAGGGGGCTACGGGATCGGGCGAAGGGAAAGGGAAAAGTAGATCCACGATACAGTACACCGCAGAGAGCAGCGCGCCGCCGGGGCGTCGTTCAAGTTACGCCAAATCTCTGCTACAAGAAATGTCCGGATATTTAGGGCGATGTCCGGATTTTTATCGGGACATTTAATTCTTCCATATGGCAACCCTACCCCAACGTGATCTATCGTGATTTTTTCTTGACCACGATTGTGCCGTGACGACCTCGCGTGATTTGTGCACAAGCCCTTAATAGCTGGCGAACGAACTCGGTAAGTATACCAGGTATATCACTTATTCGATAGAGTAATCAGTAGTAGGTAGGTATACTAGTGGCTCTGTGAGCTGTAGACCTCGCGAGCAGAGCTTGAAATAACATGGTGCTAAGAGCTTTAAATACACCGTGTTTTTTTTTGATTTCCGTTAATTTCAAGGGTGCATTCCTGAGCTTAAATCAAGTAACTTTCTCAAAGACACCGATGTTCTAATTAAGTCCATTTCGGAGATAATCCATAATTTATTTTTTTACTATAAGGCCTCTACAAGCGTGTACACTTGCCTTAGGGCCGGCTTACATATTGATTAGTATTTAGAATGAGTTCATACATTTGCTACTAAACTTAAGTACAATCTCGGTCGATTGATGTACGAAATGACATTGATATGTCACAGATTTCAATTGTTTGGTTGAGTTAAATGTAATGCCCGTGTTACAACAACGCTATATGCTACATTTAATTACTTTTTAAACAAAAAAAAAAACAAAAAAGAAAACAAAAAAATTTTTTTTTTTGAAAATTAACTATGCCATTTAGTTCTTATAAACGTACTTAACTATACCCCGAAGTTAACGGAATTCAATAAAAACACGGTGTATAGTAAATTAAAGAAAAACAATACGAAATTTATGTGTAAAAAAATACAAAAAGTTATAATATCCCAGCATACAATTACTGGGGATCGAACCCAGACCCTCTGTGCAAACAGAAAAAGCGAACGTTTACAAACTGAGCCAAATAGTTCTTAGATGGGTTGACGAAATTTAGCTACTCCTTCTCAAATTAAAATTAGTTAAAATTAAATATCTAAATACCGCCTAAACCAGCGATAATTTTTTTCTGCATTTTTTGCTATTAACTCTGTAAACATGTTTCAAAAAGAAAAAAGTCTTATGATATCGATACGACTATTTGTTTAGGCGCCAGGTATCACGATACCGCCATTTTTAAAAATTTCCAAAAACCGGATTGACAAAAAAATTTTATTTAGTCATAAAATTCGGTCACAAAATTTCACGAGAATCGGTTAAGAATTGCGACCTGTAGAGGAGAACATCCGGACATACGAAAGCAAAATGCCCGAGTCAAAACGTAGACCTTCGCTTCGCTTCGGTCAATAATTATGAAATCAAAAATAAATGTGCATACATATTTTGCATAAAATTACACTTTACGTTCTGGGATATCTTAACGAGCTTGGAACCTAAAATGAACCTTGCAGTCAACCAAATAATAGTCCGGTCCTACCTCAGCAGACCCTGGCCGCGTAGCCAAGATGCCAATCGCTAACGCTCCGTAGCGATCGAAACGCAACTGTCACTGTCGCACTAATATGGAAGAACGATAGAGAGACATAAACCTTTTCGTTGTCGAAGCGATAGCGATTGTAATCTTGGCTAGGCCGTGCCGGTAGTACCCAAAATTCCGGGCTTTCATTTCACTTTGTTGAACACTCTGCAACTACATCCAACTCACGCTTAACTCTTGTTATCGTTTGATTACAATTACGATAACGTCCTAATATTATGTTCACATCACCTTGTTTAAATGAGATTGACGAAATAAATAAACGTAGATACCACGGGCCACGTCGAGACTACGTACCTAAAGGTACAATATATACATAAACGCTTCTGAAATGTGAAGCAAAGAGAAGATATTACTAACTTGGCTCTATCTGTACCTGCCTACACTAAATATATAATTTAATGAAAGTTTATACATTGTTTAATGATAGGTACATTAAGTACCCATATAACCATTCCAGTCGCAGAATCACAAAGTGGTAACTAAATGTCAGATGTGTCGTAACAGAGTCCACACAATGTGTCTAGAATTGTTTCGAAACAAAGTGTCGTCGCCGTGTCTACACTTTTCCGTAACAAGGTGTCGACACATTTGTGTGCACTTTGCGTGCGGTTTGCGACTAAATCTGACAGCAAATTTGTGACAGCAAATGTCAATATAAAATACCTCTTGAAAACCAAGGTTTGTCAAACTACTATTAGTGTCTCGTGTGCTCGTAATTCTAGTAAGTCATCATGGGCAATGCAAAATGATAATAATCGACCGAAACCATATAAACACCCAACACCCGTCAACCTTTTACAGAAAAGTTTTTAAAGAAATTCAATAAGCTACTTAGGTCAGGCAACGAATGCTCCAAAAGTTGTAGAGGGAAATGCTCGGAACACAATTTTTGACTCCGTAACTCGGTTTGACAAGTTAGGAGGTGAACATATCAAAAGTCCCCGGCCGTAGCCCTTGAGCGGGGGGGAGAGAGGGGGCTTTGAAGGTCCCATTTTCCCGTTTTTCGATTATATCTCGGAAACTATGCATCTCAGCGACATGGCCACTTATACAAAATGAAAGTTAATTTAATTTGTTACAAGTTTATTCAGTCAATTTTTTCGATATGTTGAATAGTTTTTGAGATATCCGCTCTTGAAAGTTTATTTAGGGCTCTCAATTTTATCTTGATATATCTATATCAGTGAAGGTGCTAGGCCGTGTTTGGTATCGTTTTCGTATAAATCTGGGGTGCTGAATCCATTTAAGATATCACATTGACACCATTCCACAAAATAAAAATAAATCTTTTTAGGGTTCCGTACCTCAAAAGGAAAAAACGGAACCCTTATAGGATCACTCGTGCGTCTGTATGTATGTCCGTCTGAATACACAAAATAGTTCTTTACCTATAGATGACAGGAAAACCTATTAGAAATGTGCAGTCAAGCGCGAGTCGGACTTAATGTACGGAACCCTTAATACGCGAGTCCGACTCGCACTTGGCCGGTTTTTTTGAAACTCTTCTTGACGCTTAACCGCTGAACCGATTTCGTTGAAATTTGGTATAGAAATAGTTTGCGTCCCGGAACAGGACATAGGATAGATCTTATAACCAAAATCATCTTTTGAAGGTGTGAAAAGTGGCGTGGAAATTTGTACGGGAAATCAATAACCGCTGAACCGATTTATATGAAATTTGGGATGGTCTACATCTTTGATTTAGTTAAAAATGATGAAAAAACATGACTTCAAACCTAAACTTAAACAGTATTAACTTGAACTTGAAGTCAATTCTGAATTCCCCCCTACACCTCATTTCACACCTTTAAAGGATGATTTTTGAGATAACTTATTATATCCTGTCTCGGGACTCAAAATATATGTGTACCAAATTTAAATTAAAACTGTTCAGCAGTTTAAGCGTGAAGAGGAGTTTAAAAGAAAGTATTTTAATAAGTTTATATGTTTTTACTTCGGAATGGTGTCAATGTGATACCTTAACTAAATTTGGTACTGCGAATTTATACGAAAACGATACCAAACATGGCCTCGTAGCTTTACTGTTGTAGAAGTCAAAATAAAATTGAGAGCCCTAAATTCTTATTACTTGGCCAAACTTGTGTAGAAGGAAAAGGTAAAATAAAAGTCTTCGGCAGGAATATAAGACACAAATATTTTTTTTTTTTTGCGTTACTATTTCATTCATCAAATATAAACATACCTTGATTATACTATTCTAGTGAGATCCTCATAGATAAACAAAAACATTTACTTAAAAAATTACAAGGTCGAAATGTCACGGAACTTGTGAGAGTAATATGTGAAAAATATAAACTTTTATGACAAAAAAAATCTGGACACAATTTAAGAATCACCCAATTGCGTCGAGGAATCATCTGTATTTTTGCTTGTTTCATTACCTCCTCGCTTCTTTTTTGTCCTTTGTATTCTGTAGCAATTTGTTAGATCTGAAAATAAAGATAACTTGCGTCGTCACGGATGTCGATTTATAGGTTTTAGGGAGTGCAGAATTCGAAAACGATGATCATTTTATAATCCAAAATGGCGGCTACGTATTTTGTCATAAAAGTGGAATCCAAAATAGTCATCATTTTCGAAATCTGCGCCCCCTAAAACCTATAAAACGACATCCATGACGACTTTTATGACATAGTGCATGGCCGCCATCTTGGAATCCAAAATAGTCATCATTTTCGAAATCTGCGCCCCCTAAAACCTATAAAACGATATCCATGACGACTTTTATGACATAGTGCATTGCCGCCATTTTTAAATTGAAAATGTTATCATTTTCGAAATCTGCGCCCCCCAAAACCTATAAAACGACACCCATGACGACTTTTATGACATAGTGCATGGCCGCCATTTTGGATTCCAAAATGGTCATCATTTTCGAAAGCGGGGCCCCCTAAAACCTATAAAACGACATCCATGACGACTTTTATGACATAGTGCATGGCCGCCATCTTGGAATCCAAAATGGTTATCATTTTCGAAATCTGCGCCCCCTAAAACCTATAAAACGACACCCATGACCACTTTTATGGCATAGTGCATGGCCGCCATTTTGGATTCCAAAATGGTCATCATTTTCAAAATTGGGGCCCCCTAAAACGTATAAAACGACATCCATGACGACTTTTATGACACAGTGCATGGCCGCCATTTCGGATTCCAAAATGGTCATTATTTTCGAAATCGGCACTCCCTAAAACCTATATATCGACACCCATCTCGACTTTTATGACAAAGTGTTTTGCTACCATCTGCATGCAAGACATTTCTATTATTTTTACGTAGAAAAATGGCCCCCTGTCAACTTTCAATCGAGATTTAATCGATAATTTATTCGATTAATATTCAGATTAATTCAATTTCAATCTATGTTAGGTCGACTAAACTAATCGCGATTAAAATTTGAGAATTAACTTTTTTTATTCCATTAATTAGTCGAATAAACAGTTAATCGATTAATGCCCATCTCTGACCACGGCATTTTTACACTTTGAGAATATCTGAAAACAAATCAACACAAGGAGCCATTTTGCAAATCCAGTAACATACCAGTAACTTTGTTATTACTTTTGACAGTGCGTGTCATGTGTCAACACAGAGTCGACACAAAGTCGAAACATTGCAACTACTTTGTGACTGCAATATTTCTCAGCCTTAAACCATATTTATACATCATAATTAACAAGTTTCGTAGTATGTAAAGCGTTATTTCTGTTATTTAAGTATAGTATACGCATCGAAGTACTAAAAATGCTTCAAATAATATAGTTACGAACACAGGCACTGAGAAGTAAACAATTTCATTTCCGGCTAAACTAAAACAATGTGGTGGCGCGTTGATTATATTACACTTAGTTTATCAAATCACTCGAGCAGTTTAATTCCCCATAATAATTTAAGTCATATTGTAATATAAATGCAAACAATATATAATTACGTCTTGTAATCCGTTTTAGAGATGGCGTATTAATGTCACTTATTTTTATTTAAGTATTTTTCCATCTGACAGTTTCCATTTGACAGGAACAAAATGAACGAATGAACGAATGATTTTGGCATAAAGTAGTCGCAAACCCGAAACAATGTGTGCACACGGCGACCACACTTTATGTCACTTTGTGTCATGTGTCGACCCTTCCCCATTTCTGGTAACTGTGTCGACACGGCGACGACTCTGCGACTGGAATTGTGACCGAAACAGACGGTGTCGACACGAGATGTGTCAACACCGCGTCGTAACGGCGACTGGAAATGGTTGTATGGGTATGTACCCTCCTTTTGTTACCAGAGTAGTGATTTTGCTTAAGTTGAATGTAGATTAAAGGAAGATTACAGGCTCCACCTTCAAATTTTTTCCTCTTACTAATAGTATAGCTACTGAAATACACTGCTGAAACAATAAAAGTAGAGAGAGTATCGATGTGTGTAAAATGGTTGCTATTAACAAAACATCAGGCGTTGGGCTCGGCGGCGCCGCCGTCTGCTCGGATGACAAATACTCGTAAACAACGAACGACACATTGACGCAAGTAAATCGGAAACAATTTGTGCAGACACTGTAGAAAACACTGGGTTTTTATAGGCTACACAGGGCGAATCCTAAAAACTCAGTTAATGACAATCATTATAGGTAAAGTTGAAATATAGTCAATGTCCGTAGGCGCTAGATGTAATAAGTCCAGAGTTCGAATAATAGAATCCACCAAGTCCATAATACATGCTAGTACTTAGTAGACTCTGTGTCAATTTTATGTCAAGCTCGGTCTCCACTAATGTCGGCTAAACCTACACTGACAAATATTTTAAGGTTTAGGTAACCGAGGCGAATTCTACAAAATATGTTTACTCTAACAGTACCTTGATTTGTTATACGAGTAACTGACACATATTGTTTTCGTGTTCTTTGGTGCCTGTAGCTGGTAAGTCACACTTGTGAAAAAATTAATCATGACCAAAAAGGATAAATTATGATTTCCGCATTATCAATGAAATTGTGTTGTTTTATTATAATGACAACCCCCGGATTTACTTTTTATTTAATACAACATGAACAACATCTCAACTAAGTCAAACACTGAAATAGGGCTAAATATATAAGCTTGTAACAATGGAGTTATGATGCTCCATGGTGACAGGATATTAAGATATCCCGGATTTCCTTTAAATCCAGGAATTCCTTGTAACCCGGGAAGCTATGGACGACAGAGGATGTAAGTAACTTGTTTACCCACCTGTCAGGTCCTATAGTCTGTATCTTTAGGTATTTAAATAAAAGTAAGCAAACAATTTGTAAATTTTCGGGTTGTTATAACATTTATTGGTTAACCAACCAAATACAAAACCGCCCGGATCAGTCACTGAACGGCTTGACTTTAACCTACATTATTTGATCATGTAATATTTTCATCTACCCTCAACTGGCTTAAGGAGTCATTTGAGGGTAGATTTTGTTTACTTTTATTTAAATACCTAAAGATACAGAGTAGAGGTGCACACATACTTAATCATAGCCATTTAGCTAGCACATATTACTTCGTTGTCAAACTTAAATAGGTAGGTAAATATTTAAATTATTAATATAGAATCCCAATTAAAAGCTTAAATTTTCCTAATTTTGCCTACCTTAAACAAATGTAGAGGTGAATTTTCTTACCATTAAAATTATCTTCTACGACAGTGCTTTGTTGAAGACCCCTAATTCGTTTTAAAATACCTTTCTAACTAGTTACACCCCTCACCATAGGGTTAAAGCAAAAAAAAGAAACAATAGAAGCGAAAAATTTTCAAAAATGAACTTTTATTCGAATAGGCAGATAGGCACCCCTACTAAACTACTGGGAACTATAGTTTTCTTTAAAGGGCCGGAGAAGCTTGCCTTTTGTTAATGTACCTATTGTTTATTTAACTGGGTCTAAATCAACTTAAGGTACCTATGTATTAACATTATTTTCAATGTAGTAATATTTATACGTTTTTGTGCTATGGATTTAACGAAATCTTTCGTATGCGTTGTCCCTTATACGTACCACACAATTTGGACTGTAATATCGTCGGGTGACAAGCAAAAGTCACTAACTAACACCATTGAAATTATTGGACAATAAACCGTGTTATAACAAGTGTAATAAAGTGCATTGTTACTTTAATTTTTTGATAGTATTTAGTGACTTTTGCTTGTCATCCGACGCTATGCACTTTCAAGGTTGTTAATTCAGTAGAAAATTTTTGACAAAGGCATACCAAAGGTTAGGGCTCGGTTCACTCACCTCCCCCGTTTTATAATAGGCGATAAGTTAATTTATCGCGTGGGTCGCGCAGTGGGCGGCCGCCCTACGGGTAGGGCGGGGCGGGGCGGGGGAGTCGCGGACGAGACTTCACTTGTTGCTCGTCGCGCTAATATCGGCACTCGTGCAACAGGTTCATATGATTCAAGATAAGGCCCCTGAATAAATATCTCATATAATCGAATTTAAACTGTTGTGACTTGTGAGGCATACTAACATTATAATAACTTTACGGTTTTTAGTCACTCGCGCGACATCGCAAAATCGATGAAGTGGCATTCTTTTATGATTATAACTATCATCAGATCAGTTCGATGTCATCCTGACACCTGCATGGTCACCGGGTTTTCATTATCAAAGAAAAACGAGCTCGATCCACAGTAGGTACGTAGAAAGATAAATAAGTAACGTTATGTTGGTTATATCCTACACTTCCTACAGTACCTACCTATGGATTTAAAAGGGTTAATGATAATTTGATAATGTATTTGTCCATTTCCATTTGTCAGGTTTGACATAAGTCAAGGAAACTTTTGGAATCACGTACCTACCTACTGCGTACCTATCATTTGTAATAAGTGTATTATACATAACATAACATACACTACCTAATTAATTAATGCTGCGAATACGTAATCAAAGCAATACCTAATTAGGTACAGGTATTAGGACACACGGGACACACCGTTAACTACATTTCAATGTGAGTAAGTATGTTGTGTTTTGTGATTGAAACTGTACAACATTTAATTGTCTACGAGAATTATCTTGTTTAAGAATACTCGTAGTATTCGCAGTGTCCTCGTTCTACCTAAACCGAAGTCGAGCTTGCAAAGCAAGTTTCCGTAAATCGTAACAAAACCGCACATTAACAAAAAGTATTAACACATTCCCATTTTGATGTATGCTCTAAGGTTTTGACTAAAATAAAAACTATCATTTAAAATAAAAAATGTATTTGTTTGCACATATGTACTTGTACCTAGTTGATTTGTATTTCAAGATTTTCGAGATCAGTTTATCTGAGGAGGCTAATAATGTATAAGAGGTCTAGGACTCTTCCTACCTTGGAGAAGTAGGGCTGCCGATGCCGATTCCCTTAAATAGGCTTTTAAGGCTCTTGGTTCCCTTAAAGAGCATGATAAGAACGGACTTTACAGGAGCGAGCCTTTGCTGCCCCGGACTTAGCTATTAAGAGTGCCCGTGAGGAGCGCAAGCGCCTCTACCGCTGCAGTGCGCGCGCCCGCGGCCGCGGCCGCCACCGCCCGAGCCTCGCGCCGCTCGCCAGTCTCCACTCCACTCCACTCAGAGGCGCGTGGCGGTCGCGCAACGCCTCAGCCGCTGGCTCCATATCACTTTTACTCGATTGAAATTCGCAAACCGTGCCCGCGCGGAACTGTCACTTTCGCTCCAGATCCCCGACCGGTCCCAATTATGATACCATTGTGATTCTAACCAGTGAAGTGCGCCCTTAAGCTGATTTCAGCTACGTCCCGAGGTAAGTTTTACTCGTAATCAGACTCAAAATTAATACGTGTCAGTTTGGAGCACTAAGTGAAAGGTACACTCTTTGTTGTTAAATTACGTGACTACCCGTCAGATAACTTCGGGTTGCATTTAGGGCACTCGAAAAGTTTTCAATTTCAAAATTATTATTTCATCCTTGTCGTAAATGTTAGATTTACCCGATTCGTTCTAAACAAAAGCAGCTTAATGATTCATAATTATGTTTATAATATTTTCTTAAGTTGTTTTTTCCTTAACAACCGTTCATTATAAAACCACTTTCGTTGTTAATTAGGTATTTTATTAGTAGTAGTACAGCCACCTGCAATAATATGTTACACAACGAAGGCAGCAAAAATATCTGACACGATCTTATTTGTAGAGCCATAAGAGCGTGTCACATATTTTTGCGGCCTTCGAAGAGTAACATATTATTGCAGGTGACTGTACTACTACTATAGTAGGTTCTTGTTTGGTCAAAACGGAAAATATTTTTTCCTTAAAATAGGGTAATTTATCAGTTATTGGGAACAAAGTGGACGGTTTAAGATGATATGAAAATATTAGGTGCCCGGTTCATGTAGATTACTTGTAGGAAATACCTACTTTCTAATAAAATAAGTTAACCCCTCACTGAATGTAATAAAAATATTTGTTTAAATTTGAACTTTAATAGCTGTCAATAGAGTTGAATATCATATCCGCCATATATGGCTCTGTCTGTATGCGGTAAGGGGTTAATAAAGAACCTTGTAGAACAAGCTTGTAGTTTTCTTACAACACTTCAGAAATTAACCTACTTGTTACAACCGTACCGACCTTTATAACGCCGCATTGTTTTTTTGTACCCACTAGGTAATTAACATTATAGATTCCTATCTAAAAATCATAGAATATTCAGGGGTGAGATTTTTTAGTTTTAGGGTTATCCGGATTAAGGCGTTACATTTGAGTTCTCGATAACATTGAACGCAAAAGGGCAAACTTACTTAAAATTAAACTCGTTTTTCAATCGGATACCTATAGGTGCTAATGCCACGACACAACAACGTTACAACAATACAACGATTTATGAAAAAGTCGTGAACCACTTATCAAACTCGTGATTGATGAAATTATTTTTTTTTTCTTATTTACTATTTATTTTAATCTTATTTACTATAATTTGTCCTAACTGTACTTACCAAAATATAATCAACATTATCTCTTAAAAGTTTACCTACTCTTGAATCTGTTACTGAGTATATTTTAATATACAAATATATTGTGGCCTTATTATTAAAGTAATAAAATACGTTAGTGCTAATTCAATTATATCAAAATAAAATTATTTAATGATAAGCACATTAGTAGGAGTAAGTAGCTGTTAGTACGAGGACAGGTAAAACTGGTGTAAAATTAACGCGTCGGATGGTCTATTGACGGAGTCCACTATAAAAGTGGTCTAAGGCTCACGTATTAATGAAACCTAGGTGAATAATGTCGGTGCATAGATTCGGTGTACCGTCGACATTGCTGACAAGCTCGTGGTCACATTGTGGGTTCCACAGCCATGGAAAGCAGCGCTCTGTTGATTATATTTAAAAAGTTTACTACTAAATCTACGGGTTAGACCGATGTTCCATTGCTTAATGCACATCATAACAGAGTAGGTAATTAACGTTACTTTTTGTTATCATTATTTTATGACTTGTAGAAATGCCTCACACTTCTTTTATACATGGGGCCACTGTAAGCATAGCTGAAGTTTCAATAGTAAAAATGTAATTACTAAGTTAACTACTGTCCTTATTAAAATATAATTATTAAATTTTCCATAGGTACAGAAAGAATTTCTATCTTCAGTTATAACTTACCTATGATGTAAATAATTGCATATTAACACATTTGTCCCTTTATTCTATTCATTGCCGGCTTTTCGAGTATATACTTAACTACAACTATTAAACCAGGTAGGTAGGTACAAAGATACTTGATAACCCGTTAACCCGCCATCATTATTACTTGCACAGCTTGTATCTAATACCTACCTGCAAACAGATATACACTTTCAGTAAAAACACTACAAAAATACGCAGCAGCTAAAATTTTACTTATTGCAAAATTACTCGTTAGGTTTTTTTTTTGTAGGTGGTGGACCACTGGTGGACATAGGATGAACCTAACCTAAGCAATTATCCTGTAGGGATTGTCGGAAATAATAAATAAATACTTATATATATCTGGAGTGGCGAGATCTAAGAATTGAATTGATTTTCATGAAATGATCGGCTGGCCACATCATGAAAAAAATCAAACCTAACCTTTATAACATGAAGTGATCAATTCTAAAATAGCATTTAATGAAAAGATTAAAATCTATCATCTGACCACAACATATCCACTCTATCTAAACATTAGTCCATAGAACTCCTAACTGTAAATATAGTAGGGATAATGTGAACGGGGACGGGTTCGTCGTTTATATAACTTATAAGTTAAATAGTAAAGTTAATAATAATTAATATTTTAGGCAATAGACATTTCTTTCCTAAATTAAAGTGTACATAGTATTCGGGAGTTATCGAATACTTCCGGAACGGACGGCCGGTAGTTCAGAATATTGAGTGCTAAGATGAGATTATGGGTGATTTTTGGTTTTGGATATACCAGCAATTCAGAATACATCCGAATACATCTTTTTACAAGGTTTTTGTTAACTTACCCTGTTAGTATTTATGTGTATTAGTTAGTTAGGTTAAAGAGTCCAAACTTGGAAGCTAAATTTGACCCCACTTCCCGATTTCCGATTCAACTGAAAATTTGCACACATATGTAAGTCGGGTGATAATGCAATATTATGGTACCATCAAGCTGATCTGATGATGGGGACAGGAGGTGGCCATAGGAACTATGTGATGAAATAACGCCACGTAATATTGTGTTTGGGGTTTTTAGAATTATCTCGATGAGTATTAGTTGCCTATGGTAAGAAAAGTACAGTCAGCGAGAAAAGCTTGTACCAAAAATTAAATTTTTGCCAAAACCTTTTAAATCAGATGCCAGTAGTTGGACTAAAAAACCTAAAATATATATCTTAATCTGGACATGGGCATATCTCGTCATAAATTTATTTTAATTTACTTACCTACCTACTTAATCATTCATATCACCGAACCAATAAAATTGCTATCAAAAGTATTTTACGTACTCTTTTTCTTTATCATTGGTAGGATCATGGAAAACAGGATTGCAATATTTGTTGTTGTTTAAATGTCATCGCTCTGCCTTTGATTTTTCTACTGAAAAAAAGAACTTAATGCATTATTAACCCGCTCAAGAAAACGCATTTTTTAGGGTTCCGTACCCAAAGGGTAAAAACGGGACCCTCCCTATTACAAAGACCGCCGCTATAGGCAATAACAAATACTAAAAACAAAATAAAATAAATATTTAAGTAAGTGAGGCTCCCATGCAACAAACGTGATTTTTTTGCCGTTTATTGCGTAACGGTACGGAACGACACGCACTTGGTCGGTTTTCATTTCACTACGTAGGTACACTGTCCAATATACATATATAGGTATGAAGGGTGCGTTTCACTGTATATAGAGTCTGGCTAGCCAAATTTTGTTGACAGATATTTCCTTGTTGCATCACCAATTGTCTATGCTTTTAAAAAAAGTTAAAAGTCTGTTGTCAATTTATGTCATTCATTCAAATTGTTCGCGGTTTATAAGGCGTTTATTTTAAATAATACATATAATAATAACTATACCGAGTGACGTCCGCAACCTATTATTTAAGCTCGTAAATAATTACGACAATGTGCGAAGTCGACGTGAAGCGTTTTAAAACAAAAAAACTGCAATGTTTACAAGTCGGAAACAATTTCGTAGGTTGGTGCTCTATTAATATTTTGATACTTTAAGTACTAGTTCTAAACTTCTAACATTTCCCTATAACTTTGCTTAAGTATGTGAATTTATTAATACCTGAATCTCATAAACAGGACAAGTGTGTAAAAAAACGGATAAAGTAGAAGTTCTGGAAAATATCAATAAAATCAAAACATTGGAACGTAATCATATGTGTTTGTTGTTGACTATACTTTACATAGTGGTAGAAATTAATGTGAGCTGACTTTGAGTGCAGTCAACGTATATTTAACTTATTTCCTTAGGTACCTTACGTGTGCACAGCAAATTAAAAATATTTTCTAGTATCAAAACTATAATTCCTACTACACACAGTGTGACCAGCCCAAGATTTTTTGAATTTCCCGCCAAAACTTTGGGTAATATTTCAATAGCCAGACTCTAACAACTATGGATATATTATTGGTCGATATAACGATCAAGGGATATAATTTATAAAACATATAGGTATATCTCTCATGCAATATAATAGGTGCCAACAAACTGCTTTCTAAGTAGTTTGGCGAATAACTTTAAAATTGATTATGTATATGTTGCCTTTGATAAAAAAAAAGGTATTTGATATAATAACTTTCAATCTAATGCCAAGGTAGTATAACGCACATACTTTATAATAAAAGGTTCGGTATAACATTAATTGGCTACCTAAACTTGGGGCAGGTTCGCCCGTACCATTGTGGGAACCTGTCCAAAACCACTAAACAGACACCGCAATCCACTACCAATACAGCTCTTACTGAAACAAAGAGCAAACGGCCGCCCGTATCTCTAGCGAGGACCGATTGACTCAAATCAATTACTCAAACACACAAAAAAAATGTATTATAGACATATTGTTTATATTGGAGTATCGTATCAAATATGGTACCTATAGGTTAAAAAACTGGACACAGGTATCCCCATGTCTAAAGAGGAAGTTGGCTCGGGGGGCTCGCATAACAAAGAAGAGCATGTACAACCGCAATTTTAGGCTGGGTTAGGTTAGGTTCGTTAGTTATCCCTCATAGCAGAACAGCAGGGGGTTCGTCGATTTGTCACCAAGTCGTACTTGCATGTTAAAACCTATATTAGTGTGAAAAATATACATAGATATTATGATTTCTAAATATAAGCTGTCCGCATAAATTTTATTTTATGGATTGATCCTAATATAATTTCACACACGATAAAGTAATAAAGTTACATTTTTCAGTCATTTACAAATGTTGGGTGATTGGGTGAAATATTTAATGCATGTAATATGATATAATATACAGCTAGAAATTATGTCATTTATAACTTATATTGGGTACACGTTATATTAAATTTATTTTATATCTACCCTTAACTATACCATATAAAATTAGTCCTCTTGTTGGTATACACAATATTGATTATATTACCTTAGTGATATATCTTTCAAAATTATACCATATGTTGTTATATCGAATGAAAATAGATCATTTATTGTTATAGCGATCATTACACACCCCCACATGAACCTTACCGAGCAGCTCATCAGCAGAGGATGAGTAGGTAATATGACTTTAATTTTAATGGTAATATTGATTCCACTCCATAGCTCACTATATGTATATGTACTTCTATAAGTGTAGTGTAGGTAGATGCTGTATTGCAGAATTCGGATACACAAACGTCAAGGTTACGAGATGTAGCTAGTATAAATAATGATATGAGAACTCTGACCTTAACCATTTAAGGGTGCAAAGATATAGGTAAATGCCTCATACCTAAATAAAAAAAATATTCACTGCAAAATTGGAGTAAAAATTTACTACTAACGTGGATAAATAGGTAGTGCGCCGGTGGTAGAAGTAAATGTAAATATAATAATTAATAATATACAAACCCTGACTTTATAAATGCCGTCAAGTTTGCAGCGACTCGATCGGTGTCGAAAAAGAGAGTCAAAAAACATACAACCCAATTGATAACCTCCTTCTTTGAGATTTGGACATCGGTGTAAAATACACATGAATAGGTATTTTGAGTTTATGGTGACGCTGGCAGTTTGTCGCTATAAGCTTGACATAGAATCTATCCATCAGTAAGGTCCAAGTATATTAGGTACACATTAACTACAGTAGAGTCCTTAACTAAAAAAAAGCATATAAGTATTAATTGCCAGTCGTTTTCGCCATTTTGCCTAACAATTTGCATGTACGATTTATTAACGATGATTACGACTAACGACTTGTATAAGTTAACGATTTAAGAAACAACATTGACCAAATAAGTATTTCAGTAATACCTAAACATGATAATTGATTAATATTCTTACCGAATTAAGTAATATCCTCGATCTGACCATAAAAACAATTAGTTTTTATCAAATTTTGTTATATAAGTTGCATTCTACAGTATGTACCCCATGCTTTTAATTTATGGGTTGAGGACAAAGTTCCTACCACGTATTAGGTACCTACTACATTACTAAGTGGTATTTTTAATAACTTATTTAAAGAGGAACCTAAAGAAAGGTATAATAAACTGTTTTGAACTCTACATTGCAATAAGCTTAGTACAGGGTACCCATAACTACCATTAGGTGCTTCTTAAGCATGATAATCTTTAATATTCAAAGAAAGTTTCGGTCTATTCTGGGGCGTTACAAAAAAAAACAGTAGCAAATAGACGCTCCGCGAAGCTACGGAAATGGTAGCTAATAGCTCTGCCTCTAATAGCGAAAGTACCTTCACTTTCGGCGCCGTTGTAGCCTCAGATCAACTGCCATAACTGCCTCGGGCGGCCGGGCCTCCTTATCGACGTTCGGTTCTCACACTTACGTTTTATTATCATTACGTCTTACATGATCCTTCCAAACGACATCCTTTACTTAGATTGTTACATTAACTTTCACGTCGAGTGTGTTAATTCATATGATATGTTTGTGCTCACTTTTCGTTACGTTTTCTTACTCAAAGACTTAATGCACACTAATTTAAATTGCATTTATTTTCGAATGAGTCGACTTGTATTTTCGTCGACGTCATCATTTTGTTACGGCATCGGCGTCGATTATTACCGTAAACAAACGAAGCGATTATCAAATAATGATCGCAATATCACAGTAACATAAATCACAGAAGTGACATTTCCCTTCGTTAGCTACCTATAAACAATAGCATCGGAAAACACAGAGTGGTTCCTGAGAACGCGGCCTTGGAAGTACAAGGTAGACCTACGTATCTTCGAATGAAGGGCTAATAAGGAGTGCGCTGGACGAGGGTGGCCGAGGATCGCCTAATTAGGGCGATTGTGCACTACAATGAATTTTACTGTCCGGCAGTCCGAGTTTTCATGGTCCGATATGGCATGAAAAAAACGGATGATTGGCTTGTGCACTTGTCCGTCTTTTTACTCGCAGGTGCGGCGCAGTGGCATGAAAAAAAACGTATGATTGGCTTGTGCACTAGTCCGTCTTTTTACTCGCAGGTGCGGCGCAGTGGCATGAAACACCCGCCCGGCCAAGTAAAATGTCGGACGGTAAAATTACGTCTAGTGCACAAGCTACTATATACATTTAATGGCGTGCCATATCGGAACGTAAAAACTCGGACTGCCGGACAGTAAAATTAATTGTAGTGCACAATCGCCCTTAGGGAACTTTAACGCAGACCAACGGACGTCTTATCGCAAATACGATAGAAAACCGTTTTCATTACTATTTATTTATTATGTTTCATTTTACAAACCTTGTTGCTAACCTTGAAACAAATGACAGCAAAACAATATATACTCGTATCACTAGCATTACTTGAATTGTTTAAATGTTTAGCCAGCTGATACATTTCGTTTAATAAATGTGACATTCAAAACAGCTTGCGTGGACTTAAATTAAAACACAATTCATACACGTTCTCGCATATCGACGCGTACGTTACGTACATTAGTGTTACCTCAACTTAGTAACGGGTGGCTACTTGATTTCTTTTTTAAATTATCGGGTTATTTGATTACTTTGTAAGACTATTTTTGATTACACTCCTATACAATCTTTGAACACCTAATAAAGGATGATTTCTTTCAAGCTGCCTTCATGCTAAATATTAACTACCTAGCTATGTAAGTCTAAAATGTCTAAATCAGTTTAACGGTATATGTAAAATAAATGTGTTTGTTTTGAAAAGACAATGTTGATGAAAGACTTAAACATGCTGTAAAGAGACATGCGATAACACGATGGTTATTATGAAAAACAAAAAATCTACTTACATGATATTTAGCAGTTTATGCATCAAACTTTATAAGCACTATAACACTAACAAACATATTGATATGATGGGTGCAAACTATAAATAAATTCAACTTAGTAGATCATTGTCGGTTGAAGTTCATCCAGCGAACAGGTATCGGGTCATCACATTCGAGGCTTCTGATAAGAAACTCTAGATATGCATTGTAGCAAATTATAATTCGGTTTTATTTCTTATGCAATGCTCTAGCGGAGTTAGTGCAACAATGGAAGTGATTACCGTAAGTGGGCTAAGAATGGTAAGCAAGGTGAAAGTGTCTGGGCCAGTTCTTGAAGGTCGTCATCGAGAGACCAGTACTGTTATTTCCTTGGCTTACCGACCGCTGGCGAGCCTTTACCATCATAAAAGCAGAGTATATGATCCAATATAGTTGTTACAAATCCCGAAGTCATATTTTATACTGGTTGCTTTGAGTCCAATGCTCGTGCCCAAGTAGCATGGAAGTGTCGGCAACATCAATATAGCAGCCAATTAAGAACTTAGAGTGATTTAAGGGACGTATAAGAGTGTCAGAAAAGATTTAAGCTGTATAAAAGGTACTTTACAGACAATTATACAGCTCAAGCTGTATAAAATCATTATAAAGGATTCTGCGGAAGCATGGGGTGCTTTATCAGAATATAAAAAATCTACTATAAAACTAAAAGTGTTGTGAGAGACTACAAGCTAATTCTATCGTAAAAGCTGTATACAGGCTGTATTGTAGTAACACTTGGCACTTTTAGCTGTACAAAAGTATCTGTCAACTCCGTTTTAAAACATTAAGTGTTATGAAACACTACAAGCTAATTTTATCGTAAAAGCTGTATACAGGCTGTATTGTAGTATCACTTGGCACTTGTAGCTGTACAAATGTATCTGTCAACCCCGTTTTAAAGCTATTTCTTATGGCGTAATCTTACTCTCCTATAAGAATAGTGGTTGTATAACTTCTGTCTGTAAGGGTATTATAAAACCAAATGAATAAATGGCAGCTATAGTACAGCTTTTTTCTGTATTACTGATAGAGTCGCTTATAACAATCTTTTGGCGTAATTTTACACTCTTATAAGTATAGTAGTGTAATGATTTCTGAAAATAAGTGTATTATAAAACTTAAGGAATATATGACAGTTACAGTCTTCTTCTTCCTCGCGTTATCCCGGCATTTCGCCACGGCTCATGAGAGCCTGGGGTCCGCTTGACAACTAATCCCATGATTTGACGTAGGCACTAGTTTTAGTTTTTTAGTTTTTACGAATGTTTTTAATGAATGACAGTTACAGTACAGGTTTTTTATTTGTTATACGGATCTCTAAAGAGAATTATAACTTATGTACGGAGAACCGAAATACAGCCAAACGAATACAAATATTCTATTATAAAGCTGTTTTAATTACAAAAGCTGTAAAAGACACTCTATTTATTACACAGCACAGCTACTAAGATTATAATGCTCTCCAACTATCCTGTAGGCTGTTTAAAAATTGTCGCCATTTTACAAGAAATAAAAAAACGTATTTGTAAATATAATTAAAGAAATACTTGCAAATATTTAGCAGACTAACGCCGTGTTATAATTACCAGCTGAAATAAATTGTTTAGCCTTAGAATTAATATTTATAAATATTTTTGATACTCTAACCTTAAAAACAAACAGTAACTTTACCGATTTTTGATATTTTCCTTATGGTTTCTCTTTGTTATTTTGCAGGCGCGTAAATATTTTGCCAAAAAAGATACACAGGTTCACAATAAATAATAATCCGCACTTACCAATAATGTAAAATTCCATTCAAGTCCTGTATAATATTTACTTTTACTTTTACCATCCACTATAACACTTTATTGTCGCCATTACTATATTACGAATGAACAAGATTAAGACATTTTAGTTTCTTAAATGATTATTATTCTCTTGTAATTCTTTCTTATAACTAATTTAAAACTTATATTCTTATATCGTACTTATAAGAGATTATCTGTAGTGTTAAGGTTTCCTGTTACACCGAAATATAGCTGTAATGCAGCTATTATGCAGCTTATGTATTGCTTATACAGCTACTCTACAGCCCTAATAACGCCAAAGGCTGTATAATTTGGGCCCTTTTTTTACTTATAAGGGCTGTATAAGCGCTTATACAGCCTTTGTACAGCCTAACTGTACAGCTTATAGTATACAAATAA
This sequence comes from Cydia splendana, assembly GCF_910591565.1. NCBI lineage: Eukaryota > Metazoa > Arthropoda > Insecta > Lepidoptera > Tortricidae > Cydia > Cydia splendana. The sequence goes on along the minus strand of NC_085965.1, from coordinate 11,457,669 downwards.
ACTTTAATACAGCTTATATACAGCTTGCAATGCTACTTGGGTGACGCTTGGAAACAGACCCAGCGTCAGCCGCGGACCGCGCCTGCATTGCCTTGATGACGTGCTAGCCTATACCTACCAAACGTCATCGTTACCGTTAAATGTCAACCAAATGCCAAACGTATGATCCTTGCATTTTATTAAGATAGTGAGACTAAAGTGATATGCGAACGACTTGCTTGCATTAATAACGTTGAGCTCACTTAAACTTTACTTTATCAAGAAAATAATTTAGAATCATCAAAAAATGATAAACTTTTTACTTGGTAGGCATTTTCCGTATTGTAAAAAAATAAACATATACCTACATATAGTAACTTAGTAAGTAAATACATTTTGTTCTTATTAAATCAGGTGTTGGATCGAATCGAGTGACGCAAGCATTTTATTTGATTTTAAACAATGATAGTCGAAGACTCGTGTAAATAGTTACCTTTTAACAATAGTTGTAATCAACAGTCTGTCTTCTCAACTTATAGTTTTAACGTTACAGCTCAAGGAACAGTTACAACCTATTAAATATTAGGCATGACTTCAAGGTTCATAACAAGATCAGTCACGATAGGAATCCAAAAAATATTCATACTCAATGTGGTTAAATACTGCCAATTTTTCAATACAATACAGATGTAGTGCATAATTGTTTTCCATCGTATTTTCTCGGAAACGTTCGTTTTTGTTATGCTACTTCAGTCAACCTCAGTACTTTTTGTACTGACACTGACTGAAATAGCACGACGCGTTCGTAAGTTTCCGTGAACGTTTCATATCTGATCGCGAAGTGCATCCGCGCTAAATAGAGGAAGCCCTTAAAAAAAGTGTTTATCCGGTAAATATTCGGTCAGTTCGAACCGAATTATTCGGCCGAATACGAACATTGAGACATATGCCAAATATGCCGAATACCGAATATTCGGCCCATCTCTAATCCAAATGATATCATTAAACCCGCATTTACCTAGTTTTCGTGCAATTCGGTCGTAATTGTTCGCACATGTATTGGCGCGACCAAGACGCATGATAATCATTCAGATATCATTCTGATATCAGTTTACGTTCGAATTGGCCTCTAAGGTGGTGTGCTCGGTAGGCGTTCTGATTAACAACAAAACAGCGGATATTCCGGATAGGTACAATCTGCATATTTTCATCATATTCCACTTTTAATTGCGAATTAATTAATGCCACGTGAGATTGGCGTTTATTGGCTATTATATTTCAAGTTTAAAGCTTGCTTGTGTTCTTCATATTAATGCAGTATTAAACACAACTAGAATAACAAAAAGACCAAATTTTCATTTTGTAAAATACTAAATAATTCAAATATTTTAACTTTAACTCGTATGGTCTTACACTTGTTCCTTGGGCGAAGGGCCGCAGCTTGCTTTGGGATGCCACGTGTGTGAGTACTTTTGCACCCACTCATCTCACGCGCACGGTAAACAAGGCAGGTGCAGCGGCTGAAACTGCTGCTAGGTTGAAGCACAGCAAGTACGCGAACCTTGAACAGGTGTACGATTTTGTCCCGGTTGCCGTCGAGACGGCGGGGCCTTGGTGTGCCGAGGCCAAAGCCTTTATTAAGGATATAGGGCGACGCTTAAGGGATAGGGGCTGCGACCCTCGCTCTGGTTCTTTCCTTATCCAACAAATATCACTGGCCATTCAGCGGGGTAATGCCGCCAGTATTTTTGGCACATTTGATCCGAGAGACAATCAGAGTGGGGGGCAATATTTTATTTGTTACGTTCGTTTTACTCATTCTTAGGTTTATTTTAGTTTATAATTTGTATGTTTAATCTATTGTAATCTAAATGTTTAGTATAATAAATAAAGTTTATTACTTTAACTTAAATAGCATTTACATTATATTTTTATCAATAGATAATCTGTTGTTTTTTTGTATGGTAAGTTTCTAATACGAGACATTTTTTTTATATTTTTAAATTGCATATATTTGTTAATAAGTTTCGGACGTGACCTGCTTTGGTACGACTTTAACGATCGTCTTGGTGATTGGTGTAGTGTCAAAACAAGATGGAACCCGTAACAAATTAATAAGATCAGAATCGGCCCCCTGGAATTAGAACCTGGATGCGTAGCATTTTCGTAGCACCGTAGCGTGTTGCGTAGCACGCGTGACGTGGCACTCGCGCCGACATGTGATTCCGGTCGCACTGAAATAGCAAAGTAAAATTTAAGTTTTTTTTTAATTAGATTATTGGAATGAATAACAGGTTCACTTATCTACCTACAGACGCATCACTATTATTTGGACAAGACGAGACGGTGCATTACCAGACGTTTGACTAGTTATATTATAGTTATAATTATATATATTTATAGGCTTGGGTAGTGTCCCTGCCTCAAGAAAGTCACACTACTCACAAGTAGCGGTTAGCTTCGAAAATATAAAGACGTTTTTCTAAATTTTAATGGTGTTTTAGTTTGATACATGGTAGGTATGGGAGTCCCGGAGCGTGTCATTAGTGGCACGGCGGACAGCGCCGCCGAGGCGCCGTCAATTCGCCTGGCGCCAGACACCCTCCCCGCGCAGCCTCTGTTACTATCAGTACACCAGTACCTTACCGACTGATATACTATATTCACTGAAATTTGATATCTAGACTGAATGCAAAGGCAATGTTTAAACGTATTATTTTAGGATTTGTAAATTTCCGTTAATTTTAGTTATACAAAATGTTTCTCTTACAGGATGATAGAAAATTTACTACGAAAAGTTCATTTTTCAACGGCAAGTTAGAAAAAAATCTGAAAGCTCAGAAATACTGAATATAAGTACCTTGGAAATCATATTTTTATCACCGCTTTATAGGATGTTAGTAGTAGTCTCCTTGAATTATAAATCAGTCTGTAGGTCTACCTACCTATACGAGTAGGTTGAAAAAACACTATTTTTCGTAGAACTAAGAACTCTGACTGTCTGCGTTTTTATATCCAAGTAAAGGAATGTAACATTGCTTTTTGGCGCGTGCCAATTTTATGTTATTGTCATGTTGAGCAGCTTTTACACAGGTAATTCATGTCAATGTTCAACAAAAACCATACTTTACTCCAAGGGCATTTCTTACAAAAGTATTAGGACCACTGGTTTTTAGGTGGATCCAAGTTAGCTTCTTACTGCATAAGTAGTAATATATTTTTCACCACACGAGTTCGTAAAAGCTCTTTTTGTGATTCAAAACTGAAAGGAAATTGCGTTTTATCAACATGAGTGGCAAAGTAATCTGATGCAAATTTTGAGTTGTGTGCTCATGTTAGCTGATAGAATCGACTTTTAAAGTGATGATTTTGATAAATCCATACCAAAGACATATGTAACTTCGTATAAGACGAATAAAGTCTAAGGAAAAAACGTGCCTCGGAATTCAAGTAAAAGTCATCGTCGAATAGATGCCGCACACACCTTTAGCCTATCCTCGGCTAGATGGCGTGACGACACCGTTTCATATTTAACAATTTTAACACATAGATATCAGTGAATGAACATGGATCAAAATGATATAAAAATAATAAAATCATTTATCCATATATATACATGTTTTGATAACTTTATACGTTTTCATTTTGAGTTTTAGTCGTGTGTCGATAGATGGCAGTAAATTTACAGTGACTACAAAATTTACAATGACAGGACCCCTCTATACTATCTATTCTTTTTGTCCATACTAATATTATAAATGCGAAAGTTTGTCTGTCTGTTACTTCTTCACGCTTAAACCGCTGAATCGATTTGGACAAAATTTTATATGGAGTCTGTTTGGGCCCCGAGAAAGGATATAGGGTAGTTATTATCAATCATCATCATAATCATTATTCCACGCAGACGAAGTCGCGGGAAGAAGGTAGTATTTAATGACATTCATTTGAATTTGATTTGTAGTGTTTTACAGTTACTAGTTTCCTCGTGTTGGTGTAGTAAAACATTTTGTGTTTCACTCGGGAGCAAAGTTTGTTTAACCCTCGTGTACAAAGTATTAGCAGTTAGCACGAGGGGTTAAACAACAACTTTACCCCCTTCTAAAACAAATAACTATAGTGTAACAATGTCTCTATTGGCTATCCTCTAGCGAACCAATTGTCTTGAAAGTTGCATGTGAACGCGCGAGACGATAATCAATTAATATGCACCTTGGTAACGTAACGTAAGATCTAATAAAAGTATATTAAAATCGTAATAAAAGTAAAACCTGCATTACCTGCATTTTAGTTGCTATGGAATAAATCACAAAACTAAAGTTGATTAAATGCGCTACTTATTTATTTATGAGTATGTATTGGTCACGCTAATGGTTATCGAATTGTTCATTTAAGTGTTTGTAGGTATAATATAATCTTGAAACAATATGGTGAAACAAAGTTTTTCAATTAGGTATATGTTTGATGTGAATTTCGTTGCACTATATTTATATTATTTGATTTAAGTAGCTTTGAGGCTGTTAATCTCTGAAGTACTCCTTTTAAATAGGACATGTAGGTACTATTATACAAGCATAAACACAAAAATTGTCTCTTCTATTTATGCCCGACGGTTAAGGATATTGAATCCTTACTTCTGTTTAGGGTTATAACTTACATAGCTAGTTTTCGTGTGTGTAAAATTTGTGTGCATCCCCTTAAATCCCTTAATACGTTTATTTATTACTTTTAGCATAAATAAGGCAAATGAAAACACAACATTTGTGTATGATTTTGTAAATTGTATCTTATTGGAGTGGCCGGTACTGTCGTATTTACATTAGGTACGAATCCACTAATTAGTTGTAAATTGTCTTTCCAGATCTCAAAATGCCCCAATGGGCTAGCGCAGCGGAGGGCGGCGGTTCCGAGGCCGAGTCGCCGGTGCAGATGACGTGTTACGAAGACGAAACCTCCGAGTATTATGAGAACAAACCCGACATAGCTGACATGAAGATAGAACAAGCTGGTGGTGAGTACGTATTCAGTATAAATCCTTTAAATAACTGTCCCTTTGTCCATAGGGTACCTAATATGCACCAAGTCAATTGACAGCCTAGCAACACGGTAGTAGAAATCTTCTATGTACAGTCAACGGTAAAAATATGGGTGTAGACAACTTACTCAAAAATACGTCCCATAGTTCTTAATTCACTGACATAAGAGTTATGGGACATATTTTTGAAATGATTTGTACACCCATATTTTTACCGTTGACTGTACCTAATTGTTACATTTAGAGTTTTAATTTTTATCGGGTATTATCATGCTTGTTTTTCAGAAGGGTATCAGACATTTTGTCGTTTCAATCGCCAATTCGTCATATACATCATTCTGTTTCTATGTTTTTTTTTCAAACACACAGTGTATTGTTTAAATTAGGTATTAAGGTAGATAACAAAATTGTAAACTGGCATAGTCAGTGGATTTTTTACATCCACTGTGTGATTTTTTTCATCATCTTCTTCTTCCTCGGTCCCTCATTGCTGAGGATCGCGGCCATGTATGCTCCGTCTCCGTACCTAGTGTGCGGTCATAAGCCATATGGGTCACGCAATGCATGTTGCAGCCAACCACCCTATTCACAGCATCAGACCATCTCGTGGGTGCTTTTCCTCGCGCACGATATTTTTCATACATAGCTCACTCTATATAGATACTTACGTCAGACTCAGTTTCTCGCACTTGAGCAATTCCAATATAAATCGTTGCCAGTAAAGCTAATAAATGTTTAAAATCAACATTTTAATATCTCTATAGGAGTCGAACGGCACGAAGTAGATAAGGATATTACGAAAACCACCCATAGCAGTGCGTACTAAATCGATTAGTCTGCACTCGTGCTCTTACGCAAAAGGTTTATCAAGCGTGCAGTCGTGTCACGTAATGCAAAGTTTTGTAGAACATCTTGCTCGTTGCACGATTTGCTTAAGAAAGTGCTCTGCTGAATGCGATGATTGCCAGACTGCTTCGTGGTTGCTTTGAACGCGGATGAACACTTCTTGGCGTGCTTAGACCTCTTAAATCCTAATGTAGAGCGAAAATAATTGACCCTGACGTCACCGATACCAATGCGAAACGCGATAGTTTTTCTAACGTTAGAGGAAATTATTATAATTTATTCAAACTAACCTGAGAATAATATAAGGTGTAGACTTAACACCGTTGAGCAACAATAAAGCACAATATTATTAATACTTGTAACCTACTTGATAATGTACCTCTGCTGAGTTGAGGATACATGTAGCTGTTGTTCTGCTAAGCTAGTGGTCAATTCTTTTGGTGTTATCTTCATATTTAGGGTTCACAGCAGTGGAATCTCCTGTAGCACCTGTAGTGGCCAATATTTTTATGAATGAAGGTTTTACATTGAAGGCATTTTAGAATTGTTACTAGGTACTTTCCAAAACACTGGTTAGTAATAATGTATAGATAGTGTTTTCGCTATGGTGTCGGAATAAAGACCCATTACTTGATTGGTCTACTACTAAACACTATCCTACCAATTAATCTACTTCTTATTATCAACATACGGACGTCATTTTTGTATCTAGTGAGGACGTCGTGACGTAGAAAAAGGTTTCATGACGACAACAGCCGGATTACTTTACGCATCACTTAGCTGCCATTGGTCAGAGTAGGACCAGTATAATTCTGGTCTCCGGTTATATATAATTGTTAAATATCCCGCGGCTATGATACACTTGCTCTGAGATTGCAAAATTATAAAAAAGTGAATAGGTAGATAGGCTGATAGATAAGATACCTATATGTCGAATGTGTGTAGGAAACACACTAATGACGCTTTTAAATAAAATGTAGTAATGCTACCTATTGTCATCGTAATACCGACCTTTAGTAACAATACGTTCCAGTAGTGGTAGGTAGAAGCCGATTAAAAAATGCGATATTTTATTTTATTGCCTTTAGGTAGGCACAGTCACATTGCACCTAAGTAGGTAAGTAGCTTGTATCATAATATGAACTCTATCTTAGAGTTAAAAGTTAAACCAAAACAACCGAAAACATATTTTACGAGTAGGTCAAATGCATTATCAAGTTTGTTGCTAATTAAGTCATTACATATTCGTATGCAACGATTAAGTACGTTCCGTTTTTGTACGGTGGCGTGCGCTCGAACAATTAAACACTGATAAACTATGTAGAGGCAGATATTTTATCGATTCGTTACGACGAAAATTATATCAACTTCGTCACACTTCTCATAATATTTACGCGGACCTAGGGAATAATTATTGTTTTATTATGTCACTGAATACGAACCAAAAAGTTATTTGGGACGAAAAACCTACTTACCTACAGATCCTCTGTGCTTACGGCTCAGCCTCCTAACTAAAATTACTGTTAGTTAGTTTTTTTCGCACATACTTATATTTAAAGACACGTTTTGGACACGTAGTTGCAAACAAAGTGCATATATACCACCTGAGCCAATACATATATAGAAAGGTTACAATAAATGTGTACAAAAGCGAACTTATCTCTCAGGTTAGTTGGTATGTAAAGGTAAACACTAAACAGTAAAACTCCTACACTGAGTAGGTACTACATAATTATGTATTGTATTTTAAATCACCTGCATTTTTGTCCCTAAATAGAAGGAGGGTTATAAATGTGCATGATTAACTCTCGCATGTTAGGTGTTAGGTGTCGTGTGTTATTCGGTAGGTTATAAGACTTTTCGAGATTCAAATGAAAAATATAGTGCCCTAAAACACCCCTAAAATTCCTATACCTATGTAGCGTTGTTTGGTGTACAGAGAAATTTGTATGCAGCATATTATAGGTACTTACAAACTATGGTGTCTTAGGTGACAAGTACTTTTTTTTTAATTTCAGAATTTTACGACAGCGCAAGCGGCAGCGATGAGGTGGTGGTCCGTCGGGGCTGCCGCACGCGGCGGGCGGCGGCCGGCTCCTCCTCATCCGCCACTTCTGCTGGCTCCGGCACCGGCCGCCGCCGGCGATGCGGCATCTCCGCCCGGGAACGGAATCTACGCCGGTTGGAGAGCAATGAACGGGAACGCATGCGCATGCATTCACTCAACCGAGCTTTCGAGGCAAGTAGATAAAGGCACGAATGAATATTAGAAGAGTGCGGATGGTTATTTCGTTTATATCGGTATGTAGTAGGTAATCATGACATTTTCGAGCTGAGACTAATGTAAGATTTATTTGTACTTTCCTAAGTATTTTGCGTAAATTTTATACGTAGGTATGGGCATTCATTATAATTACGTATTAGCTAAAGCGTCAAAAACCGCTTAATACCTACTTAGTAGTGTCATAATTGGCCAATGCACAGCAGTGTGGGATAAAATGTTGATATGATGATGATGAATAATATCACAGCAAGCTAGCTCAACTAATAAGTTTTGTATTTGCGTGATAATAAAAATGAACGTCATAATCAAATTATTTTTTATTTTCAGGACCTGCGCCGGGTAATTCCGCACGTGAAGAAAGATAGCAGAAGCCTCTCCAAAATAGAAACCTTAACTCTTGCCAAAAATTACGTTAAGGCTCTCACAAACGCCATTTGCTCTATGAGAGGCGAGGTGCCTCGTTACAAGTAAGTTATAATCATTTTTATAATAAAATCGAAGATATTATTTTAACTGAGGGATTGTGTTGTTAGGTATTACTGATTGTCTATGGCCACTTTCCAGAAGCTCCAACTTGATCATTGAATACAGGATTAATATGAAATTTTTAAAATTTCAGTTTCGACAGTGCAGATGAAAACGTAGAGCCAGTTTTCGTGTTGAGCCGCGACGAGCAGAACAACAACGAGCCAACGGACGAACCCCAAGAGACGGAGTCAAGCGTCCGGCCTCTCTGACCCCGCGGCCCGACCAACCCACTCATCCTCACCGCTCAGTCAAACGTTGCCACTATGCTCTCGATTTAATATTAGTAAATTAATCTATCTATATCTATATTCGTTGCCAAAAATACTTATATAGGTAGCTACTTATAGACAAAAATAAACAGCAGGATTAATATATGGATACCGTATGGGATAATCTTCACTTAGGTAATCTCTAATATCTCCTAACCGTGGAGCACGTAAGTATGTAGAAAGATGCAATGGATGCAATTGATTCCTTGCACGAAAATGCAAAAAAAAATCCATTTGAACTCCCCGGTGAGAGCGCATACCGATGCCGTGAAGTGAGAAATATGACCCTTACTTACTGCATCGCCTCGTCCAAACCTGCGTTATAATTTGATTGGGACCCGCCCCGCTAGCCCATATAGAAATATGTACCTAAGTGCGAGAGAGACGAATGTTTTATATCGGCTGTAAACTTATCGTACTACCGGAATTATTCTTGACTTCTGATAGTTCTGATTCTAGCTAGTGCACGGCCGTTAATTCAAAATTCAATCAAATTTACGAACAATGCTTAGACCTTGCTTAGACTAAATGGATAAGTGGATTTGAACAAATTAACTCTGTACTACCTATACAGTGTGGAAAGATAAGTCGGGCCCTGGAGGGAAACTACCTTAAATCCTTAAGCTGGCTCATTTTACTTAATTAAAGGAGACATTCCTTTATTTTTAAAAAGAAACAAAACTGCATTCAAAGATTTTCTAAAACTCGCTTGCCTCGCCCGGGACTCGAACCGACTAAAAATTCCAAAAAATAAAACTCGCAATTTTATTCTACTAGTCGATACAGTTGATGTTAATGATAACATTTCTCCAAGGAACATTAGGTCTTACACTCGTCTGTCGTACAAAATATCCATAATATCTAATATTTAGTACTCAAGATTTTTTTAGACAAGCCAAATTGAAGAAAAAAAGAAAAATACTTTAAATGCAGTTTTGTTTCTTTTTAAAAATAAAGGAATGTCTCTTTTTAGTAAAATGAGCCAGCTTAAGGATTTAAGGTAGTTTCCCTTCAGGGCCCGACTTATCTTTCCACCCTGTATATATATGCTTATTCAGGGATCCCTTTATTTCCCATAAACTTATTGTTTCGAATTTCGATAGGCAGAAATTGATATCCATATAATTTATGGACATAAACATCAAAAGTCATAATTTTTGTTAAGTATAACGTTTCATAGTTCTAATGTTAGACATTTATAATATTAAACGCTATAATCACAAAAGTTATAAAATTTATGAGTATAACATTCAAAGGTATATCAATAATTATTCAGAAATATTTTAAGGCATATATTTTATCGGACTAATGGTCGTTAATCATATCGTTTTAATGTCATCCCTTTTTTTCCCATAAACTTACTGTTTCGAATTTCGATAGTCAGAAAACGATATCCTCTAATATTCTAATATTTAGGAGCTATAATATTAAACATTATGACTTTCAATAACTATGTCAAACAAAGGGACCCCCATTTCTAATGACTAAAGTGACTAAACCAAATCAATAACATCCTTCATATAAAGAAAAAAGAAATCTGTTTCCTCAGGTAGGTTTGTTAGTTACCTTGTGTCCCTCAGAGCGGAAATAGGAGCCCCGCGAGGCGGGGCTCCGTCGACTCGTTGGCGGGACGAAATGGCTTAATAAGCTACATGAAAAATAAGAAATGGCGGGGAAATTAGTAAGCCAAACAATAAAAAATCTGTTTCCTCAGGTAGGTTCGTTAGTTACCTTGTGTCCCTCATAGCGGAAATAGGAGCCCCGCGAAGCGGGGCTCCGTCGACTCGTTGACGGGGCAAAATGGCTTAATAAACTACATTAAAAATAAGAAATGGAGGGGAAATCAGTAAGCCAAATTTAAAATAATCCCCAGGTAGGTAGGCAAGCATGCAATTTGTATTATTTAATTTTATAACTATTGACAATATGACTAATAAAAATCGGGCAAGTGCGAGTCGGACTCGCGCACGAAGGGTTCCGTACCATATAAAAAAAAAAGCAAAAAAAAAAACGGTCACACATCCAAGTACTGACCACTCCCGACGTTGCTTAACTTTGGTCAAAAATCACGTTTGTTGTATGGGAGCCCCATTTAAATCTTTATTTTATTCTGTTTTTAGTATTTGCTGTTATAGCGGCAACAGAAATACATCATCTGTGAAAATTTCAACTGTCTAGCTATCACGGTTCGTGAGATACAGCCTGGTGACAGACGGACGGACGGACGGACGGACGGACGGGCGGACGGACGGACGGACGGACGGACAGCGAAGTCTTAGTAATAGGGTCCCGTTTTACCCTTTGGGTACGGAACCCTAAAAATTATGATGGAAAACGTTATGGTCTAAAAAAATCGGAACTTGAAATTTAGGGAATGCAATAGAGCCCCTACTTTTATAACCTGCGATAAAAGACCTTACAACGATTATTGTAAGCAAGTTTATTGCCTTCAACATTATGTAATGGTATAGCTTCTGGACTTTGAATATTATGAGTAACAGATTTTATGACTAACAATAATAATGACCTGCAAAAATCGGAACTGCAATTTATATTGTTAAAATTTATGACTATTGACAATATGACTAATAAAAATTATGATGGAAAACGTTATGGACTGAAAAAATCGGAACAAAAAATTTATGGGAACCAATAGAGACCCGCTTATTCAAGGTAGCAAGTAGCGTAAACACGCAAAGGAAAAAACGCGAAGTTATACAACTATTCGGAACAAAGTGATACATACTTACCTATTTGCACATAATAAAATATATTACAAGTAATTTATATAGTTAATTATTTCTATTGTTCCAGATAATCGGTTTTTTCTCGTTTCAAGTATTATAATCAATATCTGGGATACCGAGCTTTGCTCGGAAAACATAAAAGCTCAAAACTGCGCGTTTTCCCAGAGATAAGACCTAGCTAGATCGATTTTTCGCCCCCGAAAACCCCCATACACCAAATTTCATCGAAATCGTATATCAAATCCCCGAAATATATACGAGTATATATCTATATATAAATAAATAATACACAAGAATTACTCGTTTAAAGGTATAAGATACCAATGAAATATAAAAATTAAATTTTAAATTAAAAGACATCTATATTCCTGTTCAGAGTATTAAGTATGTACCTAGGTAGGTAATCAGATCTCTATTGTCTAATATCTAACCTACTCTCAAAATACATTCAGAATCTAGAATTAGTTAAGCATTTACTGGATTAACTGGATACCTAGTATAAGTACATATACATATAATTCTCCCTGACCGTGCCAACAAACGTATCTTCCTATGCGTAAATTAGGCTTCTACAGATGTTGCAACAAGTGGCATGCGATTTTAGATAATTTCTGACTAATGTAGGAGCAACGAATTCAATCGTTCGACCAAATGCCGCAATGTATTGAAAATTAGTGGTGCCGTATGGAGAGGCCATTACGGAACTTTTCTCAGGTTATAGTAGAACTAGGTATGCTACAGTTATATTATAATAGTCCTCAAAATGTAAAAGAAAAAACAGTCAATTGCATATTATAATATTTAATTTCATCTGTATTTTAGAAGACGAGTATAGATTGGTTTAAGAAATATTTATTACTATATTTCATACATGTAATGGCAACAATTATAGTCTCACGAATCAAGGTAGAGATTAGCGTCTTAAGTTTATGTAAATTTTGTGATTATTAAATTCGTAATGTTGTCCAATCTCATTTTATAGTTACCAATTTGTAATAACTTTAGTAGGTACCTAAATTATTTAATTGATTTAAGATATGAGTTATTGCATTTTTAGTGATGTTTAATAATTAAATTTTATTTTTTAAGTTTTTTGTGAGTAGGTATTTTTATGACAATGGTGTTACTGTATTATATTATAATTATGTAATTAGATGGTATCTACCTAAGTATACAAAATTGTTAATTGTGGAGTTCTCGTAGAAACTACGATACCTCTATCAAGCCTAGTTACAAAGATAGAGGACTAAATATTTTCTAATGATTATTATTATGAACGTTTATATTTATAAAGTTGTAAAAACCAAATCCATCTTTAATAGTCCTACCTACTATATTTACTTATAATTTGAATAACATAAATGTTACCTACTTACTAAGAATGCTATGTATTACATTTTATATTTATTACGTATGTAATTAGAATAAGGCAAAGTTTTGAGAAAATATATAAAGAAAAATATACATATTTCAGATGAAATGCAAACGTGCACTTACCCTTGTTTAATTTATTTTCTCCTTCCATGAAAGTGAAACCAATTTGTCTGGTTGTAGCTGGATATTATCTATGGGTTCCCAGGCCGGAGGAGTCGATTATACACAATATTTGGATATTCAATTTGAAATCCGAGTCGCCAAATGCAACGTGTTGTTATTGCCAAGGCCGTATACATTTGCACCTAACATTGCATGCATATGAGGAGTCAGAGGGCCTACCGCCAACATCGAAAGATCGACAATCGTTATCTGCCTCTATCGCTCGAATACGCAAGAGCGATTGAAAGGCAGATAACGATTTTCGATGATGGCGGTGGGCCTTCATCAGATGTATGTACGTATGTGAACTGCGAATGCGGAGTGTAATAAAATTGGGTTCGCAGACGCAAAATTCCGATAAAATTGTCTTATGATCACACGAAATTGTAGGAGACTAAGCAGTTTCGAGATTTGAATTTTTACATGCTTAAATAAGTGACAACAGACTCGCCGGGTGTACCACGTGAATTTATATTAATACTATTACTAAATTATTTTGATTATATTTCAAATAAACACAACTTACATCACTAAAACTTGCTACAACCCAAGTGTGTCGCTTACCTTCAAACTCGGGTAATCAGAAACAAATTGGGAGTTGAAGTTAAGCGACTCAAGTAGACTAGGTAGCTAGTGTACTCGCAAATCTAAAATATTTATTCCAAATTTCGCGCCTAGTTAAGCCATAGACATATAGGTTTAGTTCATAAATGTTCTTAACAATGGAATTAGCCCAAACAGCCATAAACCATAGACTTTTTTTTTCATATTTATATCAAAATCTCATATTACTATATTATTTGCTATTTTAAATTTGAACTCGTAAAATATAATTACTAGAATAATTATCATTTATTTTATGCTAAAGACGCTCTTATCTTGGAATATTTTTTACTTTCAATGTTGCCACAGCTTGTCATCTGAGAGAGAGAGCGTAGATAAAAATTAAATTCCTCATGTGCGTGTGTAGGTAGAATAGGTTCAATCAAAATTTTATAAGTAATTTGTATAATAAAGAAAGATTTAACTTTGTTGATACGTTATTCTATATATTTTGTGACATCAAAGGATTGCGAAGAAATACAGTCTGCAACAAATTCCACCCAAGATTACTGAGTTCACCTGAATACAGATCTGCGTCTATCGCAATATGGCCGTCCTGTAATGATTCGGTGGTCAGTGATATTATTGTGATTTCATCTCCTACGAACAATCAGCATGGAACTGCGAGTCGGTAACAAATACCGACTGGGTCGTAAGATCGGTTCGGGGTCTTTTGGAGATATATACCTTGGTAAGTATGAGTTGAGATTATTGTAAACAAAGAAAAACTGATGATAGTGGGCCAGCTGCGATTTTTTTTGTTTCGAAATAACTAGTTGTTTCATTTTGTGTTAGATACTGTGTAATCTTGAGGTCATCTTAATTCCTTGCTTGAGAATATTAGAATTCAAATGGGTATCTGTTTAACCATGATGAGCTTGATAATGCAAATCTTTTCCCAGCTGAATCTAATCTACTTACTCAGCTTCAAATTTACATTGACTGAGATGAAACTTAAACTGCAATGCAGGTTTACTGCTACTAATACGAATTTCTACTTACAGGCACCAATATTGTAACTAGAGAAGAGGTAGCTATCAAATTAGAATGCATCAAGACAAGGCATCCACAACTACACATAGAAAGCAAATTTTACAAACTAATGCAAGGAGGAAGTGAGTAAAACTGAATGGTGTACCTTATGATGTGCTAACTTAGATAGTATTTATATCCATAAATACTTAATTTCATAGAATGTAATTGCTCTCCATGTTTTATTTATTCCATCAGACCCTGTAATATGACTAGTCTTAATAGTACTGGTAGTTTAGGCATATTAAAATGACTTAATAGATAACTTCATTGTTAGATTAATTTTTGTTAAATATGGTATAAACCCTAAAAAACAAGCCATTGGCTGCATATTGCTGACCCGTGCAATAAGTTAACATATTTTATTTGTATTATCAAATTGTGGCACCATATACCTACTCCTATGTTTATATGCATCCAATATTGCTTTGATCGTGCTTTAAAAACTAAGTGGTTTAACTTGCATTTAACCATACTTTGTATCAGGTAATTCTGCCCGGTGCCGGTGCCACAGTGAGCAAGTTTAATTTAATGTGGTCACCTAAGTTGTTATTGTTAGTTGGAAATTCATTTAACTAGTCTTACAAAGAGGAAAATAATGTACAAGTATTAATGTACTACCAAAATACAATTCCCTTAATATGTATTTTTAACACAATACACTATTAACACTATTTTTACTACACAACACACTATTTTTTAATTCAGTTGGTATTCCTGCTATCAAATGGTGTGGATCAGAAGGCGACTACAATGTTATGGTAATGGAGCTGTTGGGCCCATCATTAGAAGACTTGTTTAACTTCTGCTCTCGCCGCTTCTCCCTCAAGACTGTTCTACTCCTAGCTGATCAGCTGATTACCCGTATTGAAGACATACATTACAGGAATTTCATCCATAGGTTTGTATTATAATAATACTGGCTAAAGAAAACTGGCAGAGGAATTTGAATACAACAGTGTAGATAATGTGGTTGATATTCTTTGGTTTAGAAATAGAACAAAACATAAGATATGCAACTCTGTTCTTATTGAAAATGGTTTAGATTACTTCAATAGTAATTAGTAAAAAATATAGTGTTTATTGCTGGTAAAACACTTACAAAAACTAGAGTACCTATAGGTAGGCAATAGACTTTACGTTATCTCTGGTAATGGCAATACATTTGTGCGCATTGCAGGTCAACTAGGGTTATTGATAACTTGGTTTTCTTACGCACAGTAATAAATCATAACACATAAGTGGTATCACTGCATTTCTTGTATGTATAGATAATAATTATATAGACATGAATTTACAGGTCTCATTTCATATGATATTGAATTGACATACCTATGCAGCTGTAATGGCTAATGGACATTTTGGGTAATAAACTTAAAGGGAATGTTGCATTAAAGATGATGAACCTGCCATAGTAATCATTAAAAAAAAGATTTTGTGCTTTGTATGTTGATTAAAAACAATAATTATATAGGTATTTATTTTTTCTTTACAGAGATATCAAACCGGATAACTTTTTGATGGGATTAGGTAAAAAAGGGAATTTAGTGTATATAATAGATTTCGGCTTAGCAAAGAAGTACAAAGACCCACGCACTCTGCAGCATATTCCATACAGAGAAAACAAGAACTTAACAGGTATGTAATACCCCTATTTTTTTTACCTTTCTCATGTCTAACTAAATCTTGCAAGTTTAATTTGGCCTACTTCCTGGTTCCTGATTGAGCTGTTACTTACATACTTCAGTGACAGGTCAATGTACACTGGCGTTCAAAAGTGCATGGAGATGTTTCAACCGTAATATTAAGGCATTACGGTCGACATCTATCCATGCACCATGCACTTTTGAACGCCACTACAGTGAGCTGTGAAATTACATGGAAAATTATGAACCAATTCATTGATAGTCGCCATGCACTTTTACGGCTGATTGTACTATAATCATTAAGCTATCTGATGATGCAGACATTGCAGACCAAAGGTTTCCATAAGAACTGTAATGAAACATTGCAATGTAATTCAGTTTAGGTGCGTTAGAATTATCTTGAATTGCTGAGAACATGTTTTTTCTTAGATAAATATAGTTAAACTACTGAAGGGTAACACATTTACTTGATCTTTGACTTCTGCTAATATGTTATTTTCCCACCTGCTAGGTACCGCAAGGTATGCATCCATCAACACTCACCTGGGCATCGAGCAGTCGCGCCGCGACGACCTGGAGTCGCTGGGCTACGTGCTCATGTACTTCAACCGCGGCAGTCTGCCCTGGCAGGGGCTCAAGGCCGCTACCAAGCGCCAGAAGTATGAGAGAATATCCGAGAAGAAACTGTCCACGCCCTTTGACGAGCTATGTAAAGTAAGTGTATACTCCCAAAAAGTTATATTTAATTAGTGTAGTAGTATTCTATGATCTGTGTTTTAGTCTTGTTTTTCTTCTGAGCTAGAGGTTCAAACATGAAAATATTTGTTCTTACGCTGATTCCAAATCGAGCGATGTTCAGTTTAGTCTTAGTTAGTCACCAACTGCCGACTTATTTCAGTTATTGCTTATTTATTAAACGCGAGTAAAAATGTTAACTATAGAAATAAAAAGTTAAGAATCCTTTGCAGATAAGACATTTCTCTTCTCTTAAAAGTAAGTACTGTATTGAGGCAAGAAGTTATAGTACCAACAAATTTGCCACTTCCATCCAATTTGACCTTATAACATAAATTTTCAGAACCACCCGATCGAGTTCCAGCTATACCTGAAGTACTGCCGACGGCTGCGCTTCGAGGAGCGGCCTGACTACAGCCACCTGCGGCAGCTGTTCCGCACGTTGTTCCACCGGCAGGGCTTCACCTACGACTATGTGTTCGACTGGAATATGCTCAAGTTCGGTAAGTACTAGCTATTCTCGAAGTACTGCCAACGGCTGCTCTTCGAGGAGCAGCCCGACTGGAGCCATTTGCGGCAGCTGTTCCGCACGCTGTTCCACAGGCAGGGCTTCACCTACGTCTATGTATTTGACTGGAAGCCTAATGTATACCGAACAAACAGTTCGTTGATAGCTATTGTTTACTAAGGTAGCAAAACGTACCTGAACTATGGCTTCACAACTATAATGATATCAGTCATTCTTTATGGGAGGTTTTACTGACTCAAAAATCATCAAGATGCCAAAAACGGTTTCTTTATTATATTAATTTTGTACGAAGCAAAGCACATAAAGCAATCACTTTTAAAGGAAACTTGCCTTGTTTTAAATTGAATATTATGAATAAATGAATTTGAAACCATGTATATGTGTAATTGTGTATACATTAGGGTGGTCCATGTTACTGCGGGAACGGAATGGCTATAGGATTTTCTATCCATCTTATTTACATTCTTCTACAATACTTTGGTGGCCTAACACGGTCGCGCTTTTATCCTCTGCCTTTGTGGCTGACTTTCTAAGAAGTACATAAGTGCAACAGTGACGTAGGATACTATGGACGATAAAGCGCAACCATATTATCTGTATAGCTGTTTGATTACCAAAACTAACTTGAATTTAACTTATTTTAACTATAGGAGGCCAACGCGGCAACTACCAGGCTGCAGCTAATGACCGCACGCTTCGTCGTCATGAACCAAATCAAGAACAAGAAACAAGTAAGTCAATTTTAACTCAAATATATATTTAATTCAAATGGATATAGAATTTAGGCTTCATTTGTATAAGTTTATTCATATTTCGTAGGAAACAGTTAGATGCCTTAACGACAGTTTTGGGATACAAGCACTTGCCAAACATCTTGAAAGTCGGTGTAGGTTGTTAGAACTGAACAATACAATAATGGAGACAAAGAAAGATTTCTTTACATCTCTCTATGGATTTCTCCGAAGCTGAAATTCTATATAACCGATTGAAGAGCAAAGTTAAACGCGCGTTTGTTTTATGCGATAGACGCAGCGTTAAATGCATGCGACAACTGAATGTAGGAAAAATGACCATGCGCTTACAGCTGCGTTTACCGCGTTAAACAATGTACTGTCATTAAATTATCCGATGTAAAATAGGTGTGCGGCAAGCGCATTGCGGTTAGCGCTGCGTTTTAACTTTGGATTCCTAGAAAAGGGGTGCCGTCATATAGCGGACGCAAAAAGACGGCCGTCTTTACGGTGATGACATGTGGAAAGTTACACGGCGTCATAACACACCGTCAGCCACCAAGGTCAAACGAAACGAATCCAGGAAAGAAAATGGACGAACTTGATTTAGCTTAATAATTTACTTGGAGGATGAACTATCATCAAAAGAGGAAAATAGGTAATCGTAGTCATTTAGATTAGATCATAGATAGATCATTTATTCAAATCTCGTGGTACAGAAGGTGCATTTGAGATTTTAGTAGAAATGGCTTCACTGCTATCAAATTTAATAAAACGTTCACAAAACAAAACTATCGACACCGTCAAGACGGCCGTCATGCAAATGACGGCACCGCTTTTTGACGTTACGTTGTCATCACCGTTCTCTAGGAAACCGTGCCTTTTTGTTTACATCTATAGCAAAGAGAATAGATAGTATAGAGGGGTTCTGTCATAGTAAATTTTGTAGTCACAGTAAATTTACTGCCATCTATCGACACACGACTAAAACTCAAAATGAAAACGTATAAAATTATCAAAAAATTTATATACATATATGGATAAATGATTTTATTATTTTTATATCATTTTGACCCATGTTCATTCACTGACATCTATGTGTTAAAATTGTTAAATATGAAACGGTGTCGTCACGCCATCTAGCCGAGCATAGGCCAAAGGTGTGTGCGCCATCTATCCGAGAATGACTTTTTCTTGATTTCCGAGGCACGTTTTTTCCTTAGACTTTATTAATCTTATACGAAGTTACACCGCTGTATTACGGCCGATATATGACGGCACCGCTTTCTTAGGAAACCAGAACTTTATCGCATAAAATAACGTTGCGCTTTAACGTGTTGTGTGTTGTTGCAGCGGCGGGCGCAGCGGGGCAGCCGAGCACGACGGTGGCCGCCATCTCGGAGTGGCGGTGAGGGGTGGCGGCCCGCCGCCCCGCGCGCGTCGCAGCGAGTGCGCGCCGTGGATCACGTGTTAGACTAACATTTTGTATGCGTTCACGTTGTAATGTAAATTATTTAAATCGCGGGACCTCCCGAGTCTTTGAGTATGAAATTGACGACTTTTTCTTTTTATCGTTCGGCTCCCGACTGCGGATTACGTTACGTTCGAAAATGCTTATTGTTTGATAAGTGGAGTGGATTTGCTTTTTGTATATAATGAAGAGTATAGAATATCTTAATTTGGTTATATATCGGGTCTTTTGACGCTTTATCAAATTAGAGTGAAGATGAAGGGGAATGTATTGTTTTACGTTTTTTCCTTATTTCACAATCTTAAATTGTGCGTGATTGTCCGACTTAACTTTTTTTTGTACGGAGACAGTGTTCTGAAACGACAATTTCATACTTTTAGACGTGTTATTTTATGCTCAGTTGTAATGTAGTAGAGGCGGTCGGATCGCACCGCGGGGTGCCGGGCCTCGAAGCGCGAGTGTGCGAATGTGTTGCGACATCCGCTCCTCCTGCGCCGGCAGGAGATGGATGATCTCCCGCCAAATTTAATATCCCCGACAGAAGGACCGCGTCCCGAAAGTATTATAGTGCAATATGATAGGTCTGTCGCGCCTCCGAATGACAATTCATTTTATTTTATTTAATGATCCGAGGGCAAACGTGAACCGAAAGTTTCGATTTAAATTACTTGTAGCACGCCCGAGAACTGTGCCCTGTTTATCAAAATCTTGTCACTTTTTGTCAGCTTTTGTTAAAAAGGGACTTCCGCTTGTATTACAAGTTACAAGCTTTTGATAAACGGGCCCCTGGCGGAGAGTTATGTGGTTGACTCGAGAATGATTTGAAGCGGTTGAAATTTATTTTGCTGTTAAGAAGCAGTCTTCCATGTTTATTTATTCATGTCCTTTGCTTTTAATCTTCGCATGAACTTCTAACATACTATTGTACCGTTTTCCTGGCCAACTACAAAAAAATGCTTTTGAGTCTTGAAAAAAAAAATTACAGCTAATAAAGTGCAAATCTATTTTCTTTCATACGACATGTTTTTCTAAATTCAATGTGACTATTCATTGCGGCAGTGAATTTTACTTGCGTTGGATTTATGTTTTGTGTTCGGTAGCATGTCTAAACTTACCTACAACAACATGACGAATTTAAGAAACCACAGTGTTTCAGTTGCAGAACAAAAACTTCATGATCTCATCTTGATTACCAAATTGACGATTTGTTCTTCGGTTGTTCTGACTCGTGAACTGGTTACCAAATCTATCTTTAAACTAGACAATTAATGAACGTACAATATACTTAAACGCGTTGTATTTACGTATAAATAATTGGTCCTTAAAAGTGGTTACACTAATTTTTATTTTTCGTTCCTAAACACTTAATTCTAATTCCCTTACAATCTGTGCAGTTTTTTATCTCTGATATTTAATGACACTCGCCAATATTGTAAATGCATAGACAAGATAAATCAATTAGAATGATAGCTTTGAACTTCTACATCTTTTAACGCAATGTCATCGTTCTTATTGGATACAACTGACCTGGTCTCTTGACGTCGCTGGCGAACAAATAGTTAACCGTGTCAACATTCATCTCACTCCATCTTATTTTCATAATCCTAAACCTCATTTGTTTACGATAATCTTCTTCAATTAACTACTGGAAGGCAGTTTGAACAGAATTTATATGCAGAATCTTAATATAAAGTATTTTGTGCAATATTAATATGGGTTTTGTTAAATTTTCATCAAGCAAGAGATTCCGCTCACCGCCAATATATGGAACGAAATTTGTAAATATATCATAAGAACCGCGTGTATAAACGATATTGTGCGCTCTCAGTATGTTCATGCGATGGATGTATCATTTTAATCATACTGAAAAGACGAGTGAACCGGAATGGACCACACTTTTTTATGTGACTGAGAATTAGGTTCAATTTTGTGTAAATATTATATTTAGACTTGTGTTGGGTTAAAAAAAGTTTCAAGATATTAAGCGTTTAGTTTTTAAATCATTATGTGTAGTGGATATCCTAATGACGAGCACTTCGAGTCCTAACCCCTCCAATGGTTTTACTTTGAACAGTAGTCTTTTGCACGTTTTGGCTGCATATATATTTTAGTTGACACGACAGGGTATGTATTGGCATTTTTGATTTAGGTAAACAGTCGGTGAATGCGAGACACATTGACGAGGTACCTATCTGTCACTGCCAAATAAAAACTCCAGTACTCGTAATTGTGGGGGGCTGATGAAATATTTTTGTCAGCCGTTGTGTACTGAAACATTGAATGTATTTCTGACGCTAATTCTTTGGTACCCATCTCTCACTGTTTTCTAACGGTACCAAAGTTAAACATAACTCAATGTTTTTCGTAGGTATTTTGTAGTCGAGAAGTGCGTGAATAAAATATCCAAATAAGTTTTATGATATTGTGTTACTAATTCTTATGTTAATATACTAGTTCATGATATCTGTTGTGTCCATTTTATTAACAAGGGCGATGCCGAATGTACTGCGTATGAAGAGTTAATAGAAAAACTCGTATAGTTCCTGCATTTCACCAAGACGTTGACCCTAACTCTTATTATTATGACGCTAAAGTCTAATTTTGTTATAGCCTGACGTCTTTGGTGAAATACGAGAAGTAATATTAATATTTCCAGTGACATGACGGCGCCGCCGCACCCGCATTATGTAAGAGTGCGTTCCAACAGACGAAAGATTTGGACTTAATTTTGTATATAATAATATAAGAAACTTAGATAAGCTGACACACTGTTTTTTACAATATCTTAGGTAATAGTGGTAAATACATAACTGTTGTAGCGATAATTAATGCCTTCCAAATTATTTTGCTGTTATTGTACACATACCTTTGATTGCGTCTAATTCTGTGTAGTAGCCTGTTACGTGCTGCGTGTAAATATTATTGATTTATATTCGTTATTGTAATGATCTGTCGATCGCTTATGCCCGCGAATTGCAGCGCTCAGACAAAATTAACCGCCGTTAAATCAATAAGTCGTCTTGCCTCATACAAGCAATCCGACGGGCAAAATGACTTAACTGTTTCACTCATGTGAAACTTCACATGGGTGCCGATTTAACGACATGTGAAGTACTGTACAATCATATTACCTACATTATGTAACGACGACTTGATACGACGCGATTTATCTAGTACTGGCGCATTTAGATAACAAAATATAAACACAAACTTCTTAACAAATTATTTGAACTGAATATATTCACTATCTAAAACTAGTAACAACAATTATATTTCTTCGAGTATACCAGAGTGTTTCTTTAATTTATATATGATATGTATGATGTCGTGTATTTTGTTCTTTATAAATACATAAATTATGCTAGCCTGTATAGCTTAGCATATGCATTACATATACCTATATAAATTGTTATGCTTGCATTGTTTCCAATGTCCAGTATGTATTTAATTCCTTTGGCACAATAAACAGTAAATAATAATAAACTCTTTTATTTAGCAACAGCATAGACGTATCCCTTTATTTATAGTAGGCACAATTAGAAATATTCAGATGTCCAAAATAAATGGTAGGAAGACATGCAAGCCACATTAGCCATATTATTAACCATAGAACAGTAGCACCAGTGACTGACAGGGAACCAGTAACCGACACTTCTATTTTTTTCCAAAAATAAGGGTATGAATCCGATTTCTTAATGTGGCAGCACTGCAGTAGCTGCACAGTGTTGCCGTATTGGGAGATGGGTTTCCTACACTTATTTTCTTGGATAAAAAATAGATGTGTCGGTTACTGGTTCCCTATTAATAGATCATTGGTGCCACTGATTTTCGAGAACAAGTTAGCTATCTTATCTATATAGCAGGGGATCTAAGGTCCCGTTTTCTAAGGGGACCTTGCATTTTGGAGACAAAGCAAACCGCTTGGAACAGGTGTTCCTGGGGGTGACCTAAGCTGATTAAGCCCGGTTGCCAAGAGGTTCCCCCCAGTAGGTGGGCAGGGGAGGGGGGGTAAAAGTGCCTCCGGCGCGCCTCACTCTAAGCTTTATATCTGCATACATCTCGCAACTATATCAAGTTTGGTGTCATTTTCGTATAATTCGAGGATGAAGAATTCATTTCTGTGACTAAATTTTCACTCACCCATACAAACAAATCAAAAAATTCAAAATTCAAAAAAAATCTTTTGATTTTTTTTTCGAAAATCCTCAACAAAATGTATACTATGAGGATTTGCTCCAGAAAAAAAATACCTGTGAATAGCCCAGTTCTCCTACTATACAGAATAGTAAACTTGTCAAACATTTTTTTTCATAACTGTTAAAAAAAATGTTTTGTGTCGCGCGGCGTACCTGCATTGTAAGAGTGGTATGCAACGTTTAGGATTTTTAAGTATGTTTAGATGATTTCTGATAAGTTGTTATTCTTCTGGTGGTAGATTACATTAATAAATTACTTCTGGACGTGATATATATACATATATAAATAAAGATGTTGGGAAAACTTTCGCTAATAGAGTTAAGTATTATAAATATGATAAAATTAACATAGGAGATGTTTGACTAAAAATGCGGGTTAATGCGGGTATATATCTTAATATATATTGTTCGTAATTGCCATTACATTCCCATGAGACTGTGCATTTTAGGTTTTTTTTAATGCAGTTGCACCTCCCTGCGCATTTTGTTTTGCAGCGGCAACGAATAAGCTCTAAACAAGCAGCAGCCGCCATAAGTAGGCTTGTCCATATGGGCTCCATGTTGTTTGGACCAGCCCCAGTCAGCAGGGCATGGTGGCTGTTGCTGAGGGGCTATAATCTGTCCCCAAACATAGACCAAATCCTACACCGGAACATGCGACACAACTGAAAACCGCCGTGTCGCCGAAATAATTTTCAACCAGGTTGACAAGGTGCAGAAAACCCTAGAGGAAAAGCAAACCGCTCTATGTGCGTTCCTTGATGTTGAAGGTGCTTTCGACAATACGCCCGCAGAGACCATACTCAATGGTATGAAATCAAAGGGAGTAGACGAAACCACCAGATGGGTACATAGCATGCTCTCGAACAGAGTAGCCACTGACCATCAATACTATATATAGAGCATGAATTTTATACCACTAAAGGGTGCCTACAAGGAGGCGTTTTATCCCCACTATTATGGACCCTAGCAGTGGACCAACTTCTTGCAATCATGTCAGGCCAAGACTTTGATACACAAGGATATGCCGACGACCTTGTAGTCATCGTCAAAGGCCCTTGCCTCAACACAATATCCAACCTAATGCAAGGAGCTCTAAACACAATATTCAAATGGAGTAGAGAAAAAGACTTGTCCATTAATCCGAGCAAGACTGTAATAGTCATTTAACCATTCACGAGGAAATGGAAGCTCGATAAACTCACAAAACCAAGACTTAATGGACAAATAATACCGTTCTCGGCAGAGGTCAAGTATCTAGGGGTCACCTTCGACCAAAAGTTAACTTGGAACCCTCACCTGAGAAACATTATACAAAAAGCGAAAATGGCCATGTGGTCACGCTGTCGAATGGCAGGAGCAAGATGGGGCTTAAGACCCAAATTGCTATGTGGTAAACACAGCGGTAGTGAGGCCAATTGTCACCTACGCCTCTGCAGTCTGGTGTAACAAAACCAGCCAAAAGACAGCAATAGACACTCTATACAGCCTGCAACGCACGGCTTGTTTAACAGTAACAGGCGCCTACTCCTCGACACCGGGAGCGGCCCTAGATGCACTGCTGGACATCATACCACTCCACTTGCAGGTACAAAAGGAGGCCAAGCAGTGCGTCTACAGAATATGATCACTAAACAGGCCAAAATGGCGCTCTCAGGCATTAACCAATCTAAAGGCCTGGGTTTTTGCAAATAGAACCCTTAGCATGCCCACTGATGACACGCACACCGAATGTCATCTCACCAAACCGTAAACAGTAGAAATACCTCCTAGAGACAAATGGATCAACAACCAAATGTACGTCGAAGAGGGAAGCCACATCTGGTATACATATGGTTCCAAGAAAGGCAATGATGTATGATGTGGGATCTATGGTGAGAGATCTAAGCTCAGAGCTAGCGTCAGCATGGGCACACTGGCCTCAATCTTCCAGGCAGAAGTCTTCGCCATCAACAAATGTGCGGAGATCAACCTGGATAGAAACCTAAGACACCGCTTATCTACATCAACTCAGACAGCCAGGCTGCTCCGCTGGCACTAGAATCCCTTGAGTCAAACTCAAAACTAGTCCAGAACTGTAAAACAAACCTAAATGCACTGGCTTACTCCAACAAAGTTACACTTAGATGGGTACCAGGGCACTCCGACATTAACGGAAACGAAGAAGCGGACGAACTTGCTAGAAAGGGCGCAGACACACCCCTGGTCGGCCCAGAACCCTTCTGTGGAAGCACAAAACGAGATGCATATTCTCTGCTCAGCAACTTAGAAAAAACGAGAGCAATCGATTGGTGGAAATTCGTTAAGGGACAAGAACACTCGAAAGCTCTGATCAAAGGGTTCAACAGCAAAACTGCTAAGGAGCTTTTAAGACTCAAAAGGCACAAAACCTGCGCGGTGACCAGAATACTGACTGGACACTGCATGTTGAACAAACATATGTTTCAAATTGGCAAGAAACAAGATGCGACATGCAGGTTCTATCAGGAGTCAGAGGAGACTGCAATGCACATTCTCTGTTCTTGTGGACTACTAATGTCAACAAGAAGTACCTACCTAGGGCGACACGTAGTGCAACCCTATGAGGTACAAAACATTACGGCCCAAAGAATCTGGAACTTTCTGGATGCAACGGGCATTAGTAATGAACTTAAAGGGCCGTCACAATAGATCAATGCTGGTCAATGCGACACTCAAAGGCCCACAACACCACAATAATAATAATAATGTCCCGCGGGGGCAGCTTGTGGCGAGCTGACGGTGAGTGACGACACCGCGGACCCCTATTCCAGAGGGCCCTGTCATCTGGCCCTCGCCTCTGTGCTTGCCTTGATTTGCTGGCCAGAATGGAGTCGCAAGAGCGGGACCTATGCTCCAGGTTCGAAGTGTAAAATGTCATAACGCCGGCGGCCTGCTGAACGGATTACTCACCTCTCGACAACCTCACAGCCACTCCAAAGTGTTGGCCTGTTGTCGCACTGTGGCGTTGGCGAGTCACCACCTGTCATTTACAATTTTGAGACTGATTGTCACGGCAGGTGCCCGCTAGTCTCTCCCAAAGCCCATTATCCAGTCCATCCAACTTTCAAATCTATAGCCCATGACCTTAGTTCCCATCGCAGCACAAAAGTGCTGCACTGCAATAGTCTTTGCACCTGGCGGGGACCATCTCCGGATGTATCACATTGTGCGTTCGGGGATAGTATCCACCACATGTATCCCTTGCTTTTAGATTTACGTGCCTTAAAGGGACTCTGCGCTGTTGGCTTCGTCCCCACGTACGCCTCCCAAAGGTCCGGGACCCCATGGTCCCGAGATATGGAAAAGACATACAAATAATAATGTTAATTTTATCACATTTATAATACTTAACTCTGTTGGCGAAAGTTTTCCCAACATCTTTATTTATATATTTAATTTATATTTGTATATATATCACGTCCAGAAGTAATTTATTAATGTAATCTACAACACTTAAAAATCCTAAATGCTGCATACCGCTCTTACAATGCAGGTACGCCGCGCGACACAAAACATTTTTTTTAACAGAGTTATGAAAAAAAATGTTTGACAAGTTTACTATTCTGTATAGTAGGAGAACTGGGCTATTCACAGGTATTTTTTTTCTAGAGCAAATCCTCATAGTATACATTTTGTTGAGGATTTTCGAAAAAAAAAATCAATAGATTTTTTTTGAATTTCTCGAATTTTTTGTATGGGTGAGTGAAAATTTAGTCACAGAAATGAATTCTTCATCCTCGAATTACACGAAAAAGACACCAAACTTGATATAGTTGCCAGATATATGCAGATATAAAGCTTAGAGTGAGGTGCGCCGGAGGCACTTTTACCCCCCCTCCCCTGCCCACCTGCTGGGGGGAACCTCTTGGCAACCGGGCTTAATCAGCTCAGATCACCCCCAGGAACACCTGTTCCAAGCGGTTTGCTTTGTCTCCAAAATGCAAGGTGGTGGACCTTAGATCTCCTGCTATATAATGCTCCTACTGGTAGCTATCTTATCTATATGCTCCTACTATTGGATCAGATTTCAAATGCAAATTATTTGGTGTCATTGTTTATTAGTTTACGTCGCTAAGAATCCTCCATCCACCGGCAACTGAACGCCGGTGATCATAGTGGCTCGGCTGCTGAGCAAGAATAACACTGTATTTACGACCTCCTCCACCTCGCCAAACCTATGAATAGAACAAAAACACGAACTATATTCATAAAACCATTCTAAATAGACAGTATAGAATACTTTAGTCGAACCAAGCTAACTCTGCACCGTAGGTTACAAAATTAAGTGTGGAACGCCATAAGTCGTTTTCGTAAAAATTTGACGTTCTTGGCGACACCCCCACACTGTCATTGGATAATTGCAGAGTACTAGTGCAAATTATTGTAGTCGTACAGATAACCGCTGAAGTAGGTGGCACTGTAAGGTCCCGTTTATTATGCAGTAACTAGCAGATCTAGCGCGTTTCATTATCCATTTAGGTACCACATGGCGCGGCTTAACACCATCTATTTGCATCTACAATATTTTGTACTACTTTTTAGTGTTCCCGGAACACTTATTTTAAAAGGCATTAGTTTAGTTACTTATTCTCGTCAAAAAAGTTAGAACGATACTTCGAAATCCTGTCCAAAATATACCTTATGATAGCAGTTTTACAATATAAATTACCTTCCCAAAGGTATCTTAGCGAGCAAGTTGCGCGACTTGTCGGGGTCGGCCCACACGCGGCGCCCCAGGTCCGACATCACCGCGGTAGGGTTGACGGTGTTCACGCGGATCCCGTGCGGACCCAGCTCCAGGGCCATCACACGGGTCATTGAGTCGACGGCGCTCTTTGAAGCGCAGTAGGCGACGTGATTTTGTAGGGCTGCCTGTGTTTTACAGATTAATTATTTATAATGAAACAACAATTAGTAGGTAGCTTATCTTATTATTTCGGGGGTCCTCACGGATACACTTCGAACGCAACCGCCCCCTCAATAGCCTTTTGCCTACTAGGTACTACCAGGCGTGTCTCACTCCGCGATTTCGTCGCTTTGCTACAGGTAGCTAAAAGTGCATCCGTTCGGCCCCAATTTTGGGGTTTGCCATAAGCCGCGCGTGGCGCTGTCGCCACCTAGCGGCCATATCTGTGCCGATCGTAACAGACGCGTTTTGTTAGAGTGAGTCTTCTGTACTTAGTACTATATTATTTATTCTGTGGTACTACTACTACTAAGCTTTTCTAACATAGCTAATACCTACCTACAAATTATTGTCAAAAGAGAATCCTTTTAATAACTTTAACAAACAATATTATAAACCTGAATTAAATATTTAGGAACTTATTACGTAGGTACACACCATTGAAGCCTTCGATGATATGTTAACTATTGAGCCCTTTATATTGTGTTGTATCATTTTCTGCGCTACAACTTGACTAACGTTTAGAATCGCCCGAACATTTATTGACATCGTTCACGCGGATCCCGTGCGGACCCAGCTCCAGGGCCATCACACGGGTCATTGAGTCGACGGCGCTCTTTGAAGCGCAGTAGGCGACGTGATTTTGTAGGGCTGCCTGTGTTTTACAGATTAATTATTTATAATGAAACAACAATTAGTAGGTAGCTTATCTTATTATTTCGGGGGTCCTCACGGATACACTTCGAACGCAACCGCCCCCTCAATAGCCTTTTGCCTACTAGGTACTACCAGGCGTGTCTCACTCCGCGATTTCGTCGCTTTGCTACAGGTAGCTAAAAGTGCATCCGTTCGGCCCCAATTTTGGGGTTTGCCATAAGCCGCGCGTGGCGCTGTCGCCACCTAGCGGCCATATCTGTGCCGATCGTAACAGACGCGTTTTGTTAGAGTGAGTCTTCTGTACTTAGTACTATATTATTTATTCTGTGGTACTACTACTACTAAGCTTTTCTAACATAGCTAATACCTACCTACAAATTATTGTCAAAAGAGAATCCTTTTAATAACTTTAACAAACAATATTATAAACCTGAATTAAATATTTAGGAACTTATTACGTAGGTACACACCATTGAAGCCTTCGATGATATGTTAACTATTGAGCCCTTTATATTGTGTTGTATCATTTTCTGCGCTACAACTTGACTAACGTTTAGAATCGCCCGAACATTTATTGACATCGTCCTGAAAATGAATGAAAGATTAAGTGATTGTTTATAATTAACTTTGGCGGGGAAATTGCTCTGTCCATGTTTTGTCCTTAGGTTTATTTATACTTAGGTAGAAAATATTTTTACCATTAGGTTTTTTTTTTATGAATTGATATAAAAATATAAAGAGGTATAGGTAGGTACCTATCAAAGCTAGTTGGTGTGCATTCTAAAAACGGCTCTATAATAGCTACACCAGCATTATTGACCAAGCCGTCGAACACGCCCAGCGACTCCACGGCTTTCCTTGTCGCGACCCAGTCGCATAGATCGACGCATGCCGTTTCAACTGTGGGGTACTCTGACTTCAGCTTTTGTAGTTCGTCGGGCTGATTTGAAATTGTCACTACGTTGGCGCCAAGTCTCCATAGCTCGATGACAATGCCTTTTCCGATTCCTGGAAAATATGGGGAATAAATCCAGAACTTTGGATGTTTATTGTTGGACTAGGGATGGACTTGCCCCAATACGAGCAACGAAGTCCGTTTCGTTCAACCTATCTAACTGCTTCTCGCCGTCTTACCTAAATGGGATAGGAGTTCCACCCTTAGGATGTAGGTACTAGAAGAAGGCAAACCATACCAAAGAGTATAATATAATATTATGTTGAACCACACTACGATTGCTAAGACAGTCTCGTATGTAAATAAACAAAACATGTTTATTCTATCTTGTCCTTTGCAGAAACCGATCCGCTGCGCAAGAAATAAAGTAGGTACAATTTCCCATTATTCTATAGAACCCAGTTAAAATGTATAGAACCACTTATTGAATAAAATAATAATTACAGGTAGGTACTCGTATATGATGTAAAAATAAATGAAGTTACGTGTTGAAACAAACGAGGTAGAAATTAGCATCAGGATAGGATTACTTAGTTCTAATAGCAAACTTATTCTAAACTACACAACTCTACCTTGAGAACCTCCAGTCACTAGAATCCTCTTTCCCTTGAATGTATCCATCACTCGAGAATAAATAACCGACTGTTCGGACAAGTCGCAGTAGGTAGGTATCTACTTCATAAGTTCAGTAGAATGATAATATAAGTATCATCATAATATAATGTAGTTACATAAGCTGTGTTTATCTTGCTGGACCGTTTATAACTATGTGCGATAACATTGTGTAACCTTTCACACAAATCAAGTATTGTGTCAAAGAAAGATGACCTGCAGCTAAATGGGTATTTGATTTTTTCGAGCTACATGCCTCTGCCCGAGAATCCCGACACTATTATCCTCTTAGATCTCATTAAATTGGCCCTTACCCGCGCTACTAAAACCATAGTTGCCTTTTTAACTTTTCATTTTACCCCCCTAGGGGATAATTCCCAAAATAAATAATATCCATTGTTAGGTATTCCAGGTTATATTACCTAAATTGTTACCAAATTTCAATATTTTGTCCGTTTACAATTGAGTAATAAGCACACAATATTTAACATGTAGGTACCTATACCATTTTGATATGATTATATTATGTAACATAATAATTTCGTTCTAAGGAAGCGCTGGTGGCCTAGCGATAAGAGCGTGTGACTTTCAATCCGGAGGTCGCGGGTTCGAACCCCGGCTCGTACCAATGAGTTTTTCGGAACTTATGTAGGAAATGTCATTTGATATTTGCCAGTCGCTTTTCGGTGAAAGAAAACATCGTGAGGAAACCGGACTAATCCCAATAAGGCCTAGTTTCCCCTCTGGGTTGGAAGGTCAGATGGCAGTCGCTTTCGTAAAAACTAGTGCCTACGTCAAATCATGGAATTAGTTGTCAAGCGGACTCCAGACTCCAATGAGCCGTGGCAAAATGCCGGGATAACGCGAGGAAGAAGAATAATTTCGTTCTAAGGATGTTCTTACATTCTAAAGAAGTTGGTATAATAAAACTAACTTTTACGAAATTGATTTTAGGATTTATTAACAAAATTATAATTGAACAATCGGTGTAGAATACCTGTCTTTAAACCTATTTGGTTACTTAAGTTTAGTAAATGAACACGAAATACAATAGGTCTTTTAATTATTATTTTGAATACAGAGATTGATGTTAAGAAAAAGTCGAAGTTACACGCACGTAGTTTATTATAGCTCGTTATTTGGTTATTTAGAAAGTATAAAGATAAAAAAACAAGTTCAAAAACTAATTTCAAAGAAGCTATAAGTACAATAACTCAGACCAGACTGCGCTTTCTCAATTGCTATAGTTATTTGTACAACAAGAGATCAAAGTTTGATATTTCTTCGAGTGCTTATTTTGAGTCCCGTGCAAGCGAAAGATTCTATAATAGATTCACGAGCGTAGCGAGTGAATCTAATTTAGAATCTTGAGCGTAGTAAGGGATTCAAAAGCGCACGAGGTGTAAATAACTTTGATCTCGTGTAGTACACAAAATTTTTCACCCTAAGCAGTGAGAACATACCTAGAGGGACAGAGATAATAGAACCCAAGTATATCGAACTTGTATTAGACCCCGCATGTTGAAATGACTATAAAGGTCACTTGAATGTCATTTTGTCTCACTCAGTGAGCAAAATCGCATTTTGCTCACTGAGTGAGACACAATCAGTGAGAAAAATGCGATTTTGCTCACTGAGTGAGACAAAATGACCCAGTGAGCAAAATCGCATTTTGCTCACTGTTTTTAAGAAGCAAAGTACCCTTGTTCGAGCTGCTGAGGTGAAAAAATAATCCCGTAGCTTGCACATTTAAGACTACCTAATAAAATTATAATATGAGTGGATCAACTATTTTGCTCTGTAGTGTTGTCCCAGTCAGTCTGTTGATTCACACATTTATTGCTTAGGTATATATGTATTATGCCTACTTTTATATGATAGTTATATCATATTGTTATAGTTATTGGTAAGTCTATATACTCGTAAGATCTTTAAAATGAGACAGGCACTTAGTATATAAAAAATAAATGAAAAAGTAGGAAACTGGGAAGTTAGATTTAACACAAAACATTATATATGACATAGGTATATTTATGTCATTAAAAACATTAGATTAGGTACATTTTTATTTATGCAATACAAAAGTTTTCAACTTATCAAGTATGTCAGTTACTGAAGAAAAATAATTCACACTTAATTCTTATGTCAAATGATATGATTGACCTGTATTCATAACATCATAAGATTCATAAGATAAGCAGTTTTAAATTTGGTCATAGTTGATTTGGTTATGAAATAAGTTTGGTATTTGCCTACATAACTGCTAGTCCAAAACTTATTTGCCTAACATAATGTATGATTTCTTCTTTAGTTGATTATCACAAGCCTTTAGGAAACGATGCAATATTATGGCAACAATTATAAAATATTTGCTTAATAGGTATATCTTTGGTACCTAATATTATGTAATTATCTGGCTGAAGACTGGTAATCTTATCAGGGCTTATGTGGCCAAGAATCCACCATCAATAGGCAATTCAACACCATTTATCATACTGGACCTGTCGCTTAGGAGAAACACTACTGCATTCACAACTTCTCCAACCTCACCAAATCTGGGAAAAAAACACATAGTAAGGGTACATACATATTCACCATTAAGAATTGTGAACATAGAAAATGTATAGTAGGTACTCATTATGAAACATTATATATAAATATCAATATAAACCTGGTTTATAAACAAAACTGTTTATAGTGAACATGGACATTTATTTTGAGGATTAACAATATGTAGGTTTTCATTAATAATTTATCTTATTATACCTAATAGCACAGATTAGGAAGACGATTCCCGAATTTGATGTTACATGTTTATTACCATAGCAATGTTTATTGTAATTATTTATGCTTAATTGTTCACTTACATGATAGTTGTATTTGTTCTGTGTTAATTTTAAAATGTTGTAATATGATTGATTTATTACTTACATAAAATAATCATATTACAATTATTTTATACACAAATACATATAAGAATAGTAAGTACCTTCCCAAAGGAATTTTGGATTTCATCTCAGCCGCTTTAGCAGGGTCAGACCAACCCACTTTAGCCATATCAGTCATGATGACCGTTGGGTTGACCGCATTCACTCTGATTCCCTTGGGACCCAGTTCCAGGGCCATGGCTCTGGTAAGAGCATCTAGAGCAGCTTTTGAGGCACTGTAGATTGTATGATCTTTAAGGGCAGCCTAAAAATTTATGAATTATAAGATTTATAAGGATAAAGATATTTAAAGAAAAAGATTACTGTCAGGGAACATATATTATCCATCCTAATACAAAATTATATCATTGTTTGATTTCAATATCAAGTCAAATTTATTATTTTGAGCAATAGATAAGAATAACATATGTAATGCATATAATTATTACAATCAATACACATAGTCTTATCTTTCACAACTTTATGTAATTCAGAAGTAAAGTAAATTTAATATTGGATGGAAAGATTGATGATGATAATAATGTACATAAATCTCTTAATTTTAAACATGGTGCTGTATTCAAATACAGTACAGGAAAAAGAAAAATACATGGAAATTATTAGATAAGTGTAGGCACAGTCATTGTTGTACTTGTAAGAGGTGCACCATTAGCAAAGAAGAACTGCCTTCTAGAAAAAAGATAGTGGAGACGAACCAAGCTAACATTGCATGGCATTTGCAATGACAAAGTGTGATGATACTCCCTCACTATGTTATCGTTGGGTGACAACCAAAAGTCATCACCACCACCATCAAGTACCACCACAAATTCATAGCCATAGTGAACCATATTAGTACTAAAAGAAGGTTGATTTTTGTTTAATTTTTTTTTAGTATTTAGTGACTTTTGCTTGTCACCTGACATTATATTTTATTCAAATGGTGCAAAGTTAGCTTTGAAGGACTCTAGTAGCAAATCACATTCTTCTGTTGACATTTCCTTACTCTGGAAGGAAGTAATACTAACCTTAGAGGCCTGGGAAGAAATATTAACAATGCTCCCTTGGATGTTATTTTCAATCATTTTCTTTGCAACTATTTGGCTTACATTGAGTGCAGCTTTCACATTTACATCAAATGTCCTGTAACAATAGTGAATTAAATAGAATTTTTAAAAAGCAGACAAATAAACATGCATTACTATTGCGGCATGCGGGGCAAAAAAAAAATTCTTAATGATATGACTAGGGTAAACAGCCTTAAGGTGGTTAGTCCCCTAATTTGGACATTACTATTAATTGTTTCATAGTTTCTGTATAGACTTAAGTTAAGGCAGATTACTGTGTTAAGAATACTTATTGTTAGGGGTGAATTTCATATTTATCTTGTAATGCAACTAGGTACCCCAAATAAAGCATTATTAGTGTTGAATTGAAAACACTTACATTACAGCTTGTAGTTTACATAACACACAGTTCTTCCTTCCGTGAAGAGCGATAACACGTCCGTGTTGATGGAAATATCGTATACTTACTTGTCGAAATCCTTTGGGGAGCATTCTAAGAACGGCTCGCATATTGCAATAGCGGCATTGTTAACCAGAGCATCAAAAGTACCAAGAGAATCTATAACAGTTCTAGTTTTTTCCCAATCCGCGACGTCCAACTCCACGATATCAATGGACGGATATTCTCCTTGCAGCTTCTCCAAATGAGCCCTAGTTCGCGATACTGCAACTATGTTAGCTCCCGCACGCCATAATTCTATCGCTATACCCTTTCCAATACCTGAAAACATGTTCATTATGGCATAGGTATTATGTTTTATGTTACACATGTTATATAGTTGTACACGTTTAATTAAATAATTCCCGTATGGTACGAACTAACCTTGTCCAGCGCCGGTTACTAAAATTCTCTTTCCCTTAAACGTTAATTCCATTTTGATATTTAGTTTTTATGTACAAGCAAATCACAGCACACTCAAATAAGGAGCGCTCTTAATAAGCGCAAGTCTAGAATGTTTCACTAAATGCAGTGTTTTGATAATATAATACGACGGCTGCCTCACGACACAACAGTGACAACATACGTCAGTCGTCAGTCTGTCAGTCAAATCCATGAATTTAGTATTTTAACTGGATAAGGCATGATGGGTGGGGAGAAATGAGCGAACGGGATAGTCTTATGTATCTTTCAGTAGGAGTAGCAGCGATAGCGCTATTATTGTTTGTCCTTGTCACAGTCTCATTTTTTTTATTCCCCACCATAAATTAGTATGGGTTATGGTGGGCAACAAATAAATTCGACCAATCATAGTGTCGCATTGCCTATGTTTTGTCCCTTACGGAGGCACGCTAATACCACTTCTATAGGATCCTACCTTCTATGGTCAAATCAAATATTGAACATGAATCTAGGATATAACTGGATCTGGCATGAGTGGTAGGGGTAACTGACAGAACGGGATAGTCTTATGTATCTTTCAGTAGGAGTAGCAGCGCAAGAGCTATTATTGTTTGTCCTTGTCACAGTCTCACATTTTATTTGTTCCCCACCTGTTTTTTACTATGGATAATGGTGGGCAACAAATGAATTCGACCAATCACAGTGTCGCATTTACGTATGTTTTGTCCCTCACGACGGCACGCGTATACCACTTCTATACGATCCTACCTTCTATGATATTGAATGACATGACATTGAATGAGACCATAGACCTATATAATAGGGACAAGACATATTGTTCTATACGTACAATTGCTTATAGAAATAGCACCCATTTTGACGGCACACACATAAATATATATCTATCTCGTTTTTACTCAGCACTGTAACCCATAGGAAAAAAAGGTGACAGTATTTCAGTACGGACATAAAGTGTTCCATGAAAATACGTAAATACCTAATGCGGCCGAAAATCCGCCATGTTTAGTCACGCAAATGTCATTGTCTGTCAGTTCAGCAGGTACTTGTCCTGTCAAAAAGTCGTGGTGAAAATTAAAATTATTAATTATCTTTCAATATTTTGCTTGTGATTGAAAATAATTGAAGCCAAATGTGAATAATTACGTCGCGAATATGGGGCTATTCATAAATTACGTCATTTCAAATTAGGGGGGGGGGGGTCTGGACATCGGATGACGGTAGCATGAAGTGGGAGGAAATGGGGTCATTTGAAGCATGATTTTTTGATGATTATAGGGGGGGGGGGTCAAAAATCGTCAAAAATCGATGACGTAATTTATGGACAGCCCCTATGCCAGTGTGTAGTGTATTAGGGTGCGGCATAAGAAAACCACCAAATCAGCCATCTTTAACCATACACAGGTACGCTATAATTTACATGAAAAATATTGGTTATTGTTAATGTTCCTGGGAAATTTAAGGATGTTTCACATTATAAATAGCAAGGTTCTTCTGTGCAGCTATAGATCATGAAGTGATTGGATTTATTTAACTATATTTTTACGCTTAAATAATGTAAACATTTCAGCTAGGGTTGTACTTTATTTATCGACTTTGATATCGATATATTATGATTGCCTATTTATATTTTCTTATTTTATCATGCTACCCCGCTTCAAACCAACTAAATTATCTTAATTTAATAATTAAATCATTTTTATAGCTTACCAAGAAATGAACATAAAAAGAAAGAGCTGGAGATGGAGACCCTGACCGACTCTCGGGAGCACTCGGGTCCGTGGGGTCGTTACTCCACAAGCTGCCCTGCGGGCTTTTTTATATCATTATTATAGTTTTTTTATATAATTCGACATTAAGAGACCATATACATATATAACACTTTAAACTCTCGCGTTTTGTACACATATTTAATTACACAAACGGGTCTACCGCGATATAATTTCATTGTTTTTACCTTTAATTCCGACGTTTCAGCGGAGTTGCACCAGCTGTGGTCACGGAAAGACTGACGTCCCAACAAATGTCAACGGAGATATTAATAAAACACCACTAAACTACCCGAAATTAGTTTATAAAAATGTTCGGGGTAGACAAAGAAATTGCAGCTACCCGTTAAAGTTTAATGTTTATTGTCCACGGCACGACACGCAACACTCACAGTATCCGTACACTGGTCCGAAGATATATCCGCTGGTTTCAACATTTGAATCACTGGTCCCCAAGTAGACGATAATTTGTACCCGTCCTCACGATTGAAATTTTTAGGGTGTTTTTTAATTTCAATCGCCTCTCTCACGATCCGCGGATAATAGTGTCGCTCGTTGGAGAGGACTTTGGGTTTATGTAGCTCAATCCAGTGATTCGTTCCTGTTGTCAGCAAGTGCTCAGCTATTGCGGATTTGTTTACATGGCGATTTTTAACAGCTGCTATGTGTTCCTTCACCCTCTCTTGAACGCTGCGCTTAGTTTGGCCAATGTACGCACTTCCACAACTGCATTCTATCTTGTAGACACCCGGATTCTGATACGGAATGACATCCTTTGGGCTGCGTAAAAGACTTGCTACTTTAGATAACGGCGTGTATACAGTCTTAATGGAGAATTTCTTCAGTACTGATCCAACTTTGTCCGTTATCCCTTTCACATACGGCAAAAAGGCTGGTTGCCTACTAACCTCCGGATGTCTTTCTTTTTTCCTAGTCGTGCGTGGGATTTTCTGCAAGTACCCATTTTTCTTTAGCACTTCCTGAACATGGGCTAACTCATTATCAATGTGTTCCGCGTCACATAAGTCTCGTGCTCTGTTAACCAGAGATGTGACCACGGATTGTAGATGCCTCGGATGATGGTGGGAAGATGCTTGTAGGTACCTGTCAGTGTGTGTGGGCTTCCTGTACACGGAGTGTGCCAGGGTTCCATCTGGTTTCACTCTTAACTTTACATCCAGAAAGGGTAAGGATCTATCGCACTCCATCTCAAATGTAAACTTTACCTTTGGGTGGATGGAGTTTAAATGGCCGACGAAATGCTCCACTGTGTCGGCGTTGCCCTTTAAAATGCAGAACACGTCATCTACATATCTCTTCCACATTGTAATTACAGACGGTCCGGAACGTAATGCCAACTCTTCAAAGTGTTCCATCCATATGTTGGCAATTACGGGGGCAACTGGACTGCCCATCGCCACTCCATCCACTTGCAGATAAAACTGCCCTTGGTAGAGGAAATAGTTTCCCTCTAGACAGTGCTCCAACAAAGTGACATACTCTTCTGGAAGTTCGTTATCTATAAGCTTCGTTTTGACAATGCCCAGACACTCTTTTAATGGAACATTGGTGAACAACGACTCCACATCGAAGCTCACCATTATCTCATCCGGTTCCAATTTCCTGGTCTTAACAATGTCAACAAAATGACGAGAGTCCTTTACGTAGGACGAAGTCTTCCCCACTAGCTTTTGCAGTACACCCGCAACATGTTTCGCTAAGTGGTATGAGGGCGAACCAATCTGACTAACAATCGGCCGTAAGGGTATATTCGATTTGTGCACCTTCGGTAGTCCATACAATTTAGGTGGTTGGACAGCTTTTGGTCTGTGAAGATTGGTAAAATCGTCCTCAGTAAACAACTCCTCGTGATCTTTAATGAGCTTCCTCAGACGTGTGGTGACCCTAGCGGTAGGATTGTAGCTGACTGGTTTGTACACAGTCTTATCCGCAAGAAGCGCTTGAATCTTGCTGTCATAGTCTAGCCTATCCATAACCACAGTAGCATTACCCTTGTCGGCTTTTAAAACAAGTAAATCCTCGTTGTCCCGGAGTGTTCTTAACGCCTGACGCTCCGCTGTAGAAATGTTTCTTGAAGGCAGTCTGACCTTCCGTAGCAATACCGAAACATCTTGGCGCACAGTTTCCGCGTCATTAACCGGTAATTTATTACGGATTAACGCCTCCTCTACGCTACATATGATGTTTTCGTACGGAACCCGTTTTGGAGTTAGCGCAAAATTCATGCCTTTTGATAATAGACTTATTGTAGGTTGATCTAGCGTTTCCTTTGACAGATTAATAACAGTTTCGCTCTTGTCCATTGACGAAACCCCATGTTCATCATTACGTCTACGTTTCTGTCTCACGATTAATCTGTTCAATTTCCGCTCATGTGTATCCCTGCATAGGTCATATTTCCTTGCTGCTTGCAAATACGTTACCCGGTCGCATAACTGAAAATCCTCCGGTGTCAAGTAACTACTGCACTCCAAATGCAAACTATATAACTCACTCTGTATCCCAAATACTTCCTGTCGGTGATTTTTTATTAATCTCCTCAGTAATTTGACACTTGCGTTTTTGAGAATGTCTTCAGAATGTGCGATATCTCGACGCGGCGCTAATCGCACACACGACGGTATTATGTTCAAATCGCGGCACTTCACTAGAAAGTCCACCGATGTTTCTAAAAAAAAAAACTTTAACGGGTAGCTGCAATTTCTTTGTCTACCCCGAACATTTTTATAAACTAATTTCGGGTAGTTTAGTGGTGTTTTATTAATATCTCCGTTGACATTTGTTGGGACGTCAGTCTTTCCGTGACCACAGCTGGTGCAACTCCGCTGAAACGTCGGAATTAAAGGTAAAAACAATGAAATTATATCGCGGTAGACCCGTTTGTGTAATTAAATACATATACATATAGTTGTAATTTATAAAATGGTTAATGTATTGTTATTATTTTGACGTATAAAAATGCCCTTGTGGCCTATTTGCTGAATAAATGTTGAAGAAGTTGAAGAGCGGAAGTCATTCCTTATTTTTGTAATAAAAAAATGTTCTGAAGGTGTTTTGTATTTTTTTCACCCGTCGCTTAATAAGCTTGAATTTTGTATCGCTCTCACTTATAGATACGGCGCACCAAGGTCGAGGTGCAGTGCGGTAGTGTGTTACAGACTTCAGGGTTAGCAAAACAACAAAATTGATTGTAATAGAGAGGTAAAGTCCAAGAAAAACACGTACACTTATTCTGACATCCAAAACAGATGGCGCTGTACTGCGCCATGTGTTTTGCGGTCACTAAGTTGTCAAACGTCAACTTTTGAAAATCAGTGTTACCGCAAAAATCGCAATATGTATTGAGTAGTACAGCGTCATCTCGTTTACCTGTCAAATTTGAAGCACGAAATTGTCCTAGACTCCACACATCTTACTAAATCAAAGTATCTTTTCACATAACAATATACTAATAAAGAATTTTTATTTATTTACTTACTTCCTATTAAAACATAAACTCCACAAATAATACATACTTAGTATTTTAAATAAAATGAGCCGAGAACGTTAAAAAGGTATCGATGTATCGATAAAACCTAGTAACAGTAAAAATCTTCTGGGCAGCACTAAAACCGCCATGTTTAGTTCTAAGATGACGTCACAGTGGCACGCATTATTCGTTGACGTTTCACTTCCATAGGTTTCATATTTCAGTGAATGAGACTCACATTGGCTAACCTAAAATATAAAGCGCAGTGCACATTACTTTACAGATCGGCTCGTGGCTAGCACGCGAATGTAAATCGCAGGTAATAAAGCCGTAACACACTACCGCACCGCACCAAGGTCATGATGCGCCGCAAAGGCGCCGCACCCATAAGTGAGAGCGAGAAAGAGATATCTATTTCACGCTCTCACTTATGAGTCGGCGTACCAAGGACGCGGTACGGTAGTGTGTTACGGATTTATTACCCGCGATTTACATTCGCGTGCTAGCCACGAGCCGACCCACGAGACGCGAGTGTAAGAGCTTATTTACATTCGCGGCTTGCGACATGGCGATTAGAGATGCATCGGATATTCGGTTACTATCCGGTATCCGGCCAATCCTGCCATTATTTTAATATCCGGCCGGATACCGGATAGTGACCTACTATCCGGCCGGATACCGGATAGTAACTTTGGCTGATTTTGGAGTAAACAAAATGGATTTAAGAAACAGTCACGGTACTCACGGTCATAATCGTGACCCCCGTTCTGAGTCATGGCTTGTCCAACAGGTCTCCATCGCCATACAGCGGGGTAACACTGTTAGTGTGATGGGGACCTTTTGACCCGGCATGGTTCAGAATGGGTTTTAGTTTCTTAAATTTAGTGCATATTGTTAAATTTATCCTTTGTGAGATAAATATACTTGTACAATGTTCAAATTTAATCGTACTCGTTTATTATTTAAAAACACCTTTTTAGGTACATAATAAGAAAAGTCTGTTAATTCACTAAAATTCCTGACATTTTCGTATTCCGGCCGCATTCCTGACAAACGGCCAATATGCCCTGATATATCAGGAAAATTCCTAACGTCTCCCCCATCTGGGTTGGAAGGTCAGATGGGAGTCGCTTTCGTAAAAACTAGTGCCTACCTACGTCAATTCTTGGGATTAGTTGTCAAGCGGACCCCAGGCTCCCATGAGCCGTGGCAAAATGCCGGGATAAGGCGAGGAAGAAGATTTATTTATATGTATGAAAAATTAAATAATCTTACAGCACTCATGATATTCACATATAATTTAATCAATTAAATAAATACAATAGGTTTAGGTAGGTAGGTATGCTAGCATGCTAAGAATCCTCCATCGATGGGCAGCTCCACGCCGTTTATCATGCTGGCCTTGTCGCTCAAGAGGAAGCACACCGCGTTGACTACCTCTGACACCTCGCCGAATCTAAAAAGTTACGTTATCATTGCAAACTACTTAATGATTAATTGAATTAAACCACTCGTGAAAGTCTTCATTAATGGAAAAAAAACTGGGATATTTATTCCAACATTTAAAGGAAGTGGTTATAGCCACCATTCTTGCTTTGGAAGTGCCAAAGCAAGAATGGTGGCTATAACCACTTCCTAAGAATTTAATTCTAGCTTTGTTACCTACCTAGTTTGAACCTTCTAGTCTAGGATCTGATATGACAGAATACTTATTTTTTTAGATAAACCACATTGGTAAGGCGAAGAACCTTCGCTGAAGCCAAACGTATCATCATCAACTTTAATAAAATTTAGGTATTACCTACCTACTAGCGTGACTTAACCGTCTTCGGCCAAAATTATCGTCAATCCAATTAAGCTAATGCGGCAGCGTGTTTGATAGCACAGTCAGACTGTGGAAGTGTTATTTCATAAACATTTGACTTTTTTGATAACACTTCCACGCTCTGTGCTATCAAATTCGCTGCAGAGTTAGCTTGGTCTTACTCTATCTCCACACAATAAAAGCCTTTACGGGTCATCCATTAATTACATCACACGTTTAGGGGGAGGGAGGGAGTCAAGAAAATGTGACATGTTGTGACAAGGGGGAGGAGGAGTCACAAACTTTGTGACGTAACTTTAACTTCATCAGTAACCGAAAATGTATTTAAATTATTTTATACGCTAATATACATTAAAATAACAAGTTTTTGAAACGATAATCGTTATTATTCGTTTAGTTTTATTTCTTAATCAGTTTTGGGTTATAAAATTACTAATATTTCTTTTGTCAAAAATATTAAAATAATTGCCGATTTCGTTGAAGAAATGTGACGTCACACCAGGGGGGAGGGGTTTGCCGAATGTGACCAAGTGTGACAAGGAGGGGGGGAGGGGTAAAAAAACCTAGAAATTCGTGTGACGTAATCAATGACCCCTTATTTATGTTAGTAGGATTGTTGTAACTTATTAATTTTGAGTAAGAACCTTCCAAGTGGTATTTTCGATAGCATGCCCTCAGCCTTCTGCGGGTCGGACCAACCAAGACGTCCCATCTCCGTCATAATGACCGTAGGGTTGACTGCGTTGACGCGGATGTTGTGAGGGCCCAGCTCGAGAGCCATGACTCGAGTCATCGCGTCGATGGCCCCCTTGGTCGCGCTGTATGTAACGTGCCCCCAAAGAGCTGCCTGTTGATGTAATACACGTAATATGAGTCGAGGAGTTGATAAGATAAGATAATGTTAGGTACTGCTAAGTGCATAATCCGGGAGAGATAAAAAGTACTTACATCAGGATTTATGGCCATTATTAATTAACGCGGGAACGGGAAGAACATCGTTAAGATGGCGTAGAGATGTTCTAGAGCCGGACGGTAATAACCGGGGACGGGGGGACGGGGACGGAAAATGGGGACTATTTTTGTATTGAAAAACGGGCACGTGATTTCATCCATCATTCGGCCTATATACGTCCCACTGCTGGGCACAGGCCTCCTCTCACTCGCAAGAGGGCTTGGGCTATAGTCCCCACGCTCGCCCAATGCGGATGACTTCACATTGCTTCACATACACCTTTTGAATTTCGTCGCGGATGTATGCAGGTTTCCTCACGATGTTTTCCTTCACCGAAACGCAAATGGTAAATATCAAATGATATTT
Source organism: Cydia splendana (assembly GCF_910591565.1). NCBI lineage: Eukaryota > Metazoa > Arthropoda > Insecta > Lepidoptera > Tortricidae > Cydia > Cydia splendana. The sequence continues at coordinate 11,413,099 of NC_085965.1, read as the reverse complement.
CGTACTTAAGTTCCGAAAAACTCATTGGTACGAGCCAGGATTTGAACTCGCGACCTCCGGATTGAAAGTCGGACGTCATATCCACTCGGCCACCACCGCCCCCTTTCCAATAATTAAATGAATACTTACTTTGGACGCTTGTGAGGAAATGTTAACGATGGAACCACCAGTTTTAGCATCTATCATTTTCTTTGCGACCACTTGGCTCACGTTTAAGACGGATTTTACATTCACGTTCATTAGGCTGGAAATACGACATTAATTATAGGTTTAATTATAGTATGTAAACGACCGGAACAATGCGAGGAGGAAGTAGAAGAAGAAAATATTTATCTACAGTACCTATGTAAAGAAGTTACACTGGCTGGGCTAGCACAACTATCCGTAAAGTCGCATGCCGCGTATGAGAGTTCGAGAGTTAGACTGACGGCCTCACCGATAATCGCATGCGATTTCCAATACATTGCAGCATTTGATCGATTGATTGAATTCGTTGATCTTACTTAGCCGGAAATTATTTAAAATTGCATGCCATTTGTTGCAACTTGCAAGGCCTGTAGAAGCCTTGAGCTGAGTTGGTTCGGTATTCCAATAATGTCTACAGACGACCGCACCGGACCGCGACCTTGGTGCGGTCAGAATATCGCTTTCTCGCTCTCACTTATAGGCTGCGTCCTTAATAGTCGTAACAGACTATAGCACCGCACCAAGGTCATTGTGCGACGTACCGATAAGTAAGAGCGAGAAAGAGATATCGCTTTCTCGCTCTTACTTATGGGTGCGTCGCACAATGACCTTGGTGCGGTGCGATAGTGTGTTACCACTATAACGGCCGTTCGGCGGATCATCTACACGCAATCGTACGTGCGCCGGACCGCACCAAGACCGCGGTCCGGTGCGGTCGTCTGTAGACACTAATGAGTTCGAGAGGCCTCCAGTAAGTACTTAAGTAGTAGGTAAAATTCCGAATTTTCCTTTATTCCTTTCCGCGTTTAATTTCCTACCCTTTTACTTGACGTTGGCTATGGGCAACATCGCCCTCAAGTCCATAGAAAAAAAAAAAAAAAAAAAAGTAGTAGGTACTTAATATATAATGTATTGAATTGTATTGTTTGTAAAATAGGCGTTGGTATTGATACTTGCAAAAATACTAGAGCAATAATAAGATTAATAAGTAATGTTTTGATAAGACAAGATATGCGGTTAAAAATAGTCCACCATGATAAACCGGTCAGAAGGAACAACTTTTGATTGAATACATCTAGGTGTAGGTACCTATTTACTTTAAACGTATTAAGTTAGGCCCCATTCGCACGACAGCTTAAAAAGCGTTGCGTTAAAACCCGACGTTGGCGCTTTTTTACCGTTTCCAATATTTGTGTTCATATGAACGCTTAAAAATCACTTGTGAGTCGTAATGCCACGTACGCATCTCAGCAAGGCCATACTTTATTTGCTATTACGACGTATTATTTGAATATAGCTTGAATATTTCAGGAATTTGTAAGCATAAGTTGACATTTTTAAGGTGAAACTAATAATAATCTTGACGATTAACACCAAAAATTTACACTTGACAGCCAACTGACAGCAGCGCCGGCGCTTTTTTAACGCTTGTGAGAACAGATACACGGAGTTCCGTATGCTCTATTCAATTTGACGTCAACGCTCAACGCCGAAAATCGAACAGTGCTCGATAAAAAAGCGCCGCGCTTAAAAACCGCCTTCGTGTGAATACATACATGGTTATCCATTGGTGTCATTCAAACGCTTTTTTAACGCGCGTTGAAAAAGCTGCCGTGCGAACGGGGCCTTAATGCTTCAAGAGCGATTATATCTGCGTACCTATTAGTCTGTTCGAGATCCTGAAACCGGTGAAAAATAGAGATACTACTCCTAAAAATACGTGTGATACCTCATTAGATTCGTCATGATGCCTAAAAAAATGTATTCGAAGCGTGTATTAGCACACAAAAAATATCAAAAGTTATAAACAAAGAAAAGGGGGAAAAAAGTAGTTATTTTTTATTTCCCCAATATCTCAAAAAGTATTGATATTTACGAAACCAAAATTAATATTATAAAAGAGGAGGATATTTCCAATCAAACATTCCATACTTGCAGAACTGTATCTCCATTATTTATACTTTTTATTCAACGCTGAACACAGCCCTCCGCGCCTTATTTTCGAGAAACGCGCGCGGCGTGAAAAAACGATTACGAGACATTAAATATAATTTTAAAGGTATCAAATATTCACAGAAAAATTAAAAAAAATATATAAGTAGTGTATTTAAAACATGTCAACACATGTAATACTTGTAGAAATTTATCTTAAAGTTATTTTTTCAACAAGTTAGGCAATTGTTAATGAACAAAATTTTCTCGAAATTCCTTCTTTATAGAAAACGAAAAAAATGTATAAGTAAATAACTATTGTAAAATTTTCTCGCTTTCTAGAACCCTTCTCATATACATGCTTAATAAGATAACATTAAATTTTTTTTAATAAAGTTAATACTTTGCTTAAAATAAGTTTTAGAATAACATAGAAAATTGACGAAAAGCGAAAAATAAAGGTAAAATTGTAAAATATAAAACAATATTATAACTAAACTATTAATTTATTCAGAACTTTTATAACGTGATCTTATTAAACATGTACATATATGTGGTATTATCTATGAAAAGGGACCTTATTGTCGATGGCGCTTACGACACTAACATCGATGAGCACTAAACGTAGTAGTTTAAAATTGGTGATTCTGGCCCATTTTAGTTATTTTGATTTCCAATTTAGCAATTAAGTTTCTTTGATTACCACCACCATATTTACAGACTTTTACAAGGATTTCATGCATTATTTTCTAGTATATATAACTTCAGTCCTTGAACTACTTTATTGCTTGTCAGAAACACGACGGCTCATTATTTTCTCGATAGAATCTTAAGTTGAAAACATGCCTAACACTGTCTTTATTTCCTTATGTTAGAAGTACTAGGACGAAAATGTATATGAAACTTACTTCAGTCGATAGCTTTTAAGTAAATCTTCATTATTGCTTGTCCTTTTATCGATACGTTAATTTTTTCATTCATCATTTGATGAATTCAACATTTTGCCTACTAAATTACACCCTACGCGGCAATACCTTGCGCCTATTCCTCACGCCAGTACGCCCGTGACCACTGTCAGCGTCGGACCTGTGCTAGTTTAGCGGACGTTTCATAAAATGGGTAATCACAGTATAAATATGCAAATATGTTATACACACAATGTTTTTCAACATACTTACGAAGAAAAGCAAAATAATTCTTAAATACGGTGACATTTCAGACATTCGTCCGTCATATTGTCATTTTATAACAAGTTGGGCAGCAAAGGCACACACCCATCTAACCAATCCGGAATTCAGTCACGATTGATAAATTGTGTAAACATATTTTAAAAGGCTATAAAATTAAACAAATTGAATAATTTAGACTGGTCACATATTTGTAAAAATCGATTTCTACTGGCAAAACATATTACTTTTTGGCAACCGGGTTTTTTAACCTAATTAGACCCCGCTGAATCCGAATTTGCCGGTTGCTTGATCGAATTCTTGACTGGAAGTGAGCAGTGGCGTGCACTTCATAAAGGCAAAAAGGCACTGCCTACCCTACTATAATTCCGATGTCTATCCTCTTAAACTACTTAATTTAATTTATACCTGATCGTACTATCAGTAATCGATATAACTTAAAACATTCTAAAAATTAATAAGCGCTCCATCTACCGGTTAAGCTTTGTCATCAAGTCATCATCTATAATAATTCTACGCGACGAAGTTTACACCACGCGGCACTAGCGCCGCTACGTGCCTTGCACGGCAAAGACAGAAAACATTTCCGTCTAAATCTTTCTATGTGTGCCTCCCCGTGAGTCGTCGTTACGCGGTTACAGTGTAGTGGACCTTCCTATAAGTACGAGCACACAATTATACAAGTAACGTACACATTTAGACGCAATAGGCAGTGTCTTTCGTACCAAACATAAACGAATGACGCCCGAAAGTTTCCGAATAGTTCCGATGTTTACGTGACTATTTTAAAAAGTAGCATTTGCAAAAACGAGACTATTTTTTTATTCGTTTACAGTATTTGGTTAAGTTTATTTACATTTTTTATTCGGTCGCCATTGTTTGTTTGTTTTGGTGAGTTTATGAGATAACAGTTAACAGTTGCCGGAAATTATAAAGTGCGATTAGTGAAAAAATGGATAATTTTATCTGTGAAAGTTGTGGGTGTGGGTGTGGGTGTGTGTGTGTGCAAACTATTAAAAATGATGCGTTTTCGAAGCTTTCGTTTAGCCAAAAAAAGAAGTAATTGAAAAGACTTGACAACAAAATGAAAACCATCACGCAATTTTTTTGGTGAGTTAGTAGCTCTCATTTTTTAAGGTTCCGTACCCAAAGGGTAAAACGGGACTCTATTACTAAGACTCTGCTATCCTTCCATCCGTCCGTCTGTCATCAGGCTGTATCTCACGAACCGTGATAGCTAGACAGTTGAAATTTTCACAGATGTATTTCTGTTGCCGCTATAACAACAAACACTAAAAACAGAATAAAATAAAGATTTAAGTGGGGCTCCCATACAACAAACGTGATTTTTGACCGAAGTTAAGCAACGTAGGGCGGGGTCAGTACTTGGATGGGTGACCGTTTTTTTTTTGCCTTTTTTTGCATTATGGTACGGAACCCTTCGTGCGCGAGTCCGACTCGCACTTGCCCGGTTTTCTGATATAATTTTGCCTACCCAGTCCCAAATCTCTGTGCACGCTACTGGAAGTGAGATATGTGATATTAAAGGTCCCTTTTTTTAGTTTTGTTTGACGACCGGTCTGGCCTAGTGGATAGTGAACCTGCCTGCGAAGCCGATGGTCCTGGGTTCGAATCCCAGTAAGGGCATTTATTTGTGTGATGAACACTAATATTTGTTCCTGAGTCATGGGTGTTTTCTATGTATATATGTATGTATTTATCTATATAAGTATGTATATCGTCGCCTAGCACCCATAGTACAAGCTTTGCTTAGTTTGGGGCTAGGTTGATCTGTGTAAGATGTCCCCTTATATTTATTTATATTTATTTATTTATAGTTTTTCGTAAATAACTCGTAAACGGTGGCCAATATAAAAAAAATGAACTAATAATCTACACAAAATTTTCAATAAAAAAGATTCAGTACATTTTTAGCAGGGATCAATATTTAAAAAGATAATAAAGAGGGAAAGTTAATTATAATAAATTCTAAGGTTCCTTGTTTTTATTTTTTCGTTAATAATTTGAAAAGCATGACTCATAGCAAAAACAAATCTTACACATAAATCATCATCATCATCATCATCTCAGCCATAAGACGTCCACTGCTGAACATAGGCCTCCCCCTTGGACCTCCATACGTGCCGGTTGGAAGCGACCCGCATCCAGCGTCTTCCGGCGACCTTAAGAAGATCGTCTGTCCATCTTGTGGGTGGACGTCCTACGCTGCGCTTGCTAGTCCGTGGTCTCTACTCGAGCACATTTCGACCCCATCGGCCATCTTCTCTGCGTGCAATGTGGCCTGCCCATTGCCACTTCAGCTTGCTAATCCGGTGGGCTATGTCGGTGACTTTAGTTCGTCTACGGATCTCCTCATTTCTGATTCGATCACGTAGAGAAACTCCGAGCATAGCCCTCTCCATAGCTCGTTGAGCGACTTTGAGTTTTGAGATGAGGCCGATAGTGAAAGACCACGTTTCGGAGCCGTAAGTCATCACTGGTAACACACATTGAGTAAAGACTTTCGTCTTGAGGCACTGAGGTATGTCAGACGAAAAGACATTACGTAGTTTCCCGAACGCTGCCCAACCGAGTTGGATTCGGCGGTTGACCTCTTTCTCGAAGTTGGACGTACCTAATTGGACTACTTGTCCTAGGTAGATGTACGAGTCAACAACTTCGAGTACCGAGTTCCCAACAGAGACCGGGATGGGCAAAACATTGGCATTTGACATAAGTTTCGTCTTGTCCATGTTCATTTTCAAGCCCACCCGTTGTGAAACTCGGTTGAGGTCATCGAGCATCATGCTGAGTTCCTCCATCGACTTTGCCATGACTACGATATCGTCGGCAAACCGAAGGTGAGTGATGTATTCGCCGTTGATGTTGATGCCAAGTAGACATGCGCGAAACAGTGCTTCAAAAAGAAATGCTATATCACATCACTTTTTCGAACACGTAATATTACACTGAGATATCACATCACTCATCACTCGAAACATGACCCGAACGTGAAACAGCGCGCGGGCGCGCGCGAGATGGCCACATTACAGCTATCTCCTACATTACGCAGCGCATCTACAGCACTCTAGTGATTCTAGGGCGTCTCGTATCCGTATCGGCGATCGATCTATTAATTACGTGTTGCGTTTTGTCACCGCTATGTGAAAGATTGTTTGTTAATTCTTAAAAATCATAAATAATGTAATTACTAATTATGTATGTAAGATTCGGAGCAAAAAGAATAGATAGTATAGAGGGGTCCTGTCATTGTAAATTTTGTAGTCACTGTTAATTTACTGCCATCTATCGACACACGGCTAAAACTCAAAATTAAAACGTATAAAGTTATCAAAAAATGTATATATATGGATAAATGATTTTATTATTTTTATATCATTTTGATCCATGTTCATTCACTGATATCTATGAGTTAAAATTGTTAAATATGAAACGGTGTCGTCACGCCATCTAGCTGAGGATAGGCTAAAGGTGTGTGCGGCATCTATTCGAGAATGACTTTTACTTGAATTCCGAGGCACGTTTTTTCCTTATACTTTATTCGTCTTATACGAAGTTACATATGTCTTTGATTCGGAGGTAGATATCTAGATATACCTGCATTCAAATTGATTTCCCTTCATACTTTACCAAAACAAAATGGAATTCCAGGCTTAGGACTGCCAAACTTCGATAATTATTTAAGAAATATGAATTAAGAGCCAACAGGAGTGGTCATTTCTCCATACAAACGTACTCCTCGTTTTCCTCCGTGGTTTTTGAAGCTAGAGCAATGATTTTTTCAACACAGATTAATATTGTCAATATCTGTGTCGGACCGTTTTGCTTTTTTTGATATTTTTGTTTTTTAAGGCGCTAGAGCCCTTTGAAAATGGCCAAAATGGCCTAATTGACTATGCCGCAATGAGAGGCGTGGCATTCAAAACTGATATCAATTAGCCAAAAAAGCAAAACGGTCCAACACAGATAATTTCATAATCATTTAGATTTCCAAATTTGGTTACGATTGGTTAAGTTTTGGAGGAGGAAACAGAGGAGTACGAAACCTCGATTTTTGAGATTTTTCGCAGGATTTTTCGCCTTGTCCTTATCGCACTACTTTTAGGTGCCGCTTCCGTTAGCGAGACAGGTATATTTACCTAAAATGTTTAAAACTCAGCTCCTGTTTCGTCTTAAAAGTAGAATAAAATATACGTCTATTATATACGTAAACTAAATGCGAAGTTTGGTGTATTTAGAAATCAACTTGATTTATATAATACATTATTTACAATATTTACATGTTTCTTTTTCTACAATTTACATTATATGTACACTATATACCTACACAAATCGAATATCTACACTCAGTCTCAATCACAATTAAATTACGGGATAAACAAGTAATAACTCGTACTTCGTTTACCGCGAACCGCGAAAGTCAACCAAACATTTCACAACAATAATAAAGAACGGTTTTGTTTTCGTCAAATTCAAAATCTCAAATAAATTACTCGATTTAGCCACGTCCTTCTCGTACTATAAGAAAACATTTTAAGCTCTACGTGGACGCATTAGAGTTTTAAATCTATTGCAGATGCAGCAAATCTTATTCGTAAGAATATTAGTGAAATTTGCGACAACTTAAACGCACCGCGGCGATCGGCCGAGCGGACCGATCCGAATTATTCCGAAGATAGCCGAAAGCATCGCAGAGCGAGAGCGAGCGAGTACTGAGTGCGAGTGCGAGCGAGATAACAAAGCAATGAAGGCATGGCGAACAAACATGACACTATCACAAGTGGCATTACACATTACGCGCTCTGTGAGTAGACTTGAACTGACTATTCATATCGGCGCGTCAATCTGTGTGGAATTGAATCCATTTCGCGCGCTTCGGCCGGGCCGGTCGTTGGCGCTCGCGCGGCTCGCGTGATGCGTGATGTTTGAAGTACTGGTTGATTTCGCGAAGTGATACGTGATGCCATAGTACGCGTTCGAGAGATATCTCATTTGTGATATTACGAGCATTACTTACACATGTCTAATGCCAAGTCCTTCCCATTCCAGGAGCTTGAAGGCGTCTTCCATTACGGCAGTAAACAGTTTCGGAGAGATAACGTCTCCCTGCCTTACGCCTCTTTGCAATGGAATCGCCCTCGTGCTCTGCTCCTGTACTCGGACCGACATGGTGGCGTTATTATACAAACACTTCAACACTTCGATGTACCGATAGTCAATATGGCATCGCTGAAGAGACTCAAGCACCGCCCATGTTTCCACCGAATCGAAGGCTTTCTCATAGTCCACAAACGCTAAGCATAATGGCAAGTTATACTCTTAGGTCTTCTGTATAACTTGCCGCAGCGTATGGATGTGGTCTATGGTACTATAGCCTTTTCGGAAACCGGCTTGTTCGGGAGGCTGGAAGTCATCAAGTCTGTGTTCGAGACGGTTCGTGATGACCCTTGAAAATAGCTTATAGACATGGCTCAGAAGCGTGATGGGTCTGTAGTTCTTCAATAGGTTGTTATCACCTTTTTTGAAGAACAGCACCACCTCGCCTCTATTCCATGTTTCAGGCGTTATGCCCTCGGACAAGGCGGAATTAAAGAGCTTCTGGAGGACTTTAAGTACCGGTGTTCCACCCGCTCTCAGAAGCTCTGAAGTGATTTCGTCTTTGCCCGGCGCCTTGTTGTTCTTAAGCTGCTTCAGGGCATAAAGTAAATATATATAGAGTCGCCGACCCATACAAGCCTCGCTTAGTTCCACAGAAATTCAAGAGATGTCACTCAGAGCACCATTGGGCCTAAATAGATATTTGTGTCATTTGAAATCTTGCCAATTTTTAAATTAACATGTATAGTTCTAATTTATTTACTATATTACAACAAAAACCTTTTAAAACATCCATTTACACATAGTAAATCGACGCAGAAAAAAATAAATAAATAATGGCATGAACTATTTTAAGCGCCATCTATCGCATTATTAGACAGTTAGTTTCTTGCCGTTGTAACACACTAAATAGCTCGATTGTTTGAGAAAAACTATCAATAGATGTCACTGTAGTAAATCCCATAGACCTAGTATTACATAGATGAGCTATACGCGTGCCTCCGTGAGGGACAAAACATACGCAAAGCGACAATATTAAAAACACGTTTTAACATTCCTGACAACATACCAAAAACAATCTACGTAATTTGGTCGGGTTATTTGTTGCCCACCATAAACCATACTAAATTTTTGGTGGGGAACAAACAAAAAGTGCGACTGTGACAAGGACAAGCAATAATACCGCTTTCTCTGCTACTCCTACTGAAATTTCCATAAGTGCATCTCGATCGGTCGTTTGGCCCCTCCCCCGTGTCATCTCTATATGATTGTACCTCTATGGTAAATCCTCATACTTAATGATCTTGATCATAAAGTTCAACCACAGAAACTTTGCAGCGCTAGATAAAAAATAGTTTTTAAAAATCAGTATGCGACAACACCACAGAAAATGGATTAAATAGTCTTGATACTTGTGAAATTTCTACCATATTTACCGTCTATGAAAAATTTAAGCGGTGCATTTATGGTTAAATAAGTTTAATTCCAACAATATATGTCAATATTAATATGTATACATATACTAAATGTTGATAAATAATATAATCAGCATTGCGATACAGCGAGGAAATGCCGCCAGCATCCTTGGTACAATGCCTCAAGGGCCTATTTTAGATTTAAGCTAGTTATTAATTTCGTTTAGTAGTACCACTGTATATATATTGTATGTAAATAAATGTTTTATTTTATCTATAAAAAAAAAAAATTGAGATATTTGTGAGAATATGACATTTGGCTTCATCAAAATTATTGAGCTTTTGTAATATCCGCGACGGCCTAGCAGTAAATAGGTACAGAGGGCCAACCGCAAACACCAACGTTCGCAAATTGCGAGCATCTTTCTCTTTTACTCCCATTAAGGCGTAATTATATTGACAGAGAAATTGCCCGCAATTCGCGAACTTCGGATTTCGGAAAAACGAAATAAACCATTAAAACAATAAACATACATTCAAAATAAATTTAAGCTTTAACTAGTAGGCCACCCATGCCGTAAGCATAAGCATGGAGGTTGTGGGTTAGAGGACTTCGATCTCAAAACCCACCTCGAACCAATGGGTTTTTCGAAATGTTAGAGAAAGTTCATAAGATAATGCCTATACCTACTAGGTGTGTTCAATTTGGTGTGAAACCTTAGTCTAAACCAATATTATAATATATTATCTATTTATGTAATATAGCCCACGCAGCGTAAGTGTTATTTATAAGTCATAATTTCATAGAACTTTGACGTTTAAAATGACACTTGCACTGCGTGGGCTATCAAAATCGCTGCACACTTTTTACGGTCTGACTTTAGATATGGTGCAAGTATTAAAATGTTTCATTCCACTTACCCGTCATCAACTCTAAATATTGTAAACATTGTCGTTTTTGAGCTCGAATTGCCTAGTGCTGATTTTTTACTAGTGTAAAATTATTCGTCACGCGGAAAAGTAATTCCCGCACGCCGATTTTGTAAGGTTTCACCATGTTTTTCCCGTTCATCACAAAACACAACGAATATTTACCTAAACGATTTTGACAAACACATACCATATGACGTTTACTGACTATTGCGCTGCAAAGTTTCTGTGGTCGAACTCTATCAACATTATTAAATAATAATATAATTTTTGTTCTTAGAAACGTGATAATAATTAAAATAAATTAAACCTACATGGTACCATCACCCACACTGTTAATTGTACATTGGTGGACCTTATGCCTTTTGTATTAAGCTAATAAAGTCCACCGATGTACAATTAGCAGTGTTGTTGTTTGTACATTTATTTACTTAACCTTACGCATTGCAAAATTGTCCTCATATATACATATATTTTAGGACAGTACACCTTACACTAACCGACATACTTAGTAACAAAACATTGTAAATTCTTGAGCAGTTTAAATAGCAGGGCAGGTGACAAAAACTTGCTCAAAGAAAAGAGACATCCGACACTAAAAACATATCCGTATATGTATGAGAGCAATAATACAATGTGTAAATGTAAATAGATACTTATCTTATACATATTTTATGATCATATCAAAGCCATACAAGAGGTGTGGACAAATGGGAATAGACCATTAATATATACACACAATTAAAAAACAAATAAATGTCCTATGAGGATTTGTACCCGGGACCTCCTACTTCATAGGCAGAGCAGGGTCACTGTCACTAATGACTAGCTAGGAGGCCGTAGAAATAATATACAATTTATTTCATTATGTATTTAAATTAAGTACAGACAGCGTCGTATAGTAAATAGCATCCAAAATATTCAAATAGTTCAGTACGCCATACAAGTAATATGGTGTACCGAACTATTTGAATACTTTGGATGCTACCTACTATATGACGCTGACTGTACTTATATAACAATTGACAAATCAGACTGGTAGCCACACTCTAATGGCTAATCTAGGATTAAAACTTTTTAGTGGCTGGCCATCTTTGTCAAAATATAGAGCCTCAAACCACATCAAATATTTAAGTATATAGCCATTGCACGCCAGCATTGAACAAATTGGTTATTGGTGGGTAGACAAAATAAAGTCACTATCATTTTAAACATTGAATTTATTAATTGTATTTTATTATTTTTAAGAGAATCTTCATAGCATGTGTCTGTTCGTCGATACAGGAATCAATCTCAACCATCTTCCACTCAAAATATTTTACTTGTGGTACAGAGATGCATTGACTATTTCATCTTCACTCTCTTGTTGCATACATTGCTACTTCTAGTGGCTAGAGGCTGGGTCCTGAAATCAGAAACATATTTGTTATATATAAAATGTAATATCACACTAAAGTTAATACACAGTCACAATAAGGTGTCGCTGCGGGGCAAGCGTGGCTGGCCTTCACATTGGAGTCTGTTTGCAAATTGATTACATACATTTGCTTACTTTCACTTGCATTAAGTGGCAAACACTAACCATTGTATATTTAGACCAAGAAAATTCTGCAGCGATTTTGATAGCCCATGCAGTGCATGTGTTATTTAAAATAACACTAAATACTTTGGAATCTTTCGCTAATCAATATTAGCATGGGGGGTTAAAATAAAACTTGACAATAGTTATTCGTTTTACAAGGGGGCAAAGCAGTTATTTAACCGCTCATGACGCTCATGCTAATGTTGTTTCCCGAGCAAGCAGAAGATTTGAACTATGACAGTAGCGAGTGGTTCGAGAAGTAGAATCTTGAGCGTTGTGAGAATTCAAGGCACGAGGGTTAAACAAACATTGCCACCTAATGAAACACAAAATTTATCACCACGCCAACGCAGGGAAAATACCAACTATAAAATACCAAAAAAATCAAATCCACATGAACATTATAAAGAATTTATAATTCAAAATCATCATTTAAAAGTAAATTCTACCAGCTAACATAAGGAAACTGAAAAGTTAGATCGGATTACTTTGCCCCACATGTGGGAAAAATGCAATTTTCTCATTAGTATTTGAACAATCAAGAGGGCCTTTACCAGTTGGTGTGGTGATAAATTATTTAATTAACCTTTGTATTCAAAACAAACTTACCTGAAGTGGCAAACAGTAGACACTGTCAGATTAATATGTAGATTTTAGGATTAGTAGTGTGCCGTTACTACATCGGCAATTCACGTCATCATCACGGGTCTTTCCGTCTATTGTAGACGATTTATTCATTGCTGTTTAGACAACGGGTTTGGTGACTGTGGAGGCCGATGCGTGAGCGGCACGACCTCCCACATTTTGGGCAGAGAAAGCTCATGCCACCTGAGGTTCCAGTCCTTTCTTTCTGCGACACCTTCTGCTATCTTAAACCAGGCTTGGTCGCATAATCTTCCCCCCTCCACTACACGCTTGCGCCATCCATCACGGTCTTTAGCTAAGGCTTCCCAGGTATGGTGGTCGATTTCAAATGCAGACATGTCTCGCTTAGCACAGTCTTTAAAGCGCCGCATCGGTCTTCCAACGTTCCTTTTAGCATACCTACGTAACTGCACCAAGCAAGACACGTCTAGGTATTATATTTACGTACTTGTACTATATTTCAAATGAAGCTATAATATAAAATTAAAAAGTTTGTATAAACAGAAACAAAGCAAAGGCATCAAACGCGATGCCGGTTCGTGACGACTTTGTGTGTGTGACAGTTTATTTTTAGTGTTGCCGTTGAAAGTTCTTTCTTGTCCCTAAATAGAGCTTTTATGATTTATTATTATACAATATTATTAGTTCAAATAAAATATGATATTCCAAAAGACTACAAATAATATTATATAGTACTTAAATTCCAAAATAATGAAATGCCTCAGTGTCCATTTCTGCTTTTTTAAGGAACAGGCGTATAACATTACCCTGAAGTAGGGGACTAATTTTAAAATAGCAATAATCAGTACTTTATGCCGTTTTTGACGTTTCTGTGCACGCTGTTGTCTGTCTATACTTAAAGGTCACATAATTAGTGATACAAACACCTGCCTGGTCGATATAAGCAAAATTAGATATATTTATTACCTATTCTAATTACAACAGAAAAAGTTTATAAAAACAAAAATTAAATGCTTTTGTAATAATTTCCGGTTTGATAGGTACGGGTTTTGCCATGGTAGAAGTTGAAAAGGAACGTTATGAAAACATATCTTTGTATAGGTACTAAATACAATGGTACAAATCCGTTGCTTAAAAATAAAAGCAAGACGCGACGTTGCCAAACTGCTGCGAAGCGAAAGTTTGACTCGACAACGTCGCATCCTATTGTTACAATAGGGTATTTTCGAACTAGTCAAATCAGTTACTTTTTTATAGTTATTGCAATGCAACTTGTATCGTAAATTTTTAGAAGTCACGATAAAGAGTGAATTGAGCATGTATTGAGGTATTTTATCCCATTAACTCCAAAATCGTCTGAATCACACATTTTTATTTAATAACTTATGCTTTCGTGGCAAAAAGGCGGAAGGGAATAAAAAAGTTTTACTTTTAATTGCCATTTTTTTCAATGTGGATTCTGTTGTCACTGTTGTAAGCATATGCCAATTGAAGAAAAATTGATTATTAATTCAGAACATATAATTATGTAAAAAAAACAATATTGATATATATCTAATTAATTACATTTATACGGTCATTTATATTAAGTACAGTGTACGAACGACGGCTTCATTCAATCGCGCGTTGTTCAAGTAATACTATTGGGTCTCGAATAATACTCCTTTTTGCCCAATCGCGCGTTGTTCAGGTGGGTCATTTATAAGCGGGTCTCGCATAATACTCATTTATTTAAAAAGTATCAATCAGATTACTTTTTAGCACTAGTGTAAAAAAATCAAACTTTACGCACGATTTGCAGCTACAAAAACTAAACTTTTTGAGCAATTGTATTAAAAAAATATAAAGAAACGCTCAAGTACCAGTGGCATGGTGGTAGGGAATGCAAATCGGTTATAACCGAAACCGAAATATTCGGTTATAACCGAATATTTTGACAAAATTTCATAACCGAATATTGGAAACTCGAATAACCGGTTACGGTTATTTTCGGTTATTTATTTATGACTTAAATTGTATGTTTTTATCATCAAATGACTACAAAATCCTGCCATTTTTGGCTGTGACGCCTGTGACTATAATTTTTGTCATTCGTGGACTTTAATAACAAAAATATACCAAATTTACTTCCCTTATTAATGAAATATTTTTATTGAATATTGTATCACGTTCAAGGTCATATTTTACTTTTACTGTATTTGGTGTGTTTTATTAAAAAACGAAGACTTTTACTCACATTCCCTAATACTGTAGGTACTAAAACAAAGATTTTTGTATTTTTTTAATTACTTCATTGTAAATTTATAATTTTTCGTCTAAAATAACCGTAACCGATTATAACCGATATTCGGTTATTTTTCGGGCATAACCGTAACCGAAACCGGTTATGAAGTTTGGCCGGTTATTGCATTCCCTACATGGTGGCAAATACACGGACTTTCGCTAGTAGTAATGTCTAATCCTTTTGCCATGCACCAATGGTAGCATGCGCAAAATTATTATGACAGGTATTTATTTTCAGCCGGTTTAAATAGTTTCGGCAAGACTTATGTAGCATATAATATATAAATATTATCATCACCACAGTATCGTTTTCCGAAATTATTTTATGGTTATACCGTTTGGCTACGCTATTTCTCTGTACCCTGCCTCTCCCTTCCCTCCCTGTACTCCTTAAGTGCCCTAACTCTCTTTACTCCTACTGAAAGATTCATAAGACTATCCTGTTCGGTCATTTCCTTCCACCCCTCATGCCTGATCCAGTTTTAAACTAGATTCATGATTTATTAAATTCACTATAAAGCGACATCTGTTGATTATTCCTAATCGTTGGCAACGGCATATGTCTACTAACTTTCAATGAAGATGTATAGATGTCGTTAGGAGTTCTATGATTTGGATGTGACACAGCGCCATCTCGTGTCCATGATAGGCAATAGCGCATTTTCAGTGACGCCATCTGGTAACGATGCGCTTTTAGGCGGTCGCATTTTTAATGTATGGGATGGCGGCGTCTGTATATATGTAGTCTGTGTTCAGGGCCATCCTAATCTCGTACAGACTGATGTCCGGGATATCTTCGGTATAATGTCGGGACAGCTTGGCTCTTGGATCTCCTACCAAGCTGTCAACGGGCTTTGCGATCGAAGTGTATAACTGTCCATAGAACCTCTCGATCTCACCTAAAACCTCCGCTTTGCTCGACGCTATGCTGACATCTTCCCGTTTCAGCTTTGTCAGCTGGCTTTGCCCAATAGACCCTTGCTTTGCTTGCGTTGCTTTGTCCTTTGCGAACACTTTGGAGCCTTGGTTTCGCTCAATAGTCTCTTTAATACGGTTAGTATTAAAGAGACGCAGATCATGTCGCAAGGACTTAGATATACGTCTATTGAGCTGCCTATATGACTCCGCGTCATCGGGAGACTGCAACTGTAGCGAGCGTCGTTCAGCCATGAGGTTTAAGGTTTGCTCGGTCAATTTCTGAGGTCTATCTTTACGGCGGGGTCTAAAAAACTTAAACCCTACTGTGTGGACAGTTTCCACTAGCCCGTCGTTGATTTCGTCCACTGAAGCCAAGTTCTCTAGGCAAGCAAAGCGGTTAGAGAGCTCGAGTTGAAAGCTTTCGGGGTTTTGAACATGGGCTCGAGTAGGTCGGAGCGTAGACTTCATCAGGCTGGACCTTTCAAGTTTAATATTGATATTCAGTGTGCCTCTTACGATTCGGTGATCACTACCGGTCTTTACCCTGTTGATCACACATAAATAATAAACATAAAATTTCCTACAAGAAACATGTAGAACACTTTTCGCTAGGATCAATATTTAAAAAGACAAAGCAGCCGGTAAGTTAATTACAATCAATTTTAAAGTCCCTTTTTAGTTTTTTGTAAATAACTCGTAAACGGTGTCCCATAGCAAAATAGGTTTTATGAATAAATAATCTACATAAAATTTCCTGCAAAAAACATCTGAACACTTTTCTCTAGGATCAATATTTAAAACGATATTAAAGGAAGAAAGTTCATTACAATCAATTCACATGTCACTTTTTTTAGTTTTTAGGGTCCCGTACCTCAAAAGGAAAAAACGGAACCCTTATAGGATCACTCGTGCGACTGTCTATCTGTCTGTCCGTCTGTCACAGCCCATTTTCTTCAAAAGTACTGGACCAATTAAGTTGAAATTTGGTACACACATGTAAATTCGTGACCCAAAGACGGACATCTTACGTAAACAAATGAATTTTAAACATGGAGGCCACTTTTTAGCCAAGGGGGGTTAGTTAACATTAAGAACCTATTTTGCTATGGGCCACCGTTTACGAGTCATTTACGAAAAACTTAAAATAGGGACCTGGAAATTGATTATAATTAACTTACCCCCTTTAATACCTCATTAAATATTGATCGTAGCGAAAAAGTGTACAAAACCTTTTTTGTGAACAATTTTATGTTCAATATTTATGTATAATATTTTTTGCAACTGCCCCCGTTGCAACCGTTTACGAGTTATTTACGAAAAAAAAGCGACCTGTGAACTGATTGTGATTAACTTTCTTCCTTTAATATCGTTTTAAATATTGATCCTAGAGAAAAGTGTTCAGATGTTTTTTGCAGAAAATTTTATGGAGATTATTTATTCATAAAAACCTATTGTGCTATGGGACACCGTTTACGAGTTATTTACAAAAAACTAAAAAAGGACTTTAAAATTGATTATAATTGACTTACCGGATGCTTTGTCTTTTTAAATATTGATCCTAGCGAAAAGTGTTCTACATGTTTCTTGTAGGAAATTTTATGTTTATTATTTGTGTAAAATTTGTTTTTGCTATGAGTCATACTTTTCAAATAATTAACGAAAAAATAAAAACAAGGAACCTTAGAATTTATTATAATTAACTTTCCCTCTTTATTATCTTTTTAAATATTGATCCCTGCTAAAAATGTACTAAATCTTTTTTTATTGAAAATGTTGTGTCGATTATTAACGTTTAACAATTTTTTTTATATTGGCCACCGTTTACGAGTTATTTACGAAAAACTAAAAAAAGAGACCTTCAAAAAGTGATTATAATTAACTTTCCCGCCTTAATATCTCTTTGAATATTGATCCTAGCGAAAAATTGTACGGAATCTTTCTTGTAGGCAATTTTATGCAGATTACTTATGTTTAAGAAAATTTTTGCTATGCGCCACCGTTTAAGAGTTATTTACGAAAAACTAAAAAAAAGGGACCTTTAATATCAACTATCTCACTTCCAGTCAAGAATTCGATCAATCAACCGGCAATTTCGGATTCAGCGGGGTCTAATTAGGTTAAAAAACCCGGTTGCCAAAAAATAATATGTTTTGCCAGTCGAAATCGATTTTTACAAAAACATGATCAGTCAAGTATACACTCATATTGTATACATATAATTAATAATTATTTAGGTACACTCACCGACCTCACCGTCTTACCTACCATTTTTAGGGTTCCCTACCCAAAGGGTAAAACGGAACCCTATTAGTAAGACTCCGCTGTCCGTCCGTTCGTCCGTCCGTCTGTCAGCAGGCTGTATCTCACGAACCGTGATAGCTAGACAGTTGAAATTTTCACAGATGATGTATTCTGTTGCCGCTATAACAACAAATACTAAAAAGTACGGAACCCTCGGTGGGCTCAGTGGGCGAGTCTGACTCGCGCTTGTCCGGTTTTTAATTTCATTAAGTACTCATCAAAATTCGAATTTACTAATAAATCTTTTTCAATATTAATTGCCGAACTAAAAATCCCGGAACTGACGATTCAGAATACCGATGTCGTCAGAATAAGGACGTAGACGTGCTGCGCGGGAATGGTGCGGTGCGCCGCGCGGGGCGCCCGCCTGCCCGTTCTACCACTCGTCTGCTTCACCCCCTTGAAAACGTAAAACTCGAGTATAAGAGCGCCTTAAATATTCTATACACTTTTTCGCTAGGATCAATCTTCTTCTCCTTCAACCTAGCGTTTTAGCTAAGCGTCCGGTCTTCAGCATCCTCTGGTGTGAGTAGATTTTAAGTAGATTACTTATGTATCAGAACCTTTTTTTGGTACAGGCCACCGTTTACGAGTTATTTACAAAAAATATTAACATTTGATCATATTTAACTTTTTACCTTAAATATTTTTTTAAATACTGATCCTAGCGAAAAAGTGTATAGCATATTTAATGTAGACAATTTTACGCAGATTACTTATGAATCAGAACATTTTTGCTACAGGTCACCGTTTACGAGTTATTTATAAAAAACTACAAAGGGACCTTTAAACCCGATGACTGATAAGTTCATCAGCGTCACATAACATAAATTGACCTCCGCATTGGATAGACAGCAACATTGAATGTTCCAGTAATCAAAGAAACTTAATTGCTAAATTGGAAATCAAAATAACTAAAATGGGCCAGAATCCCCAATTTTAAACTACTACGTTTTGTGCTCATCGATGTTAGTGTCGTAAGCGCCATCGACAATAAGGTCCCTTTTCATAGATAATACCACATATGAGAAGAGCTCTAGAAAGCGACAAAATTTTACAATAGTTATTTATAAATATTTTGTCGTTTTCAATAAAGAAGGAAGTTTGAGACAATTTTGCTAATTAACAATTGCCTAACTTGTTGAAAAATAATTATAAGATTAATTTCTACAAGTATTACAATTTTTGAATGAATATTTAATACCTTTAAAATTATATTTAATGTTACGTAATCGCTTTTTCACACCGCGCGCGTTTCCCGAAAATGAGGCGCGGAGGGCTGTGTTCAGCGTTGAATAAAAATTATAAATAATGGAGATACAGTTCTGCAAGTATAGAATGCTTGGTTGGAAATATCTTCCTCTTTTATAATATTAATTTTAGTTTTTTAAATATTAATACTTTTTGAGATATCGGGGAAATAAAAAATATCTACTTATTTCCCCTTTTTTTTGTTTATAACTTTTGATATTTTTGTGTGCTAATACACGCTTCGAATACATTTTTCTAGGCATCATGACGAATCTAATGACACACACGTATCACACGTATTTTTAGGAGTAGTATCTCTATTTTTCACCGTTTTCAGGATCTCGAACAGACTATATGTACCTACATTAAGTCCGTGCCTTGAATATCCTAGGTGACTAAGTTGTTCATGTTAATGTTGCAATCGTAATGTCTAGTAGGTAAGAATGTAAGTACCTACTGGTAAGTATCTTAACATACTTAGTTACAGTCAATAAAACTATTAGCTTAGCACACCACACCACGCAGGTGTGCATTGCATACCTACATATTTGTATGCAGACACATGTAGAGATGCTGAGCTAATAACTTGCCTACATCGTAGAGAAATAAATACATAGAGTGCCCTATCTATACATCAGTTTTAGTACCAAAACGACTATTATTTTCGTAGTCGACATCTATTCTAGCATCGAGTAGCGGAAATATCAGTACTGCTACTTGACAATAGATGTTCCGATGACCTAAAAGTGTAATGCTTAACAATTTTCAGCTAATATTATAACTGGATTAACCGGAACTCTATTTTCACTCTTTCTGCTTTTAATATTAGTTGTAAATTGTTGTTCAATACAATTTTCGTGAGTCGCGACACTTAGATAATTCTAGTATCAAGTAGCGGTACCTACGGATAATTCCGCTACTCGATGCTAGATGTCGACTGTAAAAATAATATTCGTTTTGGTATCAAAACTGATGTATGGAGTGAGCACTCTATTCTTATTATATTTCTCTATGCCTACGTATACCTACATATAAAGGTGATATCTAGCAATTCATAAAACTGTATTGGCACTCAAGATACCTGTTTACACGTATTATCGCTGTTAAGATTAAATAAGTTTACAAGGTTTACTAACAGGTCGAAATTCTCAGGAGTAGTGGTAAGGAAGTCCTCTGTGAGTCCGAGCGCCGCGTTGTTTACCAGACAGTCGAAGTGGCCCAGAGTTACCAGCACCTTGCGAGCCTGTTCCCAGTCGGCTAAATCCAAGGCCACGGTCGTGATGGAGGGGTACTCCTTCTGGAGAGAGTCCAGATAGGACTTGGTGCGGGAGATGGCTACCACTTCGGCACCGGCGCGCCATAACTCGACAGCTATTCCTCTACCGATACCTAAATATTTAAAATTAAATGATAGATCAAGCTAACTCGGCACAGACTTAATTTGTAGTGACGAAGTGTAGCAGTGTCACCTCAAACGTCTAAAGCCCCCTCCACACTGGTGCGCGAATCGCGGCGCGAAGGCGCGAACGCGAGTGCTGAGCGGGCTTAACACTTATAGTAGAACTTTTCCAATTTGTTAATTTGTGATTATTAAGCGTTTTTGAAATAATTTCTATTAATTTTATCGACTTTACCATGCTATCTTCTATTCATAATTTTAAGTGGTCATGGCTAAGCCAAACTAAAAATTCATTACAAAATGCAGATTAAGTACCTAAAAAATATAGTTGGTCAAGCAGATCTTGTCAGTAGAAAATTTGAAAAATGTAGGCGCGAAGGGATATCGTCTCATAGAAAATTTGAATTTCGCGCCTTTTTCTACTGACAAGATTTGCTTGACCATCTATATAAGTACTGCAGGGCACTGCAACTAGTTATCACATAATTATTATCTAGTTGTCCCGATAGCGTACACAATTACGTACTTACATATCGTATCGTACGTTAACCGCGTAGGTACCTATTTCATGTTTTATCAATTCCTTATTTTAAACTTTTCAAGTCTCAAGTTCAACTTGTACCTATAAGTGCCACTTGCACCATTCCACTAACCCGGGGTTAAGCGGTTAAAGCGTTAACCCATTGTAAAATTGTACTGGTAACCATGGTAACTCCAGGTTTAACCGGTTAACCCCGGGTTAGTGAATGGTGCAAGTGGCCCTAAGTAAACAATACCTAGGTACTATAAAATAAATCATGGATAAAATAGGTATATTTACCTTGACCGGCGCCTGTGACTAGAACTCGCTTATTTTTGAAAGAAATCTCCATTTTGTTAATGGAATTAATAGCCAAATCAACACTACCACGGTCGCGGACGGACGCCACTTTCCGTACTGAGCCGGGAGTTACGATAATATAATGTAAATACGAGATAATTCTGATTCGCATAAACAAGTTAAACGTGGTGAATGCATTGGGTGGATGTTTTATCATTTTATGGTGTTTTGCTGTTGAATGTTAATGTCAACCATTTCATGATCTTGTTTGTAGGTATAAACCCATGCGTATTTTTGACTGTTGCAAATGAAGTGGTCCTTCAAGCCGGATTTGTGTATAGGTAGGTACCCGAGGTTTTTTGTGTAGGTGCAATTTTTAGTTTAATACTAAATACATAAATAATATGTTTGCATCAATTTTTTTTTTAAATAAGGTTTCAATGTGTCTTGCCTACTTCGTCTCATTTTGAATACGAGTTCGTTAGGTATCAGCCGGCCTAGCCAAGGTTACAATCGCTATCGCTTCGACAACGAAAAGCATTATGTCTCTCTATCACTCTTCCGTATTAGTGTGACAGTGACAGTTGCGTTTCGATCGCTACAGAGCGTAAGCGATCTTGAGTTGAGCGATCTTGGCTACGCGGCCAGTATCTAATCCGACACAGGTTTCAGGAGTAAGGTAGGTTGCTATTAATGCGTGTAACGTCTTTGATATAGTTAAAATAATAGAGATACGTAAATAAAACAAAATAAGTTAAGCATTTATTACAACGTTTATTAAAATTGTACTTTATTATGTTAAACACTTAATAAACAACGAAATAAGTTATTATGTATCTTTAGAAATATATATAAATCAGGTATTATGTAGATCCTACTTATTTATAATATTCTGTAAAAAATAACGATGTTATACCCAGATCATAAGTATGATTAGCTTTCATCAAAGTTCATAGAACTTTTTTTAAATATTTCCAGTTTATTTATACCTACATACTATACAAGTATAAAACGACGACTAATTTGTGCGTTCAACATACGTATGTGTTGCACATTATGATCATGATAGTAGACTCTCTTAACTCTTTAAATAATATTTAAAAAAAACACGTCAGTTTAATATCATTTTACAAATACTAGAGTATAGACTGTCAGTCATATAACATTATTTTCACTTATTCGCAAAACAGTAGGTAGGTAGGTAATTCGTCGCTTCAGTAGGTATATTCGATCATCCATTAAAAAAATTGACTACTAAGAAGCCAAAAGAAATGCAAAATATGTGTGATTGTATTGAACTTCTATTTAATGTAGCATTCAATTCCTTATAAAATATGTATCTTAGTTACATCAAATAACAGATCTATGATGAGTATTTTCTTTGCGTTTTTAAAAGGTAAACTGTTTTTGCAACAACTATAATCAATTAATTATACTCGACAAAAGATGTAATATTTTTTAAAGAAATTTAAGGATGTCGATATTCATACTGCGAGGACTGACGTACATGTCATACGTACATGTCCAGTACATGTGCCTGTTGGCAATAAGTTCATATTTTTTTATATACTTTTTTTATAAACCACATGTTTATTTATATTTTACACATACCTATATGCCTGACATACCCAATAAACTTGGTAGGTACATCTCATACAAATACTTACGTAGTTGACTAATCTGTTAAATATTCAACTTTGCTCTTATGCTACAATAAGGCACTTTTTGATGACCAGTGATCGTTAATTTTCCAGCAATGTTGGTGCAGCATAGTAAAAATAAAGGATTTTCTTCAATTTTTTTCTAGGGAGAGTATTGGTTAAGGTTAATATTACTACCGTTATTAACCCTAATTATCTATTCCACATAGAGTAGGGCATACAGATGCTTTTAACCAACAATGCTGCACCAAAATTGCTGGAAAATTAACGATCACTGTTGATGACTGTATAAACCCAATGCCATAGAGAGAAATAAGTAAGTTTATTTCTCTATGCCCACGCGTTTGCAGCCATCGATCGGTAAACTCATCCAACTCTTAACCGTATTCTTTCGCAATATATTCCAAAGTATAACTGGTTTTTATTGGCTTCTACGGCTGGTATACCTAGGTGCTGATGCGGCAGATAACACAAAAAAACATTTAAGTATAACTTGCTCAAGATGAAATGTTGTCAGTATTTTTTTTTTCGATTATGCGATAGTAAATAAGCAAGATTATACACTTATGTATATATACTTATGTATATTTAAATGTTAAACAATCACATTTTGCTTTAATCATTTCTGCAGGAAAGTCTGATCTAAAACTTCCCGGGGCCCAATTTGACTCGAGAAAGTGACAGGAGTTGACGACGCTATTATATCATCAATTCTTCATATAAGCTACTTTTGAGATAGGTCGAACTGTCAAACAGTGACATTATTAGCTATCTATCGGCAAATGTTTATAGAGCCACACCCACGTATCTTAGTTACATGCTCGACTCCAATTGGACCTTTAGACACCTTTTAATTTTATTGATTACAATGATTACTTAATATACTTTTACAGACACATCTTTACCTGTACAAATAAAGCTTACAGTTCTGGTGCGATAAATTTTAAAGTCAAGTTACATTTATTTAGTTTTTTTAGGCATGAATAGAACTAACAGTCTTATTCTAGTCTAAAAATCTTACACGTATAATGTGTTAAACGTTACTAGTGACACGAAAAAAATTATATATCTTTATATTTCGTGTTTTTTTGCACTAATATTATTTCTTAGTATTTTAGCGCTTCCGAAGTTGTATCCTAAAAGAGCCATTCGAGTGGAGGAAATAAAAGTTTTTCGGTAATCTTAATCTTATTTGATAGTTATAATTATTAAAAATGTAAATCTTAAAATCAGGTAACTTTAGTTTACACAACTTACAACTATGGTCCAAATTTAAGTTCCAGAAAAATACGTATAATGTATTTTAATATTGTTGAGATATTAATTATGTTGATTATATAATATAGAAAGAGGATTAGTGTATCTAAGTTCCAAAATAAATGTAACGAGTTCAAATCATGAAGGCTCGTTAAGAATTAACGTTAAAAACTGGACCATAAATGTACTTAAGGAATAGTCCTTAACTATAGTTACCTGATTTTACGGTAATATAAGTTATATAAGCACATACCTAATATGACACATTCAAACATATATTTAGTATACTCAATATATCTTAAATGAAGCTGTATCAATCAGATTAATCTTGGCTTATGAAGCAGAATATCTGAAAAAGTTGGTGGTTAGTTGGTTGGTTGGTTGACCAAACGTATGAGACTTCCAACCTTTTTGAATGTAGGTACATTGTTTTTTAAAACACGTTCAAATGCAGCCTCCATAAAGATGCGAACGGGACTAGATTCTGGCAGATTAAAAAGTAAAAAAAAGGTACGCGGCAGCGCCGCAACTAGCTAATTAATCTTGATAGAAATATACTTTATACATTTCACAGGCTTCACAGCGTTTCGCAGATGTGCCCGTCTGAAGTCTGGGCTATAACTGTAACTATTAAATTTCTCTTTTCCTCCAGTTAAGGCTTAATTAGAGTGACGGAGAAAGATGCACGCAATTTTCGAACTTCGGGGTTAGCGTTAGGCCCTCCGGTCTCTGATTGCAGCATAACTATTTTCTCTCGGCTGTATGTATTATATAGTATGAGCACATTAACAGAACTCTATAACTGCTCAGCGGCCCGTTCAATGTGACTAGGTCACTGGAGGTGTTAGGCGCCTTAAATTATTTTAGTCTTGTAACATCAAGGGATCGTTGTTCGTTTCTATCGTCTGTAAGGGCTCTTGCTGTACCGTCCTCGCTCTTCCTCGTCACGTGTGTCCAGGTAATGGCTGAATACCACCACCCACAGGTACAAATAAAGAACTGTAAAGAAAAAACATGATGTTATGAGTACCTAATAAAAATAGACAGAATAGAGGTTATCATATGTAATCAGTTATGTAATACCTAATGTAGGAACTGTAGGAAGGTTGTCAAGGTAGGTAGGTAATTAGGGAACTCCGGTGCATTTTTCTTATTAAATTGGCTAAAGTTTAGGGAATCTTAATCTTATTTGTATTAGTGTACAGACAGTTAGACAAGCTTCGAACTGATCAAGCTCGCAGCACTCAACTTCACGAAACGGTAGGTATCACCGGTTATTGTCGAGTAGATCTCCGTGGGGAAGACTTTTAACCATGCAGGTAGCAAGAGAGGGAGGGAGAAAAACAGAGCCTTACTTAGATAGATTAAGCCGCCCACTAGTATGCAGGTGGCTAAGATGGTGTAATCCTCTTTATCATCCGTGTAAAGCACTATGGATGTATGTAGAATGCTGATGAGCAGCCCAATGGCCAGCACCAGACCCAGTACCACGAACGGGAGCATCAGCCATGAACGCCGCTGAAAGGTAAAAAGTTATATTAACTTTATAGTACAAGAAACAAAACAAATTCTAGATATTCACACGGGCAGGCCAATGTCAATTGTCTGTATTCACAAATCAAAATTGATGTTTTTTTTTTAAATTGAATAACATTATGAAGGTACATCAATGATGTGATGACAATGACATAAAATATACCTAGAGGTAAATTATTAAGACAGGTTTTTTAAAGACTTCATCAAAACTGGTGCGATTTGATCCACTTACAATGTAGATGTAGCTCTAAACTGCTATGCGAGTTGCCATGCTTATTATACTCTGGCCAGGCAGCTTTAGGCGGTAAGTTTGAAAAATATAGGCACGAAGAATCGATCATCCACACTATTTTTTGAATTCGCATTTTTCTACTGACAAAAGTTGGCTTCTAGAGTATCATTTTTAATAATCTGTGGATTTAGTTGCATTACGACTACTTTCGTAAATGACTTTAATACAAAAACAATTTCAGCATTCAATTAGAAATGTGTTGAAAAGGGTATTATCTTCTAGTGGTCAGCAATTGCTTATTTATGAATGCGCTAACGAAGATCTACATATAGTGGAATATTACGGGAGATTTATTATATGTACTTAATATCAATCAAGCACAGCGGCTGCTATTTTCACTGTTTATCAGATTTACAGTAAGTATATTACTTTTTTGGGTCCCCCGTATTGTTCCACTCACTGTGTCACTCTAACATGAGTACCTAATTATACTACTTGTCGGAATTTAGGATAACAACAAACTAAATCATGCAGATGATTCCGTACAGAGACCTTCAGATTGAGCCGCTTGCGTAGGTACATATTCTTTATTGCTTACTCACCGAATTAGATCTCTTTAAGAGTAGGTAGCGTGTTGGTAAGAAAAAATATAAGATTAATAAAGAATCAAATATGTTTCTGCATTATTACAGTTTAGACTAAAAGACTTGACTAAAAAAATCTAAAAGGATTAAAACAACTATTCGTATAGTCACCAGATACATTAAATATATGTATTAAATAATTAAACCTAATTACTTATAACATATACGCACGCCATAACAGCATGAACACGAAATTTTGTTCATTTATTACGTTCGTCGGCCAATTGTCTAGCATAAGGTGTGTGTAATCAGTGTTCATTTTCATTAATGTTACACTAAAAATAATACTAACGGAATTCCATTAGTCACTATCACACTATGTGATAATGACATAACTGCTCGAATAAATTAGTGTAATAGTGGCGTATTTGCACTTATGATTAAAAAATCTCGAATTACCAACCTTTTTGATTGCTATGATGAGGGCACTGCATATAAGTATCGTGAAGCATAAACTGATGGTCATAATGATTTTTGAAACTGTAAAAGTAAATAACATAATTAGTGTTAAGTCGTGTAGATTGGTCAAGTGTTTTTTTAACGTCGTCGACGTTGGGGTCATAATAAAAAAATAAGTGGAGTTGGGCAGGCCATGAACGACGCACCCACGGAGGTGGGCTAAACTAGGCAAGCCACGGAGTGGTCGGCCTAAGAGGAGAACCTAATCCTGCCATTCGGAATCATGTGCTCCACATGTGTTCTCAGCACTGAGGAGAACGAAGCAAGGAAGGAGGAGGAAGGTTAATTTAAATTGAGATGACTACAGACTACTTACTACTGTACTGTTTATCCTGTTCCTCAAAGAAGTAGGATTTGAAGGAGACAAGGTGGCTCGGAGCCAGCCAGATGAAGATGATAGTTGCGATGGAGAGCAGGATGCCCAGTACGCCCACCGTGATGGACCCGTCCCGCACGTTGCAGCAGCAACAGCATCTCGATAACCGTTTCATCTTTCTTTTGTTTCAACGTGTTCTGCCAGCAAATGTTTAGTGCCGCAATACCGCTGGAAAAAGAAAAAATATGGTTCATAATTTAGCGATTTTTTTTACTAACGTTAATGTGCTATTTCGAGAATGGAGTTCAGTTCAGATTGTAATGATTTAAATTGGCATCTTTAGAGCAACAGGAAAAAAATATTGATAAAATTTAATATTCATTAAATTAAAAGAATAAATAATAATATATATAATACTGCAGCTAGGTCGAATCCTATCAATTCATCTAAAAAAAATTGCATCAAAATTGGCCGATCCGTTAGCTACGATGCCACAAACAGACAGACATACAGACATCATATAGATACATTGGCGTCAAAAATATAACACCTCTCTTTTGCGGTAGAGGTTAAAAATAGGATTGGCAAGCAAGGCAACATAGTCCCGTGAAAAAGCTTCGAACAAGGTAAAACAACGATATGGTCTAGGTATTTGTACAGCAGTGGACGCTCTTCTTCTGATCCGAGTAATGATAATTTAACGAAGTAACGATGAAGATAATCAGCGTTATCATTTTATTTTAATAGTTCCAGATTTTTAAGGTATACAAGACAAGACAACAATTTTCTATTGATGTATGATGTAAATCTATACCTTCGGAGTTATAATATTAGTATTAACGTTCACGCGGCGTGGGCGGCACGATTCGGTTTCCGCATTAAAAAAACGTGCGATCATGTGGGCTCCAAATATTTTGATAGCATCTAAAACGGGTACGTCACCTTGTCTGACTCGTTTGCTATGGTGTAAAGTTATCTACCTGACGGTGCATAATACGAGTTAAACTATCCTATTATGTGAAATAAATATCATGAAAGAAAAAATGAATTATGAGAACATGAGGCTTTACCGATACCATTGGGTTATAATTGGAATATAGTAGGTACTTATATAGTATTTGCATCTAGGTAATAATTTTGTCATTGTAATATATTTATTGTAATAAAAAAAGTGCACAGTCACACAGGTACCAGACTTTATATTGTAGGTACTTATGGCTATATGAAAGTTACGTACCTATGTAAAACACAGCAAATTGATGTTTACATTAATTTAAAAATAAATCGTGTAAAAAATAACTAAAACCGACTGCTTGTTAGGTACCTACTGACTGTCGGTGAAAATGCAATACATATTTAGGTATTGGAAAACAGCAGAACATTTAACTTGATCGTTGTTGTGTAGAGGTGTAAGTATAGCACGTAAGTACTAATGTTTATATGTATGTGTGTACTGTGTAGTCTATAGTATAGTATAGTATTAGCTATTTTAACCTGATTAACAACCAATGAGAGTTGAATACCGCTTCCTCTTTAGATGTCGATCTAATGAGATCCATCAAACTTGGCGTAATGTAACGTTTCCCAACGTTTCAAAAAGCGGGTCGGCTTCTAATTGGGGCGGTACATATTGGCTAACGTGGTCTAATTCTGGAGCAAGGAAAGCCAATAAATTGCGTATTGAATTGTTGCGAAATAAGCGCAAGAAGGAACACGAAGCTACAATTTATACCTAATTCGGTATATACCTAAATTAAACCGCATCCGGGAAGTTATATTAAAACACTTGCCTTAGTTAGGCAATACAAAACAAGCAACCTTAGAAAATAGTTACCTACATTAGGAACCTATCCTTATTTGCGTTCATTATGATTTGATTAGCGAAGGGATTTAGCAATAAATCAATTTTATTTTTAAAATTTTATGATGAAAATAATAGCAATTTTAGTAACGACTGAAATTAAAATTAGATCAGATAAACTATGGGCTTTTTTTAAATAGGGTAAAGTATCATAGTTCTTTAACTTAACCATGACCTCTCTTGAAGAACTATGTTACTTTACTCTATCCACTTAAAATATGGTTATTTATTTATTTATTTTATTTCAAATTTAAGTCAGGCAACAAGGCACATATTACAAATACCTTACAGACTAACATACATATGTATTTTATAAACTTAAAAACTACTATTTATGCGATAAAACGCACCGCACGCGGTTAAAATATACCTACTTCTGAAATTTCAGAGTAGACATGTACACTTTGTACATAGTTTATGTATGTATTATCTATCTACTTGGTACTGCCTGTATGAAAATACTAATTGATATCGCCCGTACCCACGCCCAGCCATTAAGATAGAAGTAAACACTGGTCACCATTAGCGAATCAGTGTTGTTCCACCCTTTACAGTTTGCTCCGTTTGGCATTGGCCTGACCCAGTTCGGTACGGCCCCATTAGCTCGGCTACCTGCTTTTACAGCCTATTATTCTCATCAGTTACCTTGGGTGTAGTTTTAACTAAACCAATACACTTAACCATTTCGAAAATGTCACTAAAATATCAACTGAGTACCTGTCACATATCAATAGGTATCGAATCATCTGAAACTTTCTGGAGGCCCGCGCATTTATCTTTTCATATCTCATGCTCTGAAAGTGGGTCGTTGTTGTTCTAAAAGGTGCGCAGAAAGTGATACGTTTATGCTCTAGCGCAGAAAAGTGGTGTACTCCTCTGCGTCCCCGTCCCATGAACAACTGGGTGGAAACAAAATGGAAAAATAGTGTCTTTATTTCCTCGTCTGGAACAATTGGTAATTCTTTAATTTTACAAATCCCACGTTGATCCTTTTTTTATAAAAAATGATGTAAGTAATTTGTTAAAAACAAATTATTCTTGATTTCTTTCGTTGAATTCTATTTACTCGATTTCATAAAGCGGGAACCAAAAGGAATACACCAAAAATATTTTTTTAAACCTTACGCTTGCGTAAATGAGCAAAGGCAGAATCTTATACAGCCACAGTTAAACGTTTGTACGATATTAAATTGGTTTTTAAAGTTATTTAGAACTATATTCATTAAAATAAAATAAAATACAAGATAAAAGTTTCTTATATTATTAATTAAATTGTTATTTAATATTAAAAATACTTTTATTATATTATGACGTGGTGCGGCGCACCATGGTCGCGGTGCGGTCCGGTAGTCTGAGATGGTATTTGGGTTTGCTTAAATGTACCAGTCTAAGTCGTTGAGTCATAAAGAGAGAAACTAGATGTAATTACTGTCCTATAGCAGTGGTCTGAACTACCTTGGGGTGTCTGTAGAAAAAATGCGCATGGCGATTTATATACTTGAATTTATTATCGCAAATTCGTGGGGTATTGTGCGTTCCTATGAAAAATTCCACGAGGCATTAGTTTTCTGGAAGTCAATTATCCGTGCTTGGATATAAATTCAATAAGTAATCTCTGCACTGTGGTAATACAAATATGAAGTGCAACCTATGCCTTTTATTGCTCGAACCATTACCAAAATTTGATGAAGTCTTTATTAAATACAATAACAATTACCAACGCACATACCCCCCTGGGAACAATATGTATGTACTCTTCGAACCAAGGAAAAACCCAGGAAAACCTTGGCTCGACCCTTAATAATCAACATTGTAATGTCTAGATACATTGGTGCTTACACGTTTCAGTTATCTAACAATAAACATTTAATGGCTGGAGCTGTAAACTTATACATAGTGTTTGAATAAAGAATAAAGAACAATCTACTCGTAATTTCCAAGACAGTATACACAGTATAATTGCGAATGACCGTTTAACATGATTAGTCGGTAATATTCAACTACAAAATACAATACCAGTACATATTTCCATATACAATTCATTTACATCAAATTATCTGCGGGAGCTTGAATCCCTGATTCTATAGCTGTATTTAACCATATTTATTAGGCAACAATAATGAGAGTCGAACTCATTAGATATAATATAATTATAGGATGTCACCTTTAAATACTCATAATATAGCTTGGCAGGCTATAGGTAACATTATTAATCTTGGCCTAATGCGGTAAGTACTTAACTGGTTATATCGCCCAACCGGAACCACTGATTCTAGATCTGATTGTATACAGAATTAAATATAATTTGCAAAGTTAGATAACACTTGGCGATATTTCGTAGCAAGAGCAAATCTAATGGTCGCGCCGCCCTCTTTGGCGTCTGGAATCTCAGTGTCCCTTCTCCTCGCCCGTTCTTAGCGAAAAACCTTTACAATACTCGCTTATCTCTACTTAAATAAGGGTCGACTTTATTAACAGTGAATAAAATACATTCTCGCTACAAGTGTCTGCACATCCCCGTTTGTCGTGACGTCCCGTCCGAAGATGCGTTTTGTTGTCTTCTTCCCACACATGGCGCCATCAGCTGGTGTTGCTCTGTCTCGCTCGCTCGCACAGGGATGCCAAAATGCCCGCCACCAGCGACGCGCGCGCAGAGTTCGCACATGTTACTGAAACATTCGAATTGACCAAAGTAGATACCGCTACGTATCGTATTGTAGACCTTAGGGTCATGTGTTGAGGTTCTAGATTAGTTTACCGTTGTGTACAGTGACGGCCCTTTATTTCTCCCAGCGAAAGCCAGAATCGACGTTGTTTGCGTAGTTTTTGTAATTTCCTCGAAACTATACATCGGACAACTCATAAATTACACCCTTTTTACTTATGGTTTCGCTTTAACTTATCGTTGTTTATTTTAGCCTGTCGTTTTTGTCCGTCTAACTATTTTAAATTTATTGCTTCCTTATTATGGGGTGATACTCCTAAATTATTAACACTTACTGGGTATCTGATACCAAGATTCCACCTCACACCCCTCTCTGGGTAGATGACCAAAACTACATCGTTCCCTTTTGGTCTTCTACACAAATTATGTAGAACAACAGAGGATCTTGGTAACCTATCTCTCCCTTCAAATAATTGTCTCGATATTAAAAAAACTAACCCCAGTCCACTCGCATTGTCTTTCTTTAACAACGGTCTATTATGGGATTTGTAGTGGGCAATAAACAAATAAAACCCTAGCGCCGGCGCTTATGTGTTATGTGACTACCTGGCTATTGACTATGGAGGGGTTGACTACGGGTGCATTACATTTGTTATAATTACTTTTCATATATTATAGTTTGATATATCGTTATTTTGAATAACGTAATAAATGGCATACTACCGTAATACCTAATTAACGGTACACATAATTTTATTATTGGTATAATGGTCATAAGGTACATTTACACTTCGTCTAATATACATTGTCATAATTATTACATATTATTTGTTATAACAAGTGACATCACATAATTATTTATGTAGCATAATAGTTGCATGACATAAATGGGTTAGGTTAGGTTGGAAGAGCGAGTCCGCACAACCGAATAACTACCTAACAAAAAGAGGGTTAGGTTAGGTTAGATCTTTGACCCTCCGTAGAATAAAATATTCTACCCAAAAAAGTGGTTGGGGTTAGGTTTGAACTGCGGCCTCCGCAGAACGAAAACCGTGAAAAAATAGTTTAGGTTAGGTTAGAACTGCGACCTCCCTAGAATAAAATAGCTAGCAAAAGCAGTAGGCCTGCGTACTAGTTATAAAAAGTATGTAAAACCTTTTTTATAATTATACTAAACATTACACACCCGTTGACTACTGTATGCATTTAATGCTTATCTTAAATGACAAATAATTTTCGTAGGTACTCTTGAACTTAAGTCGCTACCTGTCTACGTAAGTCGTTACGTATCTTTGAACGTTGTTCCTATGTGATAATGAAATTGAATTACAGCTGTATGTTCAACACTAATGCGTTTATATAATTATATATTCATTAAGAGAAATTGCCGAGCCCGTAAGTTACAGTTATAACGACGAGATCCCTTGACTCATTCGTCATCTAACAATCGTAATATTCACTCACCTCTCAAGATTCTAAGTTGCATTCGTCCACTCCTTTCAAATTCACGCAGTACTCTGGCCAGAGATTTTTCACACTAAGTTCACACGTATTACAATTAGTTTGCTGATTATAATTTAATTCCCATTCATTTCTGTTACTAACTATTTACCCATCATGTTTACATTTGCTGATACTAACGCCTGTATTTTTGTCAAGAGATCTCGCCCATAAAACTGCATTTAAAACAAACTTTTCCGTGTCCATGTTATCCAAATTATGGTAAGGTTGCAATTGATAAGATATATAATATCTTGTGTTATAGTAAAATTTACTTTCCTTCATTTATTCGATTACTGTCATGATATCAAAACCCCTTTGTTAAATGTTTCCTTTGGAGTCTTTAAATATTGTTATAATAGAGTTAAGATATATAATATCTTGTGTTATAGTAAAATTTACTTTCCTTCATTTATTCGATTACTGTCATGATATCAAAACCCCTTTGTTAAATGTTTTCTTCGGAGTCTTTTAATATTGTTATACTAGAGTCTATAATTGATGTAATATGGCTGTAAAATTTTAGTAAGTTACTTGTTTTTTTTTTTCAAAAGAAATAATAGTTCGAACAGACAATGGCCTGGCCACACGTTACAGAGTCATTTCCTCATGGAGCGGGACATGAACTGCTATAAATATCGTTCGTCTAGTACGAGAGTGTTTAATTCCCTGGGTCTGTTGCGTCCAACAGAGGAGGGGCGCAAGAACAGTCGCTCCTAAGCGTAAATGACGATAGGTTTGATTGACTAGACCGGGTCCGTCATCCATAACGCCAAAACTTCTAGAATTGATCCCGTTTGCACCACCCACGTAGGGCCTGGCTCCAGTAATATGTGTGATTGCTACGTAGCCTTTTCATATGGAGGGTCAGCAAGTGCACAAGTGCACTATGTTGGTTTGTGATAGTATTTGATGTTAAACGGTACCATTTTGTTTTTTTTTTCTTTTATTTATGGCCAGTGCTGACCCTCAGCGCTTCAATTTGGGTGGGCACAGGGTATCCTACGCAAGCCGTATAACCGTGGTCTGTACTGGTAATTAATCAAATCCCTATTCCTGCGGTTACAATAGTAACGGCTTTAACTCCCGTAGTTTAATAGCGGCAAACTTCAATCAAAATAGGTAATGAAAATTAGATATTTGGAAATCAAAATGAACCC
The DNA here is from genome assembly GCF_910591565.1 of Cydia splendana. Lineage (NCBI taxonomy): Eukaryota > Metazoa > Arthropoda > Insecta > Lepidoptera > Tortricidae > Cydia > Cydia splendana. The sequence continues at coordinate 11,377,880 of NC_085965.1, read as the reverse complement.
AAGAGGCATACTAGAGGCCGTCCACAGTCAGGCCGAATGGCGTCGTCGTGTATTGCCTCTAATAGCGTCAAAACTACCAGTACACATCAAAGCTTTTCTACCTGAGATCAAATCTAGTTGTTTATTAAAACCAGGCACATAATGTCACATGTAATTTTCTAATATTGTCTGTTCAACCTCGCTAATGACAGCTTTACTTGCTTGCCATATGTAAAACAATAGAAATTAGTGTCATCTGTAAAATTACTACCAAGGACTATTAAAACGGGCAATCATAATTGATTAGTTCTCTTTCAATAATTAATGACCATCTTCAATAGCAAATATATAAACGCATTTTATGTGGAACAACATCAATGGAAATAAATAGTTACTTTGTGTACCTTTAATTATAGGAAGATATGTGCAACAAGAGGTGCGTGTAAACCTACAATTTTAAACGGTATATCTACTTGTGACATACATACATACATACTACATGATCTTTGAAATGAATTAAACATCGCGTTCGTCGTAAATTCACAAGCGAATACTACTCAGTTTTGCACTATTATCCGATTTCCCTTATTTTCTCAACTCTAAGAAATGCATCAACATTAAATCTACTAGAGCTCTACATAATTTATGTAACCTCGTAAATCTCATAACAACCGAATTGACCTTCGTATCAGAAGCTCGCACATTACTAACTTTATATTAAATGAGTTACTATCTATTCGGCGGCATTAAACTCAATCTAAATATCTCACTCTCCGCTTTAAATAAAACACCACGCCTGTCACATCTCCCCATCAATAACTCTATTATATTACGTCCTATGGTCGATATTCCTACAACGGCATTCGTACTACGCTATCTAATCTTGAACTGCCCAAGCAAACTTTCTGGTCCTATTGTTCTCCGTTGTTTGGTACCTGCTTCGCGCCTATTTGCAACCTTCAAGGCGAATTATAAACCATAGTCTAACCTAATCAAATAAAACTTGTACTACAAAAGACTATTTAGCTTTCAATTTAGCACAAAATATCTACGTCACTGTACACAAAACACACACAAAATAAAATTCAATGACACATAAGTAGGTATACTGTCTTGGATATTTTTAATTGTCAAACCTTATAAAATTCACACTAATAATGGTTTCCAACTGAAGTCTATTAGCACTCTAAGTAACCTAATACCCCTCTCAGACCTTTCTCAAGTATGTAAATATATAATAGTGATCGTCAATTATTTTAATAACATTTAAAGTTTCCTACGTTGTGTTTGATTTTTAAGTTAATGGTTCTTTTTCTAGTTGTGTCTTTCTTTTTTGCGTAATTTAATTTAGACACAAAATCTAGATTCTGCGCCACGGCATCACGTGAGATGGTATTTGGGTTTGCTTAAATGTACCAGTCTAAGTCGTTGAGTCATAAAGAGAGAAACTAGATGTAATTACTGTCCTATAGCAGTGGTCTGAACTACCTTGGGGTGTCTGTAGAAAAAATGCGCATGGCGATTTATATACTTGAATTTATTATCGCAAATTCGTGGGGTATTGTGCGTTCCTATGAAAAATTCCACGAGGCATTAGTTTTCTGGAAGTCAATTATCCGTGCTTGGATATAAATTCAATAAGTAATCTCTGCACTGTGGTAATACAAATATGAAGTGCAACCTATGCCTTTTATTGCTCGAACCATTACCAAAATTTGATGAAGTCTTTATTAAATACAATAACAATTACCAACGCACATACCCCCCTGGGAACAATATGTATGTACTCTTCGAACCAAGGAAAAACCCAGGAAAACCTTGGCTCGACCCTTAATAATCAACATTGTAATGTCTAGATACATTGGTGCTTACACGTTTCAGTTATCTAACAATAAACATTTAATGGCTGGAGCTGTAAACTTATACATAGTGTTTGAATAAAGAATAAAGAACAATCTACTCGTAATTTCCAAGACAGTATACACAGTATAATTGCGAATGACCGTTTAACATGATTAGTCGGTAATATTCAACTACAAAATACAATACCAGTACATATTTCCATATACAATTCATTTACATCAAATTATCTGCGGGAGCTTGAATCCCTGATTCTATAGCTGTATTTAACCATATTTATTAGGCAACAATAATGAGAGTCGAACTCATTAGATATAATATAATTATAGGATGTCACCTTTAAATACTCATAATATAGCTTGGGGGCTATTCATAAATTACGTCATTTCAAATTAGGGGGGGGGGGGGTCTGGACATCGGATGACGGTAGCATGAAGTAGGAGGAAATGGGGTCATTTAAAGCATGATTTTTGGATGATTATAGGGGGGGGGGGGTCAAAAATCGTCAAAAATCGATGACGTAATTTATGGACAGCCCCTTGGCAGGCTATAGGTAACATTATTAATCTTGGCCTAATGCGGTAAGTACTTAACTGGTTATATCGCCCAACCGGAACCACTGATTCTAGATCTGATTGTATACAGAATTAAATATAATTTGCAAAGTTAGATAACACTTGGCGATATTTCGTAGCAAGAGCAAATCTAATGGTCGCGCCGCCCTCTTTGGCGTCTGGAATCTCAGTGTCCCTTCTCCTCGCCCGTTCTTAGCGAAAAACCTTTACAATACTCGCTTATCTCTACTTAAATAAGGGTCGACTTTATTAACAGTGAATAAAATACATTCTCGCTACAAGTGTCTGCACATCCCCGTTTGTCGTGACGTCCCGTCCGAAGATGCGTTTTGTTGTCTTCTTCCCACACATGGCGCCATCAGCTGGTGTTGCTCTGTCTCGCTCGCTCGCACAGGGATGCCAAAATGCCCGCCACCAGCGACGCGCGCGCAGAGTTCGCACATGTTACTGAAACATTCGAATTGACCAAAGTAGATACCGCTACGTATCGTATTGTAGACCTTAGGGTCATGTGTTGAGGTTCTAGATTAGTTTACCGTTGTGTACAGTGACGGCCCTTTATTTCTCCCAGCGAAAGCCAGAATCGACGTTGTTTGCGTAGTTTTTGTAATTTCCTCGAAACTATACATCGGACAACTCATAAATTACACCCTTTTTACTTATGGTTTCGCTTTAACTTATCGTTGTTTATTTTAGCCTGTCGTTTTTGTCCGTCTAACTATTTTAAATTTATTGCTTCCTTATTATGGGGTGATACTCCTAAATTATTAACACTTACTGGGTATCTGATACCAAGATTCCACCTCAAGTCTGTTGCGGCTTTTAGAACGAAAAAGTATAAAATTAAAAAAGTACGAGGCAATCCCGCTGATTTTCATACTATAATGAACAAATTATTTTAAAATTGTTGTAGTTTGTAAAAAAATGTGTGTTTTCGTAAATATTGCAATCTAAATGATTTTCGTTAGGGGTGATTAATCTTCACGCATGTAAAGTCTCCGATTGCAAGTAAGTCCTAAGGAAAAAATCATGGCCGTAGGTTTGTTATGTACTTCAATTACTGATTTTGCGAAATTGCCTTGTCTTGTTTGGTTTCCTCGCATTCGATATGAAAAGTAGAGTGTTTAACTCGGGTGAAAGGCACCGTTTCTGTCTCGGACTATTGGCGCTCTCACTGCGTTCGAGCGCCAAACTACCTCGACAGAAATGGGTGCCTTTCAACCCTTGGTTAACAATCTACTATTGCAGGGCATCTCTCTTAAAACATACTGATGTGGACGCAATACACGTACAATACAAGTTGCAAATCAGGTTGAGACTTTTAAAGGTCGAATACGCCTCTTGGTGTAAAAAGGTTTATGTGTAATAGTTCGTCGTCTACACTAATGTGGTGCTTGAGGAATGACTATATTTGTCTATTATGTCTATACAATACAGTAGACTCGATTTCTGCAAGTGCTAGGAATTACAGCCCCACGGCCAGTAAAGGACACACCTAGACATTTCCCGACCTAGCCAATTTGGAAAAGCTTTTACACTGTCTTGCAAATTTCTCGCCTTTTGTATGGCATGGCCTTAACCTTTGAGGCTTTGATTATTTTTGAGATAGCCAAGTCGTTTGTAATGACAATGGTGTCCGAAATGAGGAATTGTTTTAGAGATAGTGTTACTTCATTTAATATTAAATCGACTTATGATTTCAATATACCTAATTAATTGGTACTTGTGACCTTTATAAACGAATACACGTTAAAAAAATATAAAACTATTCCAAAACATAATTCCTTGTATTCCACATTTGAATACAATTATGTAATTCAATAATTTTAAGGGATCAATGCGGTATTAGATTTATATGAAAAATTACAAAATCTAATACATAAATAAGTGTCAGTGCCCAGAAATCCGCACATGAATATCGGAAAATATTTTCCTCCCATTTGCGGCTGTAGATAGTACGTACATAGTGAAATAAAATAAATAAATAAATATTAAAGGACATTTTTACACAAATTGACTAAGCCCCACGGTAAGCTCAAGAAGGCTTGTGTTGTGGGTACTCAGACAACGATATATAAAATATATAAATATTTAAATATATAGATAACAACCATGACTCAGGAACCAATATCTGTATCATCATACAAATAAATGCCCTTAGCAGGATTCGAACCCGGGACTATCGGCTTCATAGGCAGGGTCACTACCCACTAGGCCAGACCGGTCGTCACAAATTATATCGCTTCAACTTTAATAACTTAGCTTTCAAGTTTATTACTAGGTAAGTAAAAAATAATAAGATTGTGTGTAATAATTCATATTTTATTACCGGCGGTCGTATGCCATAATGACAAAGACAATAAATCACAGAGCAAGCTACCATATCGAGCCGGTCGGATAAGCCGTCGCCGCACACGACAGTAGACGAGAAAAAAACAGTAGGCGAGCAATTTAATGAGAGACTCATTTAGTAAGAAAATTATTTTAAGAATTTGGAATTAAGAAATTCATGTAAGGTATCTATCTAGAGGTATGAGCCTTAGTTACCTGACAATAAATTATATTTAAGTTAGTTTTTATTTAATTTCATGTAAATTGACCGTTCATTTCCTTCCTTGTACAGGTATGTATTGTACCTCGACGACAAGAAGTCGCCCTCATAAATAAATGTTTGATATCCACATCAACACGTCTTTAACATAACAGATAAAATAACAGAATGAAAAGAAAGACTGCTCTTGATAAATATTAGAATGAATTATAGATACCTACCTACAGAATTCGACATCACCTTCCAGATAGTACAATAATGATTCAAAATTTAAATAAATAAATATTATAGGACATTATTACACAAATTGACTAAGTCCCAAGGTAAGGTCAATAAAGCTTGTGTTGTGGGATTGTATTTACGTAAATACAATCATTTGTAATTCCTTTCTGCTAACGCACTAAAATATCTGAATGTCTAAATACAGTAAAATTTCAGTTGCAGTCATTTAGACTAAATTTTAGGTACAACGTATCAATAGTTATTTGTTTTACAAGGGGGCAAAGTTGTTGTTTAACCGCTCGTGCTAATATTGATACCCGAGCAAGCGAAAGATCCCAAAGTTGAAGCAAATATTTAATGTAAAATATCAAACAAAATCAAACCAAATCAAATCCAAATGAATGTTTTTAAATATTTATCATCCAAAATCAACATTTAAAAGTCAATTCTACCAGCAAACATAAGAAAACAACTCAAAATTTGCATTTGATTACTTTGCCTCACATGTGAATAAAATGCAACTTTGCTATCAGTTTTTGAAGTGCAAAGTAAGCCTTTCCGAGCTGGTGTGGTGAAAAAATATTTTCCTTCAGAGACCTCTAAGTTAGATTGCATTTCGATTAAACTTATCGTACTGTAAACATAAAACTCCATATCTTTATTACCTTCTTAGCGAGGCTCTTAACCGGCGGAGAATTCCTGCACATGCACATGCCTATTCTTAAATCTTGCTTTGACAAATATTATATGCTAATTATGAAAATAAGGCCTGTGTTCCCCGCTGAAAATGTAATTCCAATTTAATAAATAGTATTTTCACCGTTCGCTCTGTGTTTTGCGTTTTCATACATAAAGCTGCTCCTAATAAAACCAATTGAACTCCTATCTCACTTCGTCATTAAGGTTTTTTTTAATATGGCATCACCTGGTGCCTTCTAAACTTAAAGCCTGCTGTGCAGATACACAAAAATATCGGTAGTTTTAGGAGAATTCTAATATAATATTCTCATTCTGGTAATTTAATTTTACTGACCTTCGCTTAGCAACGATGACATAATGGTGAGTGTATGTGATACTTAACTGATTTTATCCTACTGTAAATTATCATAAATTAAAATCTCAAAGCGATCTCATGTTCAAGATCTAAAACATAGCTGCACACCACAAATGTACTCAGTAGAATTTCGTGGAAATCACTTATCTTTATCTAAATGGTATAAAAAGGTTTTTTTTAACTATCGCTTCTCTAGAAGTCTAAGGTTAACAGCCTTTTAAAACATTTTTTAACTCGACCAGTTCCACTCATTCATCGTTTGTTCCATTCGCCTGTTGGTAAATTGCGAGAGCAACAGCGGTAGTAACCTCGACAGTGCCAGTGACAGTGCTAGCAGTTGGCACGCAGAAAGCCCCGCGTACCTACTATATCAACTATATTATATGCGGTCGTCACCGTCAAAACGAAGGTCAACTGTATTTCGGTCCGGTAAATAGGTTAACTGATAATTTTATTGAAATAGAGTCAACAGCGTAAATTTAAATGTTATTGTTTTTACTTACTTTTGTAGAGCTGCTAGAATAACTAATTTATTAGCAGCCGTAGACAAGTGTTAGGGTTAATTACAATCAGTTTAGGATCGCAAATATTTTGTATATTACTGTATTGTATAGAATAGCTATAGTCATGCGATCTTTGGTCTTCATTCATTATTAAAAAGTACCTTATGTCAATGCTCCTACATTGTTTATGAACTTCAATCGTGATTTATCTAATTCGTTTGGGCGTAATCAAACAATCGCGTCCAATCAGTTAATGCTGCAATTGACTAAATTGATGGCGTAAGCGCAAGCGCAGGGTATCGCGGGGTTCGGGACCATCTGTATGCAATTGAGCGCATTCCGCTCACAGAGAACCCACATCAACGGGGTTTACTCCAGTCAACGGATGCTTTCTTGTTTCAACAGAAAAAAATGGCAGGGTAAGTTTTCAAGCCTGTTATCTGAGATTTAAAGTTAGAAAGCTGATCTTTAAATTGGACGCGCATCCGCATCTATGTAATAGATAACTGCATGAAATAATATATTTTCAACTGTTTTAAAATGACTCCTTTTTAATTTTGTTTATGTTTGATAAGGATTTAATTTTTATTGACCGTCTAGTCGAATTCATAAGGGGTTACAATGACCTCTCTGTAAGAGTATAGGATTTAAGACAGAAATATAAAGCAATACATATAATCGCCAGCAATTTGCCGAATGTGCAGATTCCATATTTAACATTTCTGATGTTGATGGCATAAATATTTGTATTGAAGCCACAAATAAATTATAAATAACTAAAGTAAGTTTTATTCAAGGTCAAACACTTTGTTGAGTGGACTAGGATGCCCACATAAACGGGCTACCAGATGCGCTGCATTCGTTTACCACGCCCACACCGCTCTGATATTTCTCAGTTCACACCAGCCAGGCTTAGATGATTCGATAGCGTGCTCTTTTCGGCTCTAACTACTATAGTCAAATGCTATTATTTTACAATAACATTATATGTATTTATTATTATTAAATCACGATACATATTAATAATTCTGTAAGCTTTGATTATGATGCATTTCGACTTAAAATTAGTGATGTTTATGTTAATGTAGCAAGAATTTTATGATTCACTCAGAATAATGATTGTATAAAAATTGTAATTACCTTAATAATAGTTTTAATTACTTTAGTCACGTTATTTTTCTACCCAAATACAAAAACATCATCTTGATGTTGATATTTTTACCTAACATTCTCTTGTTTTTTTTTTATCATCTTGGCGTAAGGGGATTGCCAAAACAAACCAATAAAAACATAATCACTTATTTTGAAAATAGGCACCTACACCAAAAACTTATGTGGGTATTGTAACTCTTCTATCTTCTTTATAATTATTTATAACAGGTATATCAAGTTTCTTTCTGTTTCCTGGGCAGGTTAGCCTAGGTAGGCTAGCCTACCAAGCTAAATAGGTTTGCACAGCCAGTATTTTAAACATAAAAATAAAAACCTACCTACTGCTGCAAACCATTTTAAGATATTATACATACATACTGTGATGTAATATCACCCATGATATACATATGGGATGTATATTCCGAATGTATAATGTATAATTATGAATGACATTACATCACACATCTGTAGACGAGGGCAGATGAGAGTCATTGCCATTAACTAATTACCTCTAGCAACCTTGTTAGCTTCGCCCGCGTTTATCTCTGCTCTAGTTGTATTTACAATATTTACATGCCGGCGTAACAGATTCTTATTCTTTATTTCTAGACATTCTGTGAACTCATTTGCCCTTGATTGTTTTAATCGGTGACACACTCCGTCCGAATAAACATGTAATGTTCAGATCTTGTACATTTCTACAAGGTTACGCGCTACTAAGAGAACTTGCTAAATCGGTAGAATGACGTCACCGTTTACATCGTGTCTTTCGGTACAATCATACCACAGTCCATAAGAATTACGGTACATGTGTGTAGATGTATCTGAATTAGTAAACAATACACGTTGAGGCTAAGCCAACAGATATAAAACTGGTTTTATGTCAATATGTCCAAAGCGCTCTTTGTATTGTTTTACGGTCTACTTTGAAGCGAGACGCGAGACGTGACTTGATATGCAAGCGTTCAAATAATTTGTACCTAAATTTATTTATTAAGAAATATGGCCAAACTAAATTATCACAAATAAAAAATAATTACATTTACCTACGGTTATACTTGTGGAGAGAGAGGCAATTGAAGTTTTGACTCATTACTCATTAAACCCTTTGTGTTGTGGTTGTGAATAATTTAAATCGCTGCAATGTCAAACGGAGATGTCAGTTCTGCGAAAAACAACTTTTCGCACAACTACATACCTATTTATGGTCATGAACTTCAATGTTAAGCTGCGGAAAGCAATCGAGGTGAACCAGCCTTTTAAGTCATCTTTAACCTTCACTTCTAGGTAGGTATAAACTTTATTACGGTAAGTATAGGTAAACTAAACGTAATTAATAGGTAGGTATGTGGAATTTCAAATATTTAAAATGACATCTTACAGACTTACACGCAGGTACATTCTGAATTATAGTATACCTACCTATTGCCCCTGATAAGCGAAAAAAACAAGAATTTTTGGCACTTCAATTTATATAAACGTTGAACTAAATTTTTACCGCTCGAATATTATAGGTGCAAAGTAAGGTTTCCAGCATAGTCTAATAAAACATGGTCTTCCATTCCCAGAGTGACACGGGCCTACGTCACAACAACATGGCCGCTATATATAGCGCTATCGCATATTATCATATAGCGCTGTCGCATGATGACGTAGGCCCGTGTCAGTTAGGTGACCTAGAAAAGACGGGAATGGAGTACCAGGCGGAGTATATTATTATACCATGGTTTCCAGTTTTATATTTTTCAAGTTGTGTAAAGTGGAGGTAACCAGAATTTATATTTATCAGCGGGATCGTAGGGTCATAATGATCCAGATTGCGGCTAGACTTGAGATCGATTGAATAAGTCGATGACATCATCTTGAGCGACTGCGGAGTGCAACCCAATACCCACGTGACTCAGAGCTGCGGTCGGTCACAGGACCGTGCTCACAGGCTCACGCACAGACCAAGCTTTGTTAAGCAGTAATTCTCAGAGTTGGGCAAAAATTAACTTGAATAAGAATAAGAATAAAAACAGAAATTTTATTCTTATTCAAATCGATTTGAATTAGAATTATTCTTGCACTAGTTATTTTAGAATAAAATTAAGGTGAATAAATCATGTGACTCTTATTTTAAATGCGGAATAAAAAACAGAATAATTATTCTAGAAGTGGGCCTATTCTAACTAAGGTTTTATTCAATTAAAATGTTATTTAGAATTAAGTTAATTTTTGTAGTACAATCGGTTATAAGTTGATTTTCACCCTTCTATTTAAAAGTCGGATTGATTTGATATTTGTTACTATAGTTTAGGTATAGTACACATTGAAGAGTTTCGCTATACACTATCTAGTTCTATCATCCGATCAGGGTGCTTAGCCAACATACCAAACGTTGACCCTCCGTAGAGTTGCGCATAGTCTCTCTCTATCACTCTTACATATTAGTGCGATAGAGAGACAGATAGCGTTTCGTTGTCGTAGCGCAAACGTTTGGCATGTTGGCTACGCTCCCAATGTGCCTAGCCAAGATGCCATTTTTTGTTTTTATTTTAATAACCGAATCATTAGGTAAATTTAGCTGTTCTGGGGGCCTAGCCAACATGCCAATCGCTTGCGCTCCAACAACGAAGCGCTTTCTGTCTCTATCACTCTTACATATTAGTGCGATAGAGAGACAAAGATAGCGTTTCGTTGTCGTAGCGCAAACGTTTGGCGTGTTGGCTACGCTCCCAATGTGCCTAGCCAAGATGCCAATTTTTGTTTTTATTCTTATAACCAAATCATTAGGTAAATTAAGCTGTTCTGGGGGTCTAGCCAATATGCCAATCGCTTGGGCTCCAACAACGAAGCGCTTTCTTTCTCTATCACTCTTACATATTAGTGCGATAGAGAGACAAAGATAGCGTTTCGTTGTCGTAGCACGAACGTTTGGCATGTTGGCTATGCTCCCAATGTGCCTAGCCAAGATGCCAATTTTTGTTTTTAATTTAATAACCAAATCATTAGGACAATTTAGCTGTTTTTAGCGCTTTCTTTCTCTATCACTCTTACATATTAGTGCGATAGAGAGACAAAGATAGCATTTCGTTGTCGTAGCGCGAACGTTTGGTATGTTGGCTACGCTCCCAATGTGCCTAGCCAAGATGCCAATTTTTGTTTTTAATTTAATAACCAAATCTTTGGTTACAATTTAGCTGTTCTGGGGGCCTAGCCATTATGCGAATCGTTTGCGCTCCGACAACGAAGCGCTCTCTCTGTCTCTCTATCGCACTAATAAATAAGCGCTTTGTTGTTGGAGCGCAAGCGATTGGCATGTTGGCTAGGCCCCCAGAACAGCTTGATTTACCTAATGATTTGGTTATAAAAATAAAAACAAAAATTGGCATCTTGGCTAGGCACATTGGGAGCGTAGCCAACACGCCAAACGTTTGCGCTACGACATCGAAACGCTATTTTTGTCTCTCTATCGCACTAATATGTAAGAGTGATAGAGACAGAAAGTGCTTCGTTGTTGGAGCGCAAGCGATTGGCATGTTGTCTAGGCCCCCAGAACAGCTAAATTTACCTAATGATTCGGTTATTAAAATAAAAACAAAAATTGGCATTATGGCTAGGCACATTGGGAGCGTAGCCAACATGCCAAACGTTTGCGCTACGACAACGAAACGCTATCTTTGTCTCTCTAATCTCTCTATCGCACTAATATGTAAGAGTGATAGAGACAGAAAGCGCTTCGTTGTTGGAGCGCAAGCGATTGGCATATTGGCTAGGCCTCCAGAACAACTAAATTTACCTAATGATTTGGTTATTAAAATAAAAACAAAAATTGTCATCTTGCCTAGGCACCTTGGGTTCGTAGCCAATATGCCAATCGTTTGCGCTACGTCAACGGAACGCTACCTCCGTCTCTCTATCGCACTAATATGTAAGAGTGATAGAGACAAAGCGCTTAGACCAGCTAAATTTAACCTAATGATTTGGTTAGTAAATTAAAAATAATACGGTTACTGAAACTATGCGTTATGCGACAGTCAATTTGTAAGATTTTATTCCATAAAATAGGTATAAATTAGACAAGAGACTAACTACTATTACATCTACCTAACTATACGTAATTAGTACCTATACGGTACCCGGACTACATTTTTATTCCTGGAATATTATTTCGATTAAACATCATGATTATATTTATTTGATTAAGAATAAGTTATTCTCATTCAATTTTTTCTCATACGAATTATTCCCGACCAAAATTATTTGAATATTTTTGACGGGAATAAAATCGAGATGATTTTATTCCTACGAATTCTTATTCAAATAATGATTTTATTCTTGAATGCCCAACACTGGTAATTCTGGTATCCATACCTATGGTATAAAATAATGGTCAGTTATGTTTTAGATAAAAATATACCCATAGTAGACGTATAAAAAAAAATGAAAACTTCTTTTCTGGAATTCGGTCCGAAGTTCTTGCTTAGGTAGACTTTTTAGGGTTCCGTACCCAAAGGGTAAAAACGGGACCCTAGTACTAAGACTCCACTGTCCGTCTGTCTGCTATAGCTATAGACAGTTGAAATTTTCACAGATTATGTATTTCTATTGCCGCTATAACAACAAATACTAAAAAGTACGGAACCCTCGGTGGGCGAGTCCGACTCGCACTTGCCCGGTTTTTTACCTAATACTAATGTCACAGTTATTGCGTTTCACATTAGCAGCATTTTGGTAGGTATGGATTTTAAAACGTATTTCTGCGTGTAGCATTTGCAGTTTATTTCTGAAATACTTTTTATTTAGTGTTTCGTGTTAACAAACATAGATAATATATAAGTTCCTTGTAGTGTCCAACGACTATGTAATAATAGCCGACCGTACCAACCTCCTTTTTTCTTCTTTTAGGCCGTTAATAACTGCGTTAATGAGAGTCTAAACAGGGGCCACAAAGGTGGAGCAACGTAACAGAAGTGCAGTCGTTTCACCTTTGCACCAAATACAACGCTAATTAAACAGTGGGCCAATGACTTGTATGGTTAACAAAAAATGTTGATACATTGTTCTGCTAGACCAGGGGTCACCAAATGGCGGACCGCGGTCCGGATCCGGACCGCCGACCTATATAATTTTTTTACTTATTGAATAAACTCAAGTAGAAACGGACCGCGATAGTCATATTATTTTAAAAACCGGACCCCAGAAGAAACTAATTGGTGACCCCTGTGCTAGACCCATAACCTAATAAAACAAATATTACTCCAGAACTATTTTCTTCTGTCAAATGTACATGTATATATAAAAAATACAGCAGTTACATATATGTATATAAAAAGTATGAACCGGATGGCCAGTTTCAACAGCTATCCACTGTGATTATGGTGCTCCCACATTGACTGTTATAAAATATATAACATCGTGTGATATAACAGTAATTGTGCGAGCACCATAAGGTATAAACTAAACCATATACTTACTTACCTAAGGGAAACTATTGAATGTACCTACAAATATTCTGGGTCGCTACTTAGAAAGCGTAGATGAACTGTGTTCTAAGTGTTTACATTGCCTTATGAAGAGACTCCAAGTAAGGAGAGTCGGGAACCCAGGCAAGGCCACATATTCTCACAGGCATCAAGAATGTCAGGCGCGCCTGCTACTGTACCGCTGTTGAGATGACCAATTAGTACCGTAAAGCACTTGTTTAAAACTTGAAATTGTTTTTCATCGCGATTTACTTTGCTGTATTAAGGTTGTATTTGATCATGATCAAAACCCGTGTTCCGCAGATTTCCTTCAATATTGGCTTATATCATGATGGGCATTTCAAACACCTCATTTCTTTGGACTCATTTTTGACGACGTGTCTGTACATTTTAAAGATATCTCTGGTGGTATGGGAGTAGTCAGCGACTTTTATCATATTACTAAAAATATCATCAAAATATCGAAACACTTCGTCATCAATTTGTAAGTACAAATAAATAAGGGGGACAATAACGCCTAATTTTGACTCTACTATATAAGAGATTCTATCGTATTTATAAGCGCAATTATTAAATTTACGGTGAAGAAAATTGCGTATACTTTCAAATCTTAATTCCTTTTATCCTTTTTTTTGTTTTGAGTTCACAAGACAGTAAAAAAGATTAATAGCAAAAAACTACTTTAAAGCCAAATGATTTTTAAGGCATAGTTTTTGCCTTTGTTTTTGCCGCCTGTCGAAACACCGGCTTCACGGATGTTAGCATTTCTTCTCTCGCGATACTTTTAGGGTTTCCTTTCGCTTGTGTTGGTACAAGTGTTTCCGGTGAACCATTATAGGTATACTTATCTGAACGTTTTATAATAGGACCATATAATGTTTTTCACGACTGCGACGTTTTAGGTAAAACACCTCATAAAATAACGTGTTATTTAAGGTGCACCATGCTAAAAAAGGAGTGTACAGTATTTTGTTTATAAGATGTTATCTAAGTAGACATTGTAAGTTACAGAAATGGAATCCATAACTTTAGTAAGGAAATACCTACCTATTAAGACACTATAATACCTTGTACGGCAAGTGAGATTAAGGTGCAAAGCAGTTTAAGCAGTGTAGGCCGTTGTTTACCAAGTTCGGGACGCCGACGCTGCCCACTGCCCACACATCGGCACAACTCGTGTTTTCTGTCCAAGACCGTTTAAAAATATTTCCCCTCGCATTTGTGTCAATGCTACGGTTAATAACGAGGCGGATGTCGCAAAAATAGATTCTAGCGCTCAGCGTCTCGCGTTTGTGTACCTCGGCGCGAAAGGTGATTTTTTGCTCCTGTAAACTTCGTGAAGTTGCCAGTCGAAAAATTCATTAATTACTTTATCGGTTGTTAATAAATAAATTTTTACTTGCATGTTTATTCACTCACAGAAGGAGTAACTTTTGCCTTAAAAATTCTTAATCAAGCCACGTGCCTTGATTTATTTACAAACGCAACGCACCAGAAGCTTGGGATTTAAAAGCAGACGCTCGATATGGTTTAGATAGTTATTGCATAAATTTCCTTATGATGGTCATAACTTTGTTTCTTTATTACCCTTTTTATATTCTTTAGATAATTTACGGTGTTATTCTCGGATACGCGTACCTGCGCGCGCCAAGAAGCTGCGTCTTTAAAATAATTAAAATATAAATAATCTACTGCTCATGCCTTCCAAGGTAAGGACGCAACACAAATGTATTCTCTAACTGAATCAAGGCCTCGCTGTAACAACAAGATGAATGTAAATAAGATCATGCTTATCTAAACTAGGTATGCATAATTAATACCTTACCGATACTTCCGAGTTGTTAAAAAACTTATACACTTCTTGATGTATGGTGACACTTTACGACACTTGTTTTATCACTTCCTGATAAATTAATAATGAATAAGCTGACGAGTAAATAGTTCGCAACACTGAATAAAAGACCCGAGAAAAGTTGGAAAGAAACGCGCAGTGTACTCCCGCCAAAGATCGTGTGTCGACTGTTTGAGGCGAGGCGAGAACCGTCAACAACTCACTAGGTACATGCGGCAATCTGCTCGCAGGCCTGCTGCTCACTGACGCATGCGATGACGATTAAGCTGACATAACCCTCATGCTATTCATTCTCTGAATATGTGAGTTACGCTACTGCAACAGTTGTGGGTTACATGTTGTAGTTGTCTTTATGATCGTGCAATACATAATGCCACATCCTTAATGTCAACGCCGTTAATAAGCTAATCAAAACCTTTAGAGGTAACCGTGAAAACATTACAAATTAGTTAAGTAAATCGCACCATAACTCTCTATTTGACCGGGATACAGGAGTGTATAATGGAGTGCAAAATGCATTTTCTTTTGTCACAAAGGCAAATGTGGTGTGTTATATTCTCACTAGTTGTTGCCGCGAGGATTTTTATACATTGGTTTTTGTAATTCTGCATAAACATTGTGCTGCAGGGAATAACGGTTGGGTTAATAATTTGATAAAGGTGACATTTGTGTGTCACTTTGTCTTTCTGCATAGTATCAATTCAAAAAGTATTTATTTTCAGATATTTTTCATGTGGTTGGGATGAATTTTTCCAAAAAAACTGAAACTATATATAGAGTCTGTGCGAAAAGAGAAGAGTCGTGGAATGTAGGGAGCCCAATACATTCCATGACTTTTCTCTTACCGAACAGACTCTAACTACTTTTTTGTTTACTAATATTGTGTTTACCTATAGTTTTCCTATGAAGTTTCAACAACAAACATTCAACCTGCTTTTCATCGTCTTATGGGATGAATTTTCAAAAATTCCTTTTTACGAAGTTTTACATTCCCAAGATAAAAAATTCTAACACGTACGAACTTTTATTATACTTATTAAACTTAGGGGATGAGTTCCCACATACTTACTGTAGGTACTTACACTACTTACTCTTTGAGTTCCCATAAACGATGAAATGACTTTTCTAGTTATTTTAATATCATGCTTTTTTAAGAAGTTTATAACACCCAGCTCAAAATAGAGTTAGATCAAGAAAATTCTGCAACGATTTTGATACGATCGATGATCATACGCAGTGCAAGTGTTTTTTATACGTCATAATTTCATAAAAGTTTGACGTTTACAATAACACTTGCACTGCGTGTGCTACCAGAATTGTTATACCTACACGATCGAAATTCGGTATCTGTCTCTCTATCACTCTTGCATATTCGAACGATAGAAAGGCAGATAACTAAATTTCGTTTTCGTGTTTCCCTTTAGTTTTCCTATTCACCTTATTATTTTATCAGGTAAGTATTAAACAAGCTACTTTATTATAATTTTCTTGTTAAAATCATGCGTTGTATAACATTGTATTGTACCTGCTTTACCTGTAGATATGTCTTTACAATATCTGCTTGCCAATAAATCTTACATTAATCAAATATTATAATAAAACTGTTTATTAATGGGGAATAGAAGAGCAAAACTCTCGATATAACAAATTGTGATACATTATTACATTTGTAGCAAATGTATGAAGTCGTACTAAACATTAATCAATGTGTAAACAGGCTGTAGGTATGAATATTGACGTTAATGCTTCTTGTTTAAATTTTAAGATGGCGCTTCAAAATGGATACGAAAAATTTCCACGAGAGGGCTCTTTTTCTCATATATATTATACTACTCTTTGCTGTAGGCCCTCTGAGGTTGCTCTGAGGTTAACAAACAAAACCTTACGACCTTACAGGTTTTAGCATGTCTTATCTATATCAACGTCAGTCAAAAGTCAAACTATAGTCAAACCATGTATGTATAATCAGTTGTCACCGTTGTATTAAAATAGAAATGGTCAAATAATTCCACTTGCACCTAATTTACCAGCTTTCTCAGATGTACTAACAAGTATTACATATATTCCTAATTCAGTACCATGGTTAATATTCTATCCTACGTGGGCATGAACGTGCAGTCCGAGGTGTGCCTGTGGACAATCCTTGGTCTCCTGCGAACCATTTTCGATGCAACTTTGTTTAAGGTTAACGCTAATTTGAAACAGGTAAGTGTATACCTATCACTTAAAGTATAACTTGAAGGAAGGAGTAATTCATAAAAGTGGAGGATTGGCAGTTCAACTAAAACGCTTTAAAACATTCACTGCCAAGAACACTCTGATAGCTGTGTTCATTTTGTATTGGAAATGAGGAGCTTAGCACTGAGAGTGTTAAAGAGGAGACGCGGCATCACATCAGCAATACCTATAGAGAAACACCTATCTGAGAACTATCTCGATTTAAGGTGCGCGTGCGTGCGTGTGTGCGTGAGTGCGTGCGTGCGTGCGTGTGTATGTGTGCGTGTGTGTGTAAAAAAACATAATCTCATGCTTCATACTATATAGACCTAGTTTTCAAAGCTGCGGATCATAAATAAAAGCTAACTAAAATGTTTTTTTTAGGTATGGCAGATGAACATGCCAGCAGAAATATCTATGCCGGTGCAAAGAGTGCTGCGTACCATGATCTCCGGCATCATGTTAGTGCAGTGCTTCACCGTCTACATTTACCTTGCTACGTATATCGTCTTGCTATACCCTGCTTTTCTGGTACGTAATCTAAATATTAAACGTTGTAGGTATTTGCCTATTTTAACTCTACATGTAGAGTATAGATGTAGAAGTCTTTAAAAATACACGTTTATTTATTTAAATACGTTTTCGTACTGTTATCGTTTTAGGAACAATTTTTTTTAGAAAAAACCTAATTGATAAGAGTAACGAATAACAAAAAAACAACTTTAAAATAATGAGTACGATAAGATATGTTACAAGTAAGAACGTTGCCTGCTGGCTAATTTTACATCCTGCTTTGTGTAAAATAATTGTGATACCCGCTTTGACAACTTTATTGATTAGGTATATACGAGTATCTACCCAGATGCTTTGACAGTACGTATTTCGTATTGGTTTTATACGTAGGTACTTTTCGTCTTTATTGATAAATGTGTTTGCTGCTATACCCACCAAATATATGTATAGTTACCTACTTCTTAACCTGAAAGCCACGTCTATTACTTTAAAATGATATTGCAGTGAAATTGTAAGAAATAGTTTGAAGAAATGCATTTTTAATATATTAGGTATGTATGTTCGTTTCTAGGATATCGTTGATTGAGTAATACCTATCATTTTCGAATTAGTAAGTCCGTCATTTTTTTTGAAATATTTAGTAGGTATACTCTGTATCTTTAGGTACTTGAATAAAAGTAAACAAATAATTTGTACATTTTCGGGTAGTTATAACATTTATTGATTAACCAACTAACTACAAAACCACCTGGATCTGTCACTGAACGACCTGACTTTAACCTACATTATTTGATCATGTAATGTTTTCATCTATCCTCAACTGGTTTAAGAAGCCATTTGGGGGTAGATTTTGTTTACTGTTTTTTAAATACCTAAAAATACAGACTATTATTTCAGAATGGCGAAAGGATAGATCTAATAACTCCGTTTGCTGGCAGGAGGAGCGCCCTACTTTAGTGTTGCCATGGTTGCTGATGGCGGCGATCAGGAAACTGCTGTGCGAACTGCTGAGCCTTGCATTGGGGCTGGGCACGTGCGTACTCGTGGGCGCCGCCCGCCCGCCCTGCGTCAAGTTCGTCATCGTCAAAATTGCCTCCATCATGCCTTCCGTCTATATGTGGATGCTTGTTCTGAAGTAAGTTGCTGAGTTACCACTTCAATTCTTATTATTATCAACTGATCAACTTTAATATGTAGAGGTCCAAGGCTCGATATCTCGTTATCGACTCAACGCAAAATCTCTGTGTGCTACTGAAAATGTTATGGGTTCAAGAAACATGCATGAAAACCGAGGATATCATAGCGCTAAAATGGATTTTAAAGTTTTTTAGCTGTGCCCTTGACTACAGACAGAGTAAAAAAATAGTTTTTCTGTTTTATGTAATTACCTATTTAAATAGGGTACGTAGTATTATAAACTTAAAATTTAAAAATCCCCCCAAGGCAATGAAACGGATATGCTGATTTTGATAAAACATGTCTAAGAACCACCACTAGAAAATCTGCTTTAAAATAAAAATGAATAAATAAATAAATAAATATTATAGGACATTTACACTAATTGACTAAGCCCCACGCGCGGTAAGCTCATGACTCATGAAGGCTTGTGTTGTGGGTACTCAAACAACGATATTTAAAATAATTAAAAAATACTCAAATACATAGAAAACAACTATGACTCAGGAACAAATATCTGTGTCATCACACAAATAAATGCCCTTACCGGGAAAACTATTAAATACCTAGTAGCAAAATCCCATAAGACTGCATTGTTTTAGTTACTATAAGACTTTGAAAGTGGCATCAGTGTTTCAAAAGTTCCCCAAAGCTGTGCCAGCGAATGATTTTGACTACGGCCTCGAGCTCGCTATACGACGACGGCGTACAAAATCTTTACTAGGCGAAGCGCAGCTACGGAGACGATTATTATCTAACTGGTGAGTAAAATTAGTATTTAATTTAAAATCGTAATAAAATTCTAAATTGTGAAGTTCAAACAGTAAATCGACTGCAATTTACGAGACAGGGGGTTGATTTTTGAATTTTGAGTGCTCGATTTTGTCACTCGAAAATCGGTGGAAAACGGCGTAACACTCATTTTTGAAATACTAGAATAGAAATTGGGAATCGAGTGGTATCGATTTCAATTCTATTAGTAGAATTTAAATGCCTAGTAGTGCAGATATTATTCAACAAAATACACGAAATTGAGCGGTTGAAATTCAAAAATCGGCCCCAGAATGTATTTTGTAGTCATACGGATTACTGATACCTACGCGATACGCGAATTTTTTATTTGGTTTTTCATTTTTGCAATACAGGTACTTAGAAAGGCCACAACTTCCAGATCCACCGGCGCTTCCTCCTCGTGTAACTGTTGATGTGCCAAACACTTCGTCGGAAACAATTGATGATCCCGATAAAAAGACTGATGCTGCTAGTACATATATTGCTAGCAGTATTGACAATATCAACTGTTCATCAATTACAGGAACTTACGAAGATTACTTTGGTAACGAAATAACGGTGCCTCGCAACGCGGATCGCATTACAGAGCAATTGGTACTGATGTTACTGAGAATAAGTGAGTATTTAAGGAAAACAAAGTACGAAGGAATAGATCTATTTGAGTCACACCAAGTTCTTATTTCATCGTCAAACGCCAACCTTCATTTTGAAACTTGCCCCGCTCTGACAAATGAAACTGATGATAATCCACCATTAGTTGGAAGTAGTAAAGAAAATACGGCTTCCTATTTAAGACTGTATCCACAAATATTTATGAAGGGCTCGTCTGATTATCAAACACTCCGAAATTTTGATTCGATCAGAACGGTTCAAAGTTCCATTATTAGTAAATTGACGGAGACTTCTGAACAGCTTCCAATTGCTGCTATTAGTAAAAAAAATACCATATTAATGAAAGAAAAGGCAACAAATAGTGTACGAATGTCTAGTATTGAAAATATGGAGAAAGAAAAGCATGCCATAAGTTATCAAGAACAAAAATTAAAACAGGAATCTAAAATAAATCTTGGCGAAAAAGTAGTGAAAATAAAATCACACGAGAGTATCAGACCTAAAAATGATTTGTCAGTTGAATCGAAGAACAATTTGAGTGCCCTTATTACTAAAATGCAGTCACAATCAGCAGAAATTATGTCTTCTAGACAAAACAGTCTAATAAATGAGGATTCAATACAGTATCCAAATTCCTCATATAAAAACAGTAAGGCTGAAAAAGGTAATAGTAATAAAGGAAAATAGTTAGCTAGGTAAACAGTAAAACTATGAACGCAAGAAAGGTCACACTTTTTATTATTAACAATGTTTTCCTAACAATGATGCCAAATTCTATCTACGGCTGACAAATAGTATGTTCTACAACTTTGGCCGGATCTAAATACAAGACTCTAAAGTTATATTCATTCGGGTTTATCAAATTAAATTGATACATTGGCAGTTTGTTTGTTATTATCCAGGCCATTTGCGGCACTTCATGATCTATTCGCAAGTCATTAGGAAACACTAACGTGCTACTGCTTTGGGCCACAACTCCAAGGTTGGCGTCTTCGTATGGTTTACGAGTATCCCAACATCCTATACTGTCCTGAGAAACAAGGTTAAAGATCATGACGCCGTTGCGATCGATGACAGATGCCGAGACTTGCCCTATTGGGCCTCGGCTTTCACCCAAAAGTTTAAATTCATCCACTGAGTTACTAACACGCGAGGGATCACGTATTACCGATGTCATCACTACAAACTCCAAAGAACTAGACATTGCGTGGTAATATAGAGGTCTATCTCCTTGATATAGTTTGCCTAAGGACATTCCAAAAAGGCCATCGGACCATTGGAAATTTACTCCATGTAAAGTGTAATTGGACAATAATGGTTCTGGATAAAAAGTGTAGTGGTTAAATCTCCAGAATGATTCATCAGAGCTTCTGAATACGATAAGTCCATACCGCCGTGCATCAGCGATGTACAAGTGGAGATCTCTACAGAGAGGGTCCCTGGAGTCAACCACTATATTAGTAATCAAGGAGTCCTGGAGTACATATTCTGCTGGAATTGGGTAACGCGCTAGCACGGTATCGGTTTCAAGGTCAATGGCGAATATTGCCGGCGGGCAGATCTGGCGAGGAGTTTCAAAACCTTCAACTTGTCCGGCATCTAGCACCCACATGATGCCGCAATGATCGACGGCCATTCGGAATACGGACGTGAATCCAGTACAGTTTTCTAAAACAAAAAGTTAAATAAATTGTTAATTTACCTACTGTAATTCTATCACCGCTCATGTATAATACAATACAAATATTGCACACTACACGTACTCTTTATTGCACACCTCAATAAAATAAAATAATATAAATATTAAATATTTACATATACAATATTTTCAGGTGATTTATACGCTCAATGTAAAATATGTGCATGTGTTTTTTATTGAAATCTGTTTTTTATTTAAGCTAAAAAATTACATTTACAATGAATATACCGTTATTCTGAAAACGTCATCCGATAATCTTATTTCATAGCAGTATGCATATTTACTATGTATTACTAATTAATCTCTATTTTATTTATTTATGTAATTGTAAAGTCGGCAATTGTGATATTCCATTAGGCCTCCGGTGCAACCCTATACTTAAGAAGACAATCAATGGCCAATAAATATTACCTAGGCTAGGCTAGATTACATACCCGCATTATGCCAGTCCCAGTTGGGGTAAGGTTTCAAAAGCGGCGATTCAGTAGAGCTCACAATCGGGACGGACGAGAGCGTCACCGGCACGCCCTTCTTCCATGCAGGCGTGCTGACAAACACGCGGTCCTTCCACCGCTCCACGCCCAGGGTTATTACGTTCGTTTGGTTGAACCGCCTAGAAAATGTATGTCATACGTCAAGAACTAGTTTGGTTATGTGTATATTGCGTAAGTAATCGGCTTAGTCTTTGTTCGAGCGGATACATATCGCTGCGGAATGTATGGAAATCAAATTCGTTGATCAATAAGTAAATTGTACCATTGCAGCGATTAGGTAAGCGGTTACAGTACAGTGGTTAAAAGTAAAGTTTAATGTGTGTTATCTATAAATTATAAGAACCAGCCAAGTGCGTGTCGGGCTACGCATAATGAAGGGGTCTCTATTGTTTCCCAAATAGTTTTAAGTCATAATGTATTGTTTGTCCGAATTTTTGTTAGTCATAATTGGTTTTTCTCAGAAACGCGTAACTTTTCAGGATTGCCATAAAACAAACCTAACCTAACCTAACCTACTATCTACAGAATAACCTTATAGTAGAAGAGCCGGCCGCAAATTTTCTAACCGACTTGATACCACGATGAAATGCACAATAGTTTCCCATAAAAGTGATGCTAAGTCCGAATTCGATAGTCTGCCACGGCGGAACTTGCCGAAAGTACGAAAAAGAAGGCCACTTCCGGTGCGAAAAAAGGGGGCTGATTTAACCCATCTGATACCGAAATAATAGTTATGGCAGCAGTTAGAAATTTACATGTAGACACAGAAAAGCGAAGTCTGCCAGTATTTTTTATGCCGGAAGTGCTTGGCAGACGCTCTCAAAGGTGGCCACCGGAACCCCTAATTTAACCCATCTGATACCACCATGAAACCAATTCCAGTCGGTAGGTATGAACCCTCATGTCAGGAATATATAAGTCTGCCAAGGCTTTTCCTGCCAAAACACCTTGGCAGACGAGATTATGTGAGCACGGTCACCATCGGTTACCCTACACTAACCCATCTGATACCACCATGAAACCAATTCCAGTCGGTAGGTATGAACCCCCATTTTAGGAATATATAAGTCTGCCAAGGTTTTTCCTGCCGAAACACCTTGGCAGACGAGATTATAAGCAAGATGACCATCGGTTACCGTACACTAACCCATCTGATACCACGATGAAACCAATTCCAGTCGGTAGGTATGAACCCTCATTTCAGGAATATATAAGTCTGCCAGGGCTTTTCCTGCCAAAACACCTTGGCAGACGAGATTATGTTAGCAAGGTGTACATCAGTTACCCTACATCAACCCATCTGATACCACCATGAAACCAATTCCAGTCGGTACTTATGAACCCCCATTTGAAGAATATATAAGTCTGCCAAGATTTTTCCTGCCGAAACACCTTGGCAGACGAGATTATAAGCAAGATGACCATCGGTTACCGTACACTAACCCATCTGATACCACAATGAAACCAATTCCAGTCCGTAGGTATGAACCCTCATTTCAGGAATATATAAGTCTGCCAAGGCCTTTTCTGCCGAAACACCTTGGCAGACGAGATTAAGTTAGCAAGATGTACATCAGTTACCCTACATTAACCTATCTGATACCACCATGAAAACAATTCCAGTCGGTAGGTATGAACCCGCATTTCAGGAATAGCCAAGGCCTTGGCAGACTTGACTTGGCAGACTGGACTTGTCAAACAAGGTATCAGATGGGTAAATGTAGGGTAACTGATGTACACCTTACTAACATAATCTCGTCTGCCAAGGTGTTTCGGCAGGAAAAGCCTTGGCAGACTTATATATTCCTGAAATGAGGGTTCATACCTCTCGACTGGAATTGGTTTCATGGTGGTATCAGATGGGTTGATGTAGGGTAACTGATGTACACCTTGCTAACATAATCTCGTCTGCCAAGGTGTTTCGGCAGGAAAAGCCCTGGCAGATTATATATTCCTGAAATGAGGGTTCATACCTACCGACTGGAATTGGTTTCATCGTGGTATCAGATGGGTTAGTGTACGCTAACCGATGGTCATCTTGCTTATAATCTCGTCTGCCAAGATGTTTCGGCAGGAAAAACCTTGGCAGACTTATATATTCCTAAAATGGGGGTTCATACCTACCGACTGGAATTGGTTTCATGGTGGTATCAGATGGGTTAGTGTAGGGTAACCGATGGTGACCGTGCTCACATAATCTCGTCTGCCAAGGTGTTTCGGCAGGAAAAGCCTTGGCAGACTTATATATTCCTGACATGAGGGTTCATACCTACCGACTGGAATTGGTTTCATGGTGGTATCAGATGCGTTAAATTAGGGGTCCCGGTGGCCACCTTTGAGAGCGTCTGCCAAGCACTTCCGGCATAAAAAATACTGGCCGACTTCGCTTTTCTATGTCTACATGTAAATTTCTAACTGCTGCCATAACTATTATTTCGGTATCAGATGGGTTAAATCAGCCCCCTTTTTTCGCACCGGAAGTGGCCTTCTTTTTCGTACTTTCGGCAATTTCCGCCGTGGCAGACTATCGAATTCGGACTTAGCATCACTTTTATGGGAAACCATTGTGCATTTCATTGTGGTATCAAGTCGGTTAGAAAATTTGCGGCCGGCTCTTCTACTATTACGAAAATCTTGTAAGGTAAACGGTTTCAGTTTTATGACTAACGATAATATGACAAACAATACATTATTACTTAAAACTTTATGGGAAACAAAGGGACCCCATAATGAAGGGTTCCGTACCTTCATACGATCATCATCATCATTTTAGCCTCCTGTCGCCCTCTGCTAAGCATAGTCCTCTCTTCGTGTACTCCACTTAACCCGGTCCTGAGCCGGTCTCATACAGCAGTGCCTCGCGATTTTCCGAATGTCATCCAACCAATGAGCCAACGATATGTATCTTTAAGTGTTATCGTACATGGCATCACTGAATGGGCCCTACGGAAAACCAGCGACAGCTAGCATTATGCTGTTGGGTGCATTTCGTGATGCACGCTAATCTTCCGTTTTTCCTGCTTTTTGTTGTCTATACAAATTTGTGATTGCCACTAATAATCTTGTCTTATTTATTATATAAATCCTTATGCTTCTGGCTGTACTCACCCACTGTCGATAGCAGCTTGTCTTGCCTGTAAATTTTCATATTCGAAGTCGATTTGCTTCCAGCGGAACAGGGTGCCTATACCCTTGGCCTTCCGGTGGGCAGGGTGACTGTCGTCACTTGCATAGCCACTGCCCGCCACACCTGCTAGTAGTCCAATCAGCAGTAGCGTGCCTCCTTGCATCTGGAATCACAATTTGTAACCTTTTAATTTTATTAGATATAGATACCTACTTTTTGTCTTCTAATTTCATTTGGCGATAAAAAAAACAACGGGTTGCACTCCGGGAGTGCCGGCAGAAGTGAAAACTCAATGACATTGTAACAGTTTTTCGATCAGGTCACGTGTCCATCTTACGCAGCGTCTTGCGTCTTACGTCTTACGCTCTCGCGTGTTTAGCATATTTTCCCCATCACAAAAAGTGCACAGCGCCGCTAAAGGAGTTTGTCACTACAATAAAAAATTAAAACTTTTTTGGGTCTTGCACGCGTACCTACACCTATTTGTTTTAGGTACCTGTCTGTGATTAAGAACTTTTTTGCTATGGGCCACCGTTTACGAGTCATTTACGAAAAACTTAAAATAGGGATCTGGAAATTGATTATAAGGAACTAGGGGGTAAGTTAATTATAATCATTTTCCAGGTCCTTAATACCTCATTAAATATTGATCGTAGCGAAAAAGTGTACAGAACCTTTTTTGTGGACAATTTTATGTTCAATACTTATGTATAATTTTTTTTTGCAACGGGGCACCGTTTACGAGTTATTTACGAAAAACTAAAAAAAAGTGACATGTGAACTGATTGTGATTAATTTTATTCCTTTAATATCGTTTTAAATATTGATCCTAGAGAAAAGTGTCCAAGGTGTTTTTTGCAGAAAATTTTATGTAGATTATTTATTCATAAAAACTTATTTTGCTATAGGACACCGTTTACGAGTTATTCAAAAAAAACTAAAAGGCACTTTAAAATTGATTATAATTAACTTACCCGCTGCTTTGTCTTTTTAAATATTGATCCTAGCGAAAAGTATTCTACATGTTTCTTGTAGGAAATTTTATGTTTATTATTTATGTATAAGATTTGTTTTTGCTATGAGTCATACTTTTCAAATTATTAACGAAGAAATAAAAACAAGGAACCTTATAATTTATTATAATTAACTATCCCTCTTTATCATCTATTTAAATATTGATCACTACGAAAAGAGTACGAAATCTGTTTTTTTGGAAAATTTTGTGTAGATTATTAACGTTTAACAACATTTTTTTTATATTGGCCACCGTTTACGAGTTATTTTAGAAAATCTAAAAAAAGGGACCTTAGAAGTGATTATAATTAAATTTCCCGCGTTAATATCTCTTTGAATATTGACCCTAGCGAAAAATTGTACGGAATCTTACTTGTAGACATTTTTATGCAGATTACTTATGTTTAAGAACATTTTTTGCTATGCGCCACCGTTTAAGAGTTATTTACGAAAAACTAAAAAAAAGGGACCTTTAATATCAAATATCTCACTTCCGGTCAAGATTTCGATCGAACAACCGGCAAATTCGGATTCAGCGGGGTTTAATTAGGTTAAAAAACCCGGTTTCCAAAAGGTAATATGATTTGCCAGTCGCATCAAGAAGGAGAGTAATTTTGAATTTTTTTGTCTAGTCTATTGGAATAAAACAGCTCCTAGAAAATGCCCTATGGCATCAAGTCGCTTTCTTTAGAACAACAAAAATAGTTAAATGTATTTTTTCGTATCCTAGCAACAAGCATATCGTAGCTGCTTTTATAAATCCCATAATTATTGCAAATATGAACATCTCATACATTAAAAAAATATATATCGCTTTTACTTGTTTACCTTTACTTTTTTTACTTTGTAGTTATTTCCGGCATCCGATATCGGATCGAATAGTGTGAAAAAGCTCTGAGGATACACATTCTTTGAGTTGAGAGAATTATGTAACTGAATTATTCCCATATAATTCTTACGTTGTCTTTATTCCATATAATTTTTGTACGTATTTGTAAACATTCATACAGTGCTACCAGTAGTTTCACTAGTTACCGTAATCTCGGCGGTCTTACCTATTTTATTTAGCCGCAAGCGAAAGATAATTAGCTACGTGCGCCAAGATGATTATTTCAACTAATAGAAACTTAGGGTAATAATTTAACAAACAGGCATACACAGTAGTTCCCCCATACAGATTATAGATGTGAAGTTTAATGTTATGACCTCTATAGGCACAGCTATAAGAAGGCCATAAGTTAGGTTCAGGTCTCATCAGATTTAAACTAATTATGAATTTAACTTTTCATGTGATTAACCATCCACCTCTAAATACATAAATAAATGAAGATTAACAAATTCCGTAGGTACATTAATACATAATTAAGAATGTCCTTCAGCAAAAGGACGACTGGTGGACACTGGTAGGTCAACCGTAGTAGCTCAGGTAGGACGAACGATGCACTTTATGTTATGAGTTATGACAAAAAATAATCGTCTTTTTCTAAAGTATTAAGATTTGCCAAAGTGCGAGAGAGACTTCGCCAAATAAGTCGATCGTATTTCCTGTTGATATCGCAACGTTGACCATTGACTTAATTAATCACTGATCTGAATTGTGTGGTCATTTCGAGTTGTGGTTAAACAAAAAGTTGACAGAAGCAAGGTTGCAAATATAAAAATTAAAACAAAACATATAAATATTTAAAAACATGTCAATGTGCTTTACAGGTTTCCATTTTTTTAAATACTTCATTCAAAAGCTAACATGTTGTAGGTGTTTGTAGTTAAGATGGTTCGTATCGGCTCTATTGTGGGCAAATAATAAAATAACCCTTGTGTGCTTTTTGAAAATATTTTGAGTTTATTATAAAATTAATAACCATTAAAAAACTTTTCATATCATGCCCGACAGACTTTTCTTTGTTGTCTTCGTAACACATTTATTACTAAAACACGAATAATAACAACAAATTTGCACATTATTATCCACACTCGATAAAATTTACCCTATTATTGCTGAAAAAAATATCGGAAATGATAATTTAATTGGTCTGCTAACATAATTTTAAAGGAGATCCCCCGTTTGTAAAATAATTATCAGTAATTTAATTTATAATTATTTTGTGTTTCTGTCATTTAAAGTAATAATTTGTTTAAGTAAACATACTTTGGTCATATTAGGTACTGTACTAGTTTTCACTTTGCGTGTATAATTCTTACCTTGTTATGTTATGTATATCCTCAAGGGAACTGGTAGCACACGTCTGTCCATCAGGTGGTGTGGCTCCTTTATGAATGCTATAGCCACGGCCACCCGAATGTATAGCCGGCGGGTGGATATTTAACACACGTAGATCAGCTACTTCTAACCTAATAAGGTGTAGGTGTGTAAAAAAAAGTTACGATTATTGCCTATTTAACACGTTAATGATGATTAACGAAGAATGGTCTATTCTTCAATTTATTTTATTTGTTTTACAACACTTACACAGAAAGTTAAACACATTTTTTGTTAAATATTAATGGTTTGGGTAGACTTGACCAACTGTATTCACTAGACTACAGCTAAGTCTAAGAAGTAAGTATAACAGTCGGACCAAGCTACTTTGCAGTGACAATGAAAGTGCCACCTGAAACATACGATTCTTATGAAAATATGACGTTTATAACTTTCTCATATTTAATTTTCGCATTGTGTCTCAATAGTTTTTAGGGTTCCGTACCCAAAGGGTAAAACGGGACCCTATTACTAAGACTTCGCTGTCCGTCCGTCCGTCCGTCTGTCACCAGGCTGTATCTCACGAACCGTGATAGCTAGACAGTTGAAATTTTCACAGATGATGTATTTCTGTTGCCGCTATAACAACAAATACTAAAAACAGAATAAAATAAAGATTTAAATGGGGCTCCCATACAACAAACGTGATTTTTGACCAAAGTTAAGCAACGTCGGGAGTGGTCAGTACTTGGATGGGTGACCGTTTTTTTTGCTTTTTTTTGTTTTTTTTTTATATGGTACGGAACCCTTCGTGCGCGAGTCCGACTCGCACTTGCCCGATTTTTTTTTTCTAGTGGCTATAAGTTTTAGTCGCATTTCACCTCGATCGTGCATTTAAATATCGCGTTGTGACTCAATCGTTTATTATTTTTATTATTTTAGTCGTTATTAGTTTTAGTCGCATTTCACCTCGATCGTGCATTTGCTTTCGCGTTATGACTCAATCGTTTATTACTTTAGTCGCATTTCACCTCGATCGTGTATTGTATTGGCGACGTGATTCAACGATTCAATTCAATTATTCATTAGTCACATAGATAATATTTCAATGAGTTTGATAGCACTTAAGGCTTAATCCTACAAGTACAAAACGTGTTTAAAAAAAATACTTCATTTTAGTGCAAGCATCAAATTAACGTATCAAGTTAATTAGAGTCCCAAACAAACGTCGATCGCGGCGAAATGCGTCTACGCTAAAATACTACACAAAAAAAATAATACTATAATTTAATTATACTAATGTCAAAAGCTACGCGAAAAAGTGCGTCAAGTAAAAAAATCTAGTGATATCTTTTTCATTCAAGGTGAAATGCGATTCGGTGAATTACTACAACAATTTTATGCTTTTGGGGTACAGGTCTAATAAATCCTAAGTCGGTGCCGACAGAGTTAATAGTTTGGATGAACTAGTTGTGTATGAAATTTGATCAATTTTGGCTATTTTTAGGGTTCCGTAGTCAACTAGGAACCCTTATAGGTTCGCCATGTCCGTCTGTCTGTCTGTCCGAAGCTTTGCTCCGTGATCGTTAGTGGTAGAAAGCTGCAATTTGGCATGGATACATAAATCGTGCATTACCAGAGAACGGTAAAATATAAAGTACAAAAAAATTAGGGTACCTCCCATCCCATACAAAATGGATTTTTTGAAATTTTTTTTCGCTTTTACTCAATAGTGTGTGGTATCGTTGGATACGTCTTTCAAAATGAATAAGGGTCTTCACCAATTACTTTTTGATAAAGTGAATATTTTAGGACATAATCGCTCCGAAAGAAAAATATGTGACCCCCCCTCTAAGTTTTGAACCATGGTCCCAAAAAAAATAGTTAATAAAAAACTCAATAAATACTTTCAATGAAAACTATAGCGAACATAATGGGTCCAACCGTTTTTGAGTTATTACAAAAAGTCTTTTGTTCTTAGTAAAAATACGTATAAAGCGCTGCGAAAGTACCCCTATTTGCTTGTAATGTATGTACATGACATTGATTCACACGATACTTACTAATAGCCCCCGTTTAGCCCATTTTGATCGAATGGTTACTACGCGCTACGGAACCGTACACTGAGCATGGCCCGACATAAAAGAGTTGAATGTTAGAGTTCTATTTTGTACCCCCCAGCAAATTCAATCCGACAAGCCGCTTGCCCATATAACCATTCCAGTCGCAGAATCACAAAGTGGTAACTAAATGTCAGATGTGTCGTAACAGAGTCCACACAATGTGTCTAGAATTGTTTCGAAACAAAGTGTCGTCGCCGTGTCTACACTTTTCCGTAACAAGGTGTCGACACATTTGTGTGCACTTTGCGTGCGGTTTGCGACTAAATCTGACAGCAAATTTGTGACAGCAAATGTCAATATAAAATACCTCTTGAAAACCAAGGTTTGTCAAACTACTATTAGTGTCTCGTGTGCTCGTAATTCTAGTAAGTCATCATGGGCAATGCAAATGATAATAATTGACCGAAACCATATAAACACCCAACACCCGTCAACCTTTTACAGAAAAGATTTGAAAGAAATTCAATAAGCTACTTAGGTCAGGCAACGAATGCTCCAAAAGTTGTAGAGGGAAATGCTCGGAACACAATTTTTGACTCCGTAACTCGGTTTGACAAGTTAGGAGGTGAACATATCAAAAGTCCCCGGCCCTAGCCCTTGAGCGGGGGGGGAGAGGGGGCTTTGAAGGTCCCATTTTCCCGTTTTTCGATTATATCTCGGAAACTATGCATCTCAGCGACATGGCCACTTATACAAAATGAAAGTTAATTTAATTTGTTACAAGTTTATTCAGTCAATTTTTTCGATATGTTGAATAGTTTTTGAGATATCCGCTCTTGAAAGTTTATTTAGGGCTCTCAATTTTATCTTGATATATCTATATCAGTGAAGGTGCTAGGCCGTGTTTGGTATCGTTTTCGTATAAATCTGGGGCGCTGAATCCATTTAAGATATCACATTGACACCATTCCACAAAATAAAAATAAATCTTTTTAGGGTTCCGTACCTCAAAAGGAAAAAAACCGGGAAAGTGCGAGTCGGACTCGCGCACGAAGGGTTCCGTACCATAATGCAAAAAAAAAAAACAAAAAAAAAACAAAAAAAAAACGGTCACCCATCCAAATACTGACCACTCCCGACGTTGCTTAACTTTGGTCAAAAATCACGTTTGTTGTATGGGAGCCCCATTTAAATCTTTATTTTATTCTATTTTTAGTATTTGTTGTTATAGCGGCAACAGAAATACATCATCTGTGAAAATTTCAACTGTCTAGCTATCACGGTTCGTGAGATACAGCCTGGTGACAGACGGACGGACGGACGGACGGACGGACGGACGGACGGACGGACGGACGGACAGCGAAGTCTTAGTAATAGGGTCCCGTTTTACCCTTTGGGTACGGAACCCTAAAAACGGAACCCTTATAGGATCACTCGTGCGTCTGTATGTATGTCCATCTGAATACACAAAATAGTTCTTTACCTATAGATGACAGGAAAACCTATTAGAAATGTGCAGTCAAGCGCGAGTCGGACTTAATGTACGGAACCCTTAATACGCGAGTCCGACTCGCACTTGGCCGGTTTTTTTGAAACTCTTCTTGACGCTTAACCGCTGAACCGATTTCGTTGAAATTTGGTATAGAAATAGTTTGCGTCCCGGAACAGGACATAGGATAGATCTTATAACCAAAATCATCTTTTGAAGGTGTGAAAAGTGGCGTGGAAATTTGTACGGGAAATCAATAACCGCTGAACCGATTTATATGAAATTTGGGATGGTCTACATCTTTGATTTAGTTAAAAATTATGAAAAAACATGACTTCAAACCTAAACTTAAACAGTATTAACTTCAAGAAGTCAATTCTGAATTCCCCCCTACACCTCATTTCACACCTTTAAAGGATGATTTCTGAGATAACTTATTATATCCTGTCTCGGGACTCAAAATATATGTGTATAAATAAATTTAAATTAAAACTGTTCAGCAGTTTAAGCGTGAAGAGGAGTTTAAAAGAAAGTATTTTAATAAGTTTATATGTTTTTACTTCGGAATGGTGTCAATGTGATACCTTAACTAAATTTGGTACTGCGAATTTATACGAAAACGATACCAAACATGGCCTCGTAGCTTTACTGTTGTAGAAGTCAAAATAAAATTGAGAGCCCTAAATTCTTATTACTTGGCCAAACTTGTGTAGAAGGAAAAGGTAAAATAAAAGTCTTCGGCAGGAATATAAGACACAAATATATTTTTTTTTTGCGTTACTATTTCATTCATCAAATATAAACATACCTTGATTATACTATTCTAGTGAGATCCTCATAGATAAACAAAAACATTTACTTAAAAAATTACAAGGTCGAAATGTCACGGAACTTGTGAGAGTAATATGTGAAAAATAAAAACTTTTATGACAAAAAAAATCTGGACACAATTTAAGAATCACCCAATTGCGTCGAGGAATCATCTGTATTTTTGCTTGTTTCATTACCTCCTCGCTTCTTTTTTGTCCTTTGTATTCTGTAGCAATTTGTTAGATCTGAAAATAAAGATAACTTGCGTCGTCACGGATGTCGATTTATAGGTTTTAGGGAGTGCAGAATTCGAAAACGATGATCATTTTATAATCCAAGATGGCGGCTACGTATTTTGTCATAAAAGTGGAATCCAAAATAGTCATCATTTTCGAAATCTGCGCCCCCTAAAACCTATAAAACGATATCCATGACGACTTTTATGACATAGTGCATTGCCGCCATTATGAAATTGAAAATGTTATCATTTTCGAAATCTGCGCCCCCTAAAACCTATAAAACGACATCCACGACGACTTTTATGACATAGTGCATGGCCGCCATCTTGGAATCCAAAATAGTCATCATTTTCGAAATCTGCGCCCCCTAAAACCTATAAAACGATATCCATGACGACTTTTATGACATAGTGCATTGCCGCCATTTTTAAATTGAAAATGTTATCATTTTCGAAATCTGCGCCCCCCAAAACCTATAAAACGACACCCATGACGACTTTTATGACATAGTGCATGGCCGCCATTTTGGATTCCAAAATGGTCATCATTTTCGAAAGCGGGGCCCCCTAAAACCTATAAAACGACATACATGACGACTTTTATGACATAGTGCATGGCCGCCATCTTGGAATCCAAAATGGTCATCATTTTCGAAATCTGCGCCCCCTAAAACCTATAAAACGACACCCATGACGACTTTTATGACATAGTGCATGGCCGCCATTTTGGAATCCAAAATGGTTATCATTTTCTAAATCTGCGCCCCCCAAAACCTATAAAACGACACCCATGACGACTTTTATGACATAGTGCATGGCCGCCATTTTGGAATCCAAAATGGTTATCATTTTCTAAATCTGCGCCCCCCAAAACCTATAAAACGACACCCATGACGACTTTTATGACATAGTGCATGGCCGCCATTTTGGATTTCAAAATGGTCATCATTTTCTAAATCGGGGCCCCCTAAAACCTATAAAACGACATCCATGACGACTTTTATGACATAGTGCATGGCCGCCATCTTGGAATCCATAATGGTCATCATTTTCGAAATCTGCGCCCCCTAAAACCTATAAAACGACACCCATGACGACTTTTATGGCATAGTGCATGGCCGCCATTTTGGATTCCAAAATGGTCATCATTTTCAAAATTGGGGCCCCCTAAAACGTATAAAACGACATCTATGACGACTTTTATGACACAGTGCATGGCCGCCATTTCGGATTCCAAAATGGTCATTATTTTCGAAATCGGCACTCCCTAAAACCTATATATCGACACCCATCTCGACTTTTATGACAAAGTGTTTTGCTACCATCTGCATGCAAGACATTTCTATTATTTTTACGTACAAAAATGGCCCCCTGTCAACTTTCAATCGAGATTTAATCGATAATTTATTCGATTAATATTCAGATTAATTCAATTTCAATCTATGTTAGGTCGATTAAACTAATCGCGATTAAAATTTGAGAATTAACTTTTTCTATTCCATTAATTAGTCGAATAAACAGTTAATCGATTAATGCCCATCTCTGACCACGGCATTTTTACACTTTGAGAATATCTGAAAAGAAATCAACACAAGGAGCCATTTTGCAAATCCAGTAACATACCAGTAACTTTGTTATTACTTTTGACAGCGCGTGTCATGTGTCAACACAGAGTCGACACAAAGTCGAAACATTGCAACTACTTTGTGACTGCAATATTTCTCAGCCTTAAACCATATTTATACATCATAATTAACAAGTTTCGTAGTATGTAAAGCGTTATTTCTGTTATTTAAGTATAGTATGCGCATCGAAGTACTAAAAATGCTTCAAATAATATAGTTATGAACACAGGCACTGAGAAGTAAACAATTTCATTTCCGGCTAAACTAAAACAATGTGGTGGCGCGTTGATTATATTACACTTAGTTTATCAAATCACTCGAGCAGTTTAATTCCCCATAATAATTTAAGTCCTATTGTAATATAAATGCAAACAATATATAATTACGTCTTGTAATCCGTTTTAGAGATGGCGTATTAATGTCACTTATTTTTATTTAAGTATTTTTCCATCTGACAGTTTCCATTTGACAGGAACAAAATGAACGAATGAACGAATGATTTTGGCATAAAGTAGTCGCAAACCCGAAACAATGTGTGCACACGGCGACCACACTTTATGTCACTTTGTGTCATGTGTCGACCCTTCCCCATTTCTGGTAACTGTGTCGACACGGCGACGACTCTGCGACTGGAATTGTGACCGAAACAGACGGTGTCGACACAAGATGTGTCAACACCGCGTCGTAACGGCGACTGGAAATGGTTGTATGGGTGGCCTGAGATCCTAGTCCTAGCCAAAATGACAATCGTTGTAAGAAAATGCCGCGTGGCTTTTCGTAGCATCTGTCATCCCAATACCTACATTTTAAAATTCGTTTGGCGTTTGTACGATTACGATACGATACGATACGATTGTCTTCTTGGCTAGGCCCCCTTTACGAGTAGATAGGTACCTAAAAGGGAGGAGCGATGGTTTTTATTTTTAGATATTTGTGACAGGCCTCTCAGGGATCGATACTTCGCAAGAAAAGAAATAAAAATTATGATAAAGCCTCAGAGTTAAAACAAGAACCTTAAAAAAACAACAATAAATTATTTTTCAAATGTGTTTTTTCAATAAAAAGACATGTCAAGATTGTTTACCTTTTTCTAATGCTAAAAAACGAGTTAGGTATACTTAGTGACAGTTGATAACAATATTGCGCTATTTTTTTTAAACTTTCATGTAAATGTTGGTAAACTATTTGTTGGTAAAATTTAAAATATAACATTATAAATTATAATTAATCCATTATAGTTTCTACTTTTATTAGCCTGAATGAATTCTTTTGTTAGGTTTTGATTTAAAGAGGCGAGTTATATGACTTATATGTAAAATAGGTATAAATATATATTACCCAATAAGTAGTACAACCCTATGAGGTACAGAACATTACGTCCCAAAGAAGCTGGAACTTTCTGGATGCAACGGGCATTAGTAATTAACTTTAAAGGGCCGTCACAATAGATCAATGCTGGTCGATGCGACACTCAAAGGCCCACAACACCACAATATTACCCAATCTGATTCAAATAATAATAAACCAATTCACACTACTAATCACTAATACGTATTGCACAAGTGTTCCTCATAAATAACTAGTTAGTTATTTAACAGACGTGGTAAACTAGGCCTAAGTTAGTTAATAGGTGCGAGGTAGAGAATAATTTTTATTTTCAACAATAAGTAATACAAAGTAGACTAGTTTATTAATTTAATAGTTAATTTAATTTCTATTATTCGTAAGATAACAATATATGAGCAAATATACATTGAAAAATTTAGGGTAGAAAAGGAGTATCAATAATTTCAAGAATAAAATGTCGTCCTAATTAACAATACATGAGCTAAGTAATTATTATTACTGAATGTAAAAAATCGTTTTAGGTATCATCACATATAAGAACTAGGTGTCCTTTCTGGAAATGGTATTCAATTCGCATTTGAGTTAATGAGACTTATGAGAATTTAGGTAAATACATACTTACTGCTCGAGAACATTATTATCGAAAATATATCTAAAGCAACATCAAATAGATTTTAGTGGTGCGAGGTAAAAACCCTGGTACGTTATTCACAAACAGGTTTATACAATAAGTTCTTGTTATATTTATATTTTTATTGTTAAACACTTTTGTTGTTATTAATTTAATTAACTATTGCGATCAAGGCAATCTACAGCCAATAGAAAATTTATAACGCCTATTTATTTCTACAAGCAAAAGTAAGAAATGCGTAAGATAGGCGTTGTTCATTTGAGTTATGTTCTTATTAAAAAGATGAAAAATACTTTTTGTAACGTATTGTCTAGAATGTTCACATTTATTAAGAATATACAGTTGAACCTGGATAAATAGAGTACGGAGGATCCATTAATTTAATTCAATATTTCGCACGTGTATGGGCTTTAAAATTGTGGATCCAAAGCCTCGGTAGTGCTGTATTATGTCATGTAAAAAAAAATCTTTAAAACAATGCAATGAAAAAGTGTGCAAGATACAACAAATTCAAACAAAAAAATATAAAGGTATTCGATTTGACCAGCGTATCAAATATCTAAGTCGAAAATACGTAAATCACAATCACATAATTATTAAGCTATTACAGAATCTACTTTATGAATTAAATAAAACTAAATATACAGGGTGGAAAGGCACGACGATCCTTTCCGGAAATGGGAGATAGTTTAGCCTAAGCTCTATATTTTCTCCATAGAAACTATGTTAATATGGGCAACCGTTTCTAAATTATGACCTTTTAAACATCCACGCAAAAAACTACTTTGTTCTAACCCTAACAGGTGACAGGGTCAATGAACTTACTTGTAAACAATCAGTATTCGACAGGAAATTATGCTAATTTGTTGCCATCTAACCATTTTTAGGTCTGCTTACAGCACGGTAAGAATCATTGCAGGGTTTTCGCTTTCTTAGTGGTTCCACTTGTTCAATACTTGAATGAAATAGTTATGTTATTCCTTAATATTAATAATACTAACCACAACATTGTTTACAACGACAGTTCAAATGGTGACATTGACAACCACTCAAAAGTACGCAATCGTCTTATAAATATCTCTGGTTTCCTTGACTGATAAAAAGGTTTTAGTTTCTTAACACGTTTCACAAAATTATTTTCGAATAATTGGAAACTATCTAAAATAATTAAAAATAACAAGTAGGTTGTGTTAG
Organism: Cydia splendana; assembly: GCF_910591565.1. NCBI lineage: Eukaryota > Metazoa > Arthropoda > Insecta > Lepidoptera > Tortricidae > Cydia > Cydia splendana. The sequence continues at coordinate 11,339,423 of NC_085965.1, read as the reverse complement.
TTGCACCAAATGAACTTGCAAAAATTAAATACTAAGAATAAATCAAGAATAAATACTTCTTAAATACCTAACTAACAAACCTTCTTGCGTGGTAGGAAATAGACAGACCGTCTGATGTTTGAAATTAAATGTGCCACAAATTGCAAATTACGCGATAAAACCTAGTTCCAAAATGCCCTTGGGAGCCCGCGATTACCTAAATTTGCTTATGTTATACGGGGAGTGTAATTATAATGCCGCCGAGACGTTACGACGCTACAGACAAAGATATCCTCCACCACACCCAACTAGCCGTATGTCAATTTTACGGGCCATTGATCGCGTGGCAAATAATGAGCCCATAGTACCACGAACGGGCCAAAACGACCAACGGGGAGGAGGTGTAGTTCACATTGCACCAAGACTTGAAGAGCGAGTGCTGCGGTATTTCGAGCAAAATCCAAGGGCTAGTTCGAGGCAGGCAGCCCGACATTTCCGCCTAACTCATACCGCAGTACTCAAAATCTTGAAACGTGCACGTCTTCACCCTTACAGCATTCAGCGAGTTCAAGCTCTGCTGCCCAGGGACTGCCCTGTACGAGCAGCATACTGCCGTTGGCTTTTAAATAAACTGGAGGAAGATCGCCTGTTCATCCGCCGCATTATTTGGAGCGATGAAAGTTTGTTTTCCCGTAACGGCATGTGGAATAGGCGAAATGAACATATGTATGCAGTAGAAAATCCGTTCGAATACCGACATTCGGGTCACCAATATCGGTGGTCCGTTAACGTCTGGGCTGCAATACACGGGGATACACTGATTGGACCTGTTTTTTTGCCTCCAACTTTGAACAGAGCTGGATACTTGGAACTGTTGAATACGGAGTTGCAGAATTACCTTGACGATTTACCAGTGGCCGAGCGTAGAGAAGTATGGTTCCAGCAAGATGGTGCACCGGCCCATTCTGTTAACGAAGTGCGGCTAGCCCTGAACGACGAATTCGGAGATAGGCCGGTTCGGACCGCATCGTTGGCCACCACGATCTCCGGATCTGACGCCTCTAGACTTTTTTCTTTGGGGGACTATCAAGGATATAGTGTACAAAACGGAGTGTGACAACGCCGAAGAAATGAGGCAAAGGTTAACCATTGCTTTCGCCAGCCTGCGCCGTAGAAACGTTCGAGAGCGAATATTAGCAAAGGTACACCGACATACTCGCGCACGGGCTGCAGCCTGCATTATTATGCACGGAGGCCACTTTGAACATAGAATGTGAATTTATTCAGTTGTAAATAAAGTAGTTATGATAATAACAACAACAACAACCTCTTTCATAATAAATATCTCTGGTTTCCTTGACTGATAAAAAGGTTTTAGTTTCTTAACACGTTTCACAAAATTATTTTCGAATAATTGGAAACTATTTAAAATAATAAAAAATTACATGTAGGTTGTGTTAGTTGCACCAAATGAACTTGCAAAAATGAAATACTAAGAATAAATCAAGAATAAATACTTCTTCAATACCAAACTAACAAACCTTCTTGCGTGGTAGGAAATAGACAAGACGTCTGATGTTTGAAATTAAATTTTCATTGAACTATACTTATTGAATGTCATATTCTTCAAATAAAAATGTTAGATGCTCGTGGCTATTTAAATTTGTGGGGCTGTGTAAAAGATATGGTGTACCAAACCAAACGGAATGTGAAACTGCGGACGAAATGAGACAAAGGCTAATTGGTGCTTTCTGCGGAGGATAAATGACGAAGAGCATACACTATATCGCATGTGCATCGACATACTCGGGTACGGGCTGCGGCGGCGTTGTAATACACGGAGGTACATTTGAACACCGTATGTGAAAAGAAGATAGTATTAAATATTGAAAAAAAGTAATTATCTAAGAAAGTAATAAAATTGTTTGTAATATTTTTGCATGCATTTGATTTATTTGACATTTATGCGTCATTCATACATCATTGCGATACTGTCAACGATCGGAAAAAAGTGTAAAGTCCCGAGCTTTCCCGACGGAGATCCTTAATCTAGCCGTCATGTGCACATGCTATAGGGTTATCACCACAGTTAAAAAGTAGTATTTTTGCAATTTTTATTTTTTACTCAATTAACGATTCTTACCATTACCAATAGTCTCTGTATCACTTAAACGACCTAATACTTCCGGGAAGGATCGTCGTGCCTTTCCACCCTGTATAGCAAAATCCAAAAAATATTGCATTGCTTAAAATTGTTTAAAAACATTGTCATTGTAGTGTTTTCTTTCATACAATTTTAATCTATCAAGATACTTCCAACAAATCAATGCTATTTTGTTGGCGATATGGGAATTTAATTTAATCTTCTATAGCTGAGCGCAGGGAACTGCACGTCGGGATCGCAGACAGTCCGCTTTGTCGCTTCTGTTGTGTCGGCATACAGAATACGATAATTGTAGTCGTAAGGATTCAAAGGACCCGCTTGAAACATTGGCAGCCGATTCGATATCACCCAAACACTTTGATGCTCCTCTTGGTCAATTTTTATATCATTAGGAAATATAAGTGTCTCTGTGTTCTCAGCCACCACTCCCATCGACATTTTGTTATAAGGCTTTTTAGTATCCCAACAGCCCATGGTATCTCGGGAGACCAAACCGTAGAACATGACGCCACGCCTGTCTATAGCAGAAGCCGATGACTGTCCAGATAGACCTCTGCTCTCGCCGACTAGATGAAAATCTGACGAACTATCATTAACCCGCACGCTCTGCCGCAATACCGTTGTGGACACAATGAATTCTCTATAGCTCGACATGGCATGGAAAAATAACAGTCGGTTACCAGAAGAATCCAAAGGTGACAACGCTAGCCCAAAAATGCCATCTGCCCAATGAAAATTGAGGCCGTGAAGTGTGTAGTTGGAGGCGAGCGGGTCGGGATAAAAAATAGGATTAGAGAATCTCCAAAAAGTAGCATCACTTTGTCTGAACACTAGAAGTCCGAACCGCCAAGTATCTGCTATGTAGACGTGTAGATCCGAGCAGTCTTTAGTGCGAGTGTCCACGATAATGTTAGAGAAGAGTGAGTCTTGTAGTACATATTTTTTTGGAATTTTGTACCTAGCGATGAGTGTGTCTGTTCTCAAGTCAAAGACGACTATACTCGGAGGACATAACTGCTTCGGGCTATCTTGAGAGTCAATTTGACCGGAATCTAGAACCCAGAGTCGCCCGCAGGCATCCACGTTCATTCGAAATACTGATGTCAATCCACTACAGCTTTTGGATTCATCTGTAACAAGAAAAGACCATGGTTAAATGTTAATAAGTATAATACCGAAACGAAGCTAAGAAAGTCACCGTACAATTTCATTGCCTACAGCTTGAATTAAGTGGTACCTACAGCTATAATTATTTTACTGATTTGATGAATTCTGTGGATGAATTAAAGCGCAGCTTGGAGAATGCCAAGGTGACATATGCCAAATAAAAAAATATTTGCAAGTTTGTGATCTTCCCACTTCCTTATGTTTCGCTAAAATCGTTAGATTATTGAAATTGATATTTTTCAACACATAATTAATCCACCTTAATATCTTAATCTGACGCGCTCGAGTATATTTATAATGATATTTTTTTTTTGCATTTCTTAAGGGCCGTCCTAGACGGACGAGTCTAAATAAAGGGCTCAAGCTCATATATGGTGGATCTCCTCCGCAGGGTGCAAGGTATGTCCATCTACCGTGCTCGAGTAAGAAAATAGTTATTTGTTTTACAAAGAGGCAAAGTTGTTGTTTAACTCCTCATGCTAGCGGAAGATTTCAAAATTTAATCAAGAGAGCGAGTGGTGCGTAAAGTGGAATCTTGAGCGTTGCGGGGGCTTAACAAACTTTGCTAGTTGCTACCGAGTGAAACACAGAATGCGATACGCCAGAAAAACATTATCGGTAAAACATTACAAATCATATCCAAATGAATGCTATTAAATATTTGATTCAAAATCATCACTTAAAAGTCAACTCTACCAGCTAACATGAAGAAACAACTTAAAATATGCATCAAATTATACTTGGCCTCTCTTGTGGCTTAAATGCAATATAAGATTAAACGGAGCCTGGTGTGGTGAATAGTTCTTTATTCTCTATCTCTGATTCACTTACTGGCAAATGCTCTGTGGAACGACCAGTCTGGATACGGCCTGAGGAGCGGGGAGGTGACGCCGCCGAGGCGCGGAACGGTCGCCAGCGTGGCCGGCACGCCGCGCCGCCAGGCAGGCAGCGTCACCCACACCCGAGATCCGTACACCTCGAGGCCCAGGGGTAGCACGTTCGCCGGGATATATTTGCTAGGATAAAAAAGTTTAATATTGTATTTTTTTATAATAAGAAATATAGGAAAGTGTGTACGCAGATTTGCTGCTCAAAAAAAGGACACAGTGTAAAACATATTAAGGGGTAGTTAATTGTTATGTTAGTCACTAGACTGTGATAAAATTACCAAGACGTGATGATTGATAGTAAAGGTATAAGTAATATGTATGGATACTGACAATCTAGCTAATGCATTGTAATAGTTTTCCTTTTCTATTTATTTTCGAATGAGGTAGCGCCCGGAGAAATATCAAAACATGATGTTTAATAAATATAGACACCGTAAATCCATCTAATATCCCTCCAGTGAGTAAGTGGGTCATACAAATTTGCAATATTTAATTACTAGTTAGAGCAGATTTAAGGTACAATAAAGACTCATGATGGTGTTTATAACGCGAATTAGAATAATGGGTTTTGCTCTGATTTTCGAGAATGGCTGAGATGGATAATTTAGTGTCAATTATAGAGACAAACATCTTCGCATATGAATACAAATTGCACATAAGTTATGGCTTTATTAGAGTTACCACACAAGAGAAGGTTTTGTCATACCAAGAAACTAAAACATTAAATTTAAATTGTCCATAAAAGTAACTTTGCATGTAACACTTTGTTTAGCATCTGCGATTTCTCTACATACAATATGAACATTAAATTACAAATTGTTACTTACGAATTTATGAAGTTTGTTGTTGGAACAGTGCTCTAGTACCTTCAGGTACTATTTTTTTTAATTTGTACAGGTACTATTTCCAGTTTCACTCTTGGACGGAGTACCTATTTACTGGCGTGAATAGAAGAAAGATTACCCAGCAGCGATTGCGTATTGGCGGTGCATCTCAGACGGGAATTCGAAGTCGACACGCTTCCACTTGTAGAGAGTGTTAAAGGGCGGTGTGTCAAAGTCTGCAGGGATGCTCTGCGCGCGCGCTAGGCCTAGCATCGTGAGCCACAACGTTAGCCCGGCGGCCTGCGTCGCTCCTGAAATGCGCAATGGATGATGGTTTTAGCGTTGACCAGGGCTCGGAACCGGTATTGAAATACCTGTTAATATCGTTCCAAAACCGTTATATTATTTCGTTCATTAAAAAACCGGTTAATTGATGGAACGCGAACTAACTAATTACGTTCTCTCTCCTAACCGGTAAGAAGAGGGAACGGAACTTTATGGTTCGCAGGGAACGATAAAATACCGGTTACTCTTGGCTTTCGGAGACTCTCGGTTAAACTCGTTGTCATATGTGAAAGAGATAGCAATACTTACTCGTTCTATCTCGCTTCGATATTTTCAATTTAACCGGTTAATTTCGTTCCTCGAGAACGAAATGAGAACGTATATGACATAAACCGTTATTTAACCGGTAACCGCAAACGGAAACGAAATCCTTTTCGTTCCCGGGCGAATGAACGAAACCGGTTTGACAAATGAGAACGGTTTCCGAGCCCTGGCGTTGACGCTATCTATGCCGACTTCGCTAAAGCTTTTGATAAAATTTCTCATCATACCTTATTAACGAAGCTTTGGCGACTTGGCATTCATGGCGATCTGTTCCGTTGGATCAAATCTTATATCGAAAATCGAGTTCAGTCCGTAGTATTACTGGGTTTTCAGTCGGAATGGAAACCAATTAGCTCTGGTGTGCCTCAAGGTTCCCATTTGGGACCTTTGCTTTTTTTACTATACGTCAATGACATCCCGAATTGCATTAAACATTCTAATTTGTTGCTATATGCGGACGATACCAAAATCTTTAGGATCATTAGAAATGAAGATGACTGTGTTAAACTACAAGACGATCTGAATAACCTTGTCACCTACTGTAGAGCTAATCACTTATTTTTAAATTTGGATAAATGTAACGTTATAACTTTCACAAAAAAGAAAAAGAAAATTGAATTTAATTATAGCCTTTTAGGTAGAACATTGAGAAGAGTTACAGAGATTCGCGATCTTGGCATTCTAATAGATAGTAACCTTACATTTGTCCCACATCTTGATAACATCTTAAACAAGTCATTTAGACAACTGGGTTTTATCTTGCGGGTAGGAAAACCTTTTAAAAATCCTTTAACATACAAAATCCTATACAATAGTTTTGTCCGCAGTCACCTAGAGTTTGCATGTTCTCTCTGGAAACCATTATCACGCTATTCATATTAATAGAATTGAAAGGTTACAAAAGAAATTTATTAAATCACTCGCGGACACATGTACTCGTTTTAAGATGCAAAAACTAAGTGACCGCCGTGATGCAGTGGACTCGGTTTTGCTTTTCAAAATTATTCACTCTGTATTAGACATTGCTTCAAAAAATAGGTTTCACAGTTCCGCGAAGACGAGAGCGCCAGTGTCGCAAAAAAGACCTTTTCTCTATTCCTCGTAGTCGGACTTGTTATGCTGGTAATGCGTTTATTAAGCGTGTTTGTAAACTATTTAATAATAATGAAAGACTCACACACGTGGATATATTTAACTGTACAACTACTTTACTGAAAAAAGCATTCACATGATATTAGTGCATAAATAATACCTAATAAGCATGTTTTTCTAATAATTAAGGTTATAAGTTATAAGGTTATAACACTTTAAACTCTCGCGTTTTGTACACATATTTAATTACACAAACGGGTCTACCGCGATATAATTTCATTGTTTTTACCTTTAATTCCGACGTTTCAGCTGAGTTGCACCAGCTGTGGTCACGGAAAGACCACAATTAATGAAATTATATCGCGGTAGACCCGTTTGTGTAATTAAATAAGTTATAAGGTTATAAGGCTTTGCCTGTTTATTTACCTAAAATTTTGTAATTTACTTTTCTTTCTAGATGTTAAACTTCATGTAGGTACACAAGCTCACAGCTATTTGTTTAAAGTATTGTAAAAAACATTTCACATTTATATACGATTTTGCTTGTTGTATGTATGTAAGGTGCATTGGCTACGTATTTTTGATATGTTCATTAAGGAAACTATAGGTCTATTTACTGCTGCTCAATCAATTGATTAATGTTAATGAATGACTGTTTGTTTCTCAATAAAAAAAAAAAAAAGAAACGTATCAATTAACATTAGGTTTCCGTGCTATTCTGCTGTCTTTAAATTGAAAGGCGTATAGTTCTTTATTACACTAGCCGCTTTAACAATATTTAATAAATATACTGGGCACCATATTAGGCGTAGGTATATAATTTCATATTAGCTACTTTGTAGTTTTTAGGGTTCCGTACCTCAAAAGGAAATAAACGGTACCCTTGTAGGATCACCTTGTTGTTCGTCCGTCCGTCTGTTCGTCCGTCCGTTCGTCTGTCTGTCAAGACCCTTTAGCTCGGGAACGCGTAAAGATATAGAGTTGAAATTTAAACCATAATATCTGGGAGATCGAGCTTTGCTCGGCAAACATATAAAAACTCAAAAATGCGCGTTTTCCCAGAGATAAGGCCTAGCTAGATCGATTTTTCGCCCCCGAAAACCACCATATAGCAAATTTAATCGAAATCGTTAGAGCCGTTTCCGAGGTCACCGAAATAACAAGAATTGCTTGTTTAAAGGTATTCGATTAGATACCTACTAAGGTCTACGGTCCCTTGAAGCTGTGAAAAATCAAACTTCTAAGTTAACGTATAAAAACGATACGGCCGCTTATGCCGCAAAAAATGTATATTTCGACACTCACAAGGGAATCAAAATTTATAGGGTACTTCCCGTTGACCTAGAACTATGAAATTTGGCAAGTAATATCGTTTTACACTACAAGTACTTACAGGGAATAATCTCAAAACTATAAATTTGTCTTAAATAATAAAATAAAAAAAATAAGTTTTTGTACAAAACCCTTGGTGGGCGAGACAGACTCGCACTTGTCCAGGTTTTTGTTTTTATGTGAAGGTATCGAATGTTTTTACGACACATACCTAAATATTTTCTACATCTAAATCTTTCTACAATTATAAAAGTAAACCTTATGTATTGTTAAACTTGTGATGTTATGATGTAACAACACAGTAATACTTAGGGTCTTCGTAAATTATCTGCACTAGCACAATAACATCTCTACCGCATGTAGGTACCTAATAATAATAATAAATTATCTTTGATAATTGTTATTACTTAATTTAAAGTAGCCATCTACAAGAGATATCGAACCTTGAAACATAATATATAAATAACTCAAAATGTCCTCTTTATATTAAATAAAAAGTTAAAAAACTACCGTTAAGCTTACCCGTACAACATTGATAAAACATATATTATGTGACTCCAGACTTGATATCCAGTCGCAATGTCCACCGCCACAAGGTGACTAAACTTAACGTTAATAGTGCCATGTTATATATATATTAGTTTGAATATTGTATGTAGTATCGATCGTACAATCAATGTAGTTAAAAAACAATAGCATAATTTGAATCATTGCGTGAATAATAATATTGCAGTTTTATTAGGCATTTGTTCAGTCAGCAGCAGAAGTTGCTAAGCGGGCTAGGTGTTCAAAATTACCTTGACACGCTCTTATTCTCTTAACAATAAAGTCGCGTCAATATCATTGTGAACACCTGGCCCGCTTAGCAACTTCTGCTGCTGACTGTTCATAGGACTCGTAGGTGGTGGTGGACTCGTTCATCTTGTTAGACTGTCCTCTACTTGGAAATGTACTTACTTTATTTATCTGGAAAATTGAAGAAAAATGTCTTCGACATCGTGAATAGCATGCTGCTCAGTATAATGGATTAGATATGGATTTAGGCTTATGGATATAGCCCAGACCCAGATTTACTACGTAAGTTGCAAATATATAAAATGTTTTCTTACACTATACTTTATATTGCTAGTGAAATAACTGTGTATAAAACGTTAGTTAATAAAATAACAGTAACCTTTATAGTAAACAATATTATAAACATTGAATTGCACAGAATAACGGAAAAATAAATAAATTTTCTACTTTCGAAACAGGAAATCGCTTCCCGTAAGAATTTATGAGATTTCCCGACATTTTTCTATTCTTGTAATTTTTCAATTTTAGAAATTTTGTCATATTTACGCTATAAAATAGATTAATTAGGTATATCATTGTATTTAATGATAAGTAAATATTTAATTTATCAAGTCTGCTTTTACAGGTGAATGGAGAGCGGATACTACGCTGTCTTGACGGTAGGCTGGCCGAGCTAATTACAATCGGTGATCAACACTTTCTAGAGATCCTTACCGCATAATAACTCTTTTGTGTAATTTAACTTTAATTAACAACCTCATCAATTATGCCTCAGCGTTTCAGAACGTGTATGTAATGTTGCTGTCTGTTCTCTTTGATAGTGTTTACTTGTGGTAATTTATTAGAATCTTTTTTTCTATTTGACCTGTTAGTTATGTAGGTATGGGCCCGATTCGGATTTTGAAATAGACATCTACTAGATATCTTTTAGACGTCACCAAGATACGATAACGATATGTTTAAGATCTAATCTGTCAAATTTGACATTTATGCGGTTCTGGAGATACTCTTGAACGATTTCCACAAGATATGACTTGGAGATCCAATTCACATCTAATAGATATCTAACACTATCTGACGTAAAAGTGACACTGGTTGCCCGAATTGAGCTGCAAAAGAGAACTAGTAGAAATCTAAACTATAACGTATCTAGAATGGATCTAGTACGTGTCGTCTCTTGTGAATATCTTGAAGTTCGAATACGGCAGTAGGTTAGTTTGGATATAATCTTGCAATTTAAAATAGATCAATTAACTGATATCCGATATGGCTCTATTTTGTCATGGGGCGTGGGTACTAAGGAAACCGGTGATGATATTTTGATGATAGAGACTGAAGGTACCGTACCTACTTATGAACTAGGTGATAAAACAAAGCAACCTTGAGTTGAGTTTGGGTTTGTTATAATCGTCCCAATGAGTAGTAAATGACTGTTGAAAGTTTTTACTTTTAACTTTCATCTACTACCGTAGGTAACAAACTGTTTGTATAAATAATAAAAAAGACAATAATAACTTATAAATAATAATAATAACTTATAAATAATAATAATAACTTATTAGTTTCACGAGACTAGTAATGCGGTTTTTTTTATCTCTAATTAAGTTTTACAGGTTTCGAGAAAGGTTAGGTGTTTTAACACTCTAAGCGCCACTTGCACCACTTCCACTAACCCGGGGTTAGCCGGTTAAAACTACAGGTTTAACCATGGTTACTTAAACCCCGGGTTTAGTGGGATGGTGCAAGTGGCGCTAACTAGTGCATCATATTGTTCAATGTCACCTGCAAATTTAGGTATTGGTATGGTAAGTACCTAAATATTCTAGGTTAAACTAGACTTTGACAAGGGAAAAATAAATACAGGTTTTTCGTATTCATTCTGTATAGTCGAGCGATCAACAACACTTTTAAAATGTAACTTCTATATTATACTCTACTCTTTAAGATTAAAACTTGAAAAACCATTACATCTATAAATATATCAAAACAAATATTACAACGTTTACGTTGTTTAGTGTACTAACACTATAATAAATAATATGTAACGCTACGTACTTACAACTACGCTACATTTGACTACATAGTTATCTAATATCTAATATACCTACATACATAATAACGAGTAGGTAAGTAGTTGATACTTATTCGAATAATTTATAGGTTCATTGAAGAACAACAACAGAAACATCTGAACGACATTTATAAAGACAAAAGATTATCCATTGTGTTATCCCAAATTAAATACCCATTTCTAAATGTGTTTGAACCCTCCCCTCTAAATTAAGACTCGATCTTGACCTGCTTTAGTTTTTACATTTTATTTGTTTATTTAAAATAGCGTGGCGCTAGATGGCACTTGTCGGAGGAGATCGGTTGTCCACGCGCCGTGCACACCATGACGGACCAACTATCGCCATGTAACGAATCATGCTAGAATAGACCTTATGGGTGGGAAGATAAAAACTTCAACATATCTCAAATAAGTTTGTTAGTCGACACTACCATGCTAGAAATAAAAGAGCTATAATTGCTACAAGTTTAGAGGCTCAGACGTCATTTTGATTTAACCCGGTATTAGTATTCAGCTTTTCACGTAACGCAAATCGGATTGATTTAGAATGTGCTGTCGCCGGGATATAATCATTATAATAAACATTTATCGTTTCCGTATAATCTAATAGGTAGGTACTTCAATGTTCCATAACATAACATTAGTATACTTTAATCCAAAAAAGGAGTAGAAATGTTATTAATAATTAAGTAGTTTTAAAACGTTCATTTGTTTTATGATAACTAAAATGGAAATAAATATGTCATTGGGAAACATTGACCTTTTTATAGGGTTCCGTAGTCAACTAGGAAACCTTATAATTTCGCCATGTCCATCTGTCTGTCTGTCTGTTCGTCCGCCGCTTAGCTCACTGGCCGTTAGTGCTAGAATGCTGCAATTTGGTATAGGTATATATATCAATCACGCCGGGTAAGTGGTAAAATAAAAAGTAGAAAAAAATTGGATTTTTTTAAATTCAACCATACGGTGTCGTTGGATAACTCTTTTTAAATTAATATTAGGTGTCTTGAAAAACCATATTCAATTATTTTCAACCACATTTAAATAGGTATTTTCGGAAATAATCATTCCGAAAGGAAAAAGAAATTTAATACCGTGTGTCCCATAAATATGAAAAAAATATCATTAAGCATATCAAACAAGCTTATTTATAAAGAATTTCAATGAAAACTTATAAAGTGAACGTGAGGGACTAAGACGTTTTTGAGTTTGATCGCAAAATCTTCCTGTCTTAGTAAAAAGGTGTACAAGTTCTGCAAGGGGAGAAAGCGGGTGTTTTACAATCAATCTGTTTTTACTAAGGTGCATTGGGGTAACTTTGAATAAGGGGTAATTTATGCCTACATTATATTTTCATACAAAGTGAACCGCTTTTATTGTTCGGAGTTTACTTGAGCCTGAACGAAACTACTCAACCAGTTTGCATTTTTTATAATAAAAAGAAAACTAGCTTAAATCATTATGCTACGGAACCCCAATGACGTTGATCGTTGATTAAATTTGAGCAAAAGTAACAACTGCTAAGTGTTATTGTTGTAATGGTATTAAATGGTTATTTCTGATATCGAATACGGCAGTGCAGTTCAACGTTTATATCGGCTACTTTCACCGTAGCACTCACATGGCCCATACTGAAATTGCACAAGAGCCAGTTAGGTATTGCTCGCCTTGCCTTCATTTATATATTTTATACGTACTAACTGCCTTATCATTAAACCATTCGACTTTTTGTCATAGGAAATTGTAACTCAAATACCTATAATAAACCATACTTACTGCACTAACTTTACAGATTACTATTTCGATTTACTTTTAACTGTTTTAAATTGATTTGTAAGTCTTAGTGTCCGACCGAAACATGTTTTTTTGCCGAAACCGAAACCGAAGGTTCGGCTTTGGATCTAGTTTCGGCCGAAGCCGAAACCGAAACTTTTGTAGACTTGTTAAGAGCCAACGGGAGTGGTCATTTCTCCATACAAACGTACTCCTCGTTTTCCTCCGTGGTTTTTGAAGCTAGAGCAATGATTTTTTCAACACAGATTAATATTGTCAATATCTGTGTCGGACCGTTTTGCTTTTTTTGATATTTTTGTTTTTTAAGGCGCTAGAGCCCTTCAAAAATGGCCAAAATGGCCTAATTGACTATGCCGCAATGAGAGGCGTGGCATTCAAAACTGATATCAATTAGCCAAAAAAACAAAACGGTCCGACACAGATAATTTCATAATCATTTAGATTTCCAAATTTGGTTACGATTGGTTAAGTTTTGGAGGAGGAAACAGAGGAGTACGAAAGCTCGATTTTTGAGATTTTTACGCAGGATTTTTCGCCTTGTCCTTATCGCACTACTTTTAGGTGCCGCTTTCGTTAGCGAGACGGGTATATTTACCTAAAATATTTAAAATTCAGCTCCTGTTTCGTCTTAAAATTGTAGAAAAAATGTCAAAAACCGCTTTTAAATATACACATATTAAGAATGCGTCAACCGTCCAGTGGCGCCCTCATTCGGGGAATTGTATTTTATAATCAACCAATTAATGTACGTATAGGTACATAAATCAGTACTTATATTTATATTGTTGTCCTACTTGTTCCCCAACTTTTGGTTGTTGTCACATAGTTTAGTTTCATAGTACGAAGTACCATTTCGTAAGTTTTGGCCCGGCCGAAAGGTTCGGATTTATTTTAGCCGAAACCGAAACTACGGTCAAAGCATGATTTTTTGGCCGAAACTGGCCGAAACCGAAGCTTCGGTCGGACACTAGTAAGTTTATTAATTGTGTAATTTTTAGTTACAAGTGCAAAAGCGTACACCGTCCGTCAATCGAGGTTCAATGGAGTTGTCTTCTCGTGTTAGTCAATTCATTTCATTTAAATACCGTATTGTTCAACTTACTCGTATGTAATTTTAGCAAGTCTACAATCTCTAGAGTTTACAACTGAGTAACTAGTAGAATTATGATTTATGATGGTTTAACATGGTGAAATAGGTATTTAAATTTCTTTTTAAAGGAGAAAAGGTAAATAAAAATAATACAATGCTATGTGTGGTTGTAGCAGTCGGTTACTTCATATTTCATTTATATGATAGTGTGATATGCCATATGAAGTTATTTCTTAATTTAAAATGTTTGTAAACGGGGTTTGCTTACCATTTCTAACTTTATCCTCGATATCATATCCATAGTCACTTTGTTCAGGTTCATACACGGGTTTAATTTGACTATCATCATCAGTGTTCACTTCCCACTTAGTTCTATCATGGTTAAAAGTGTTAAATCGTTCGTTCACACTGTTGTACTGACTAGTTATGTCCGCGAGTATCATGGACGGGGGTGACCATTGTATAAACCACTGATGTGAAACTGCCATAGTTACAAACACATGTTGAGAACATTAGTGACTGTCTTCGGTTGGCTTTTCATTGCCAGCAGAGTACGGTTTCGGAGCGCGTCAGCGCGAGTGGCTGCGCGCGGGTTGTGTGCGGGTGAAACTTACGGGCACCGCTGCAAAACCCCAGCCCCTCTTGAAAGCGCATCTTGAACTTTCATCACACATAGGGTTACCAGATACAAACTTAGAATTTCCTGACAAAATTCCTGATTTCCGAATATTTTTCCTGACATTCATATTTTAGCGACGGCCACCCGATTAGCCGATAGCCGTGTCAACAAAAGTGCAATTGTATTATTTTATTATTTTCGTGAGTTAGTAGTTAAGTTTAGTCCGATTAAACAAGATGTTTTCTAAAACATATGTACCTATGTATTAATTAATAATTACGAAGTTATTGATAAGTTGAGTGAATCTCATTTATTATTGTTTTACAATGTTTTTGGATTAATTTAAGTAAATAAATAGTACTTTACTTAACTTTATAAAAAAGTCTATAAATTCAAACAATTCCTGACATTTTCGTGTTCCGTCCCCATTCCTGACAAAGGCCAAAATTCCTGACATGTCAGGAAAATTCCTGTCATCTGGTAACCCTAATCACACATGATATCGACAGAGCATCGCTTTAATTTTGAAGGACGAGTTTGAATTAATTGAAATCAGTTGGTTAAATATCTAATGTTACATTACAACAGACATCTGCCATATTCGAACTTTAAGATACGTCAATTAATATATCTAGAAACGATTATGGATTAGATGTGTCAGTGTCAAAAGTGACGTTTTTGTTTGAAGTAACGCCACATTTGACACTGACATATCTAATCCATATCGTTTCTAGATCTATTAACTGACGTATCTTAAAGTTCGAATCGGGCCGACAGGCTTAAAAACTCAACTAGGTATTTTAACGCTTCCCGAAATAGGCACCTAATACTTATGTTAATAATAATTATCTACGCATCTTGGTAGGTAATGTATTTGGATTTATGATTATAAACATTATGTACTTAGTTTTTGTACAAATAGTACAAATACATTTGTAGTAAAGCTACGGACAGCTTGACATGTTGATTGTAATTGTTAGTTATATGTATTTTATTTACTTATTATTCATTGCGAGTTATTTTGTTAGTTACATTTGTTATTTATCTTTCTTTGCCCATGGCAGGTAAATTTATTAGTTAAATGAGTATAGGCGGTAATGATGCGAGGAAAATATAGAAAATCACGTCACCTCATTCGGGTTAATGGTGCCGTTATTATCATTATAGGCCCAAAGATTATTGCGTAAACTTACACCAATTGACCACGTTCTAATAGTTCTGGCCATAACATTCCATAACAATGCATTTTATTGAAGTAGGATAGTAAGAACGTAATTCATGAACAAACTTTCACCATTTAAGTATATGTAGGCATAGGCAATTCATAGTTATGTTCTAATTCTATATGTTGCTCGGTAGTAGATTTAGATAAGAATAATTCAAGTAATTGACCGAAGCGTTAGCGGAGGTCTCCGTTTTGTTTGACTGGGGCAAACTGCTTTCGTATGTCTGGACGGATGTTCTCCTCTACATGTCGCAATTCTCAACCGATTCTCGTGAAATTTTGTGAGCAGGTTCTATGATTAAATTTTTTTTTGTTGATCCAATTTGGAAATTTTTCAAATGCGGATTGTGGCATAAAGGACTTAATACCAACTGTGATAATCTCAATGAATTAAGTAGTTTTCACTTTTACTTGTTCTAAGCTCATCGCGAGGTCTTCAGCTTACAGACCCGCAATTAACAAAAACCTAAAGATAGGTTATATGCAGTTAAGTACCTATAGTTTTACGCTACATTTTATTCAACGCTAACGACCTAGTTTCCAATTTATAGGGCTGACGTATCGGGTCCACCCAATCAGTGGTCTCCGTGTGGCTCTGTGTTAACAATGCAGATTATTCCGCACCAAACGTCAGTGCCCTACCAATATGCTAGTTAAATACATCGCCCTTTTCGTAATTATGAAAACAGCTTTGGGTATTTACCCATACTTCGATACGCAAGATTTCATCTACAATGTGCCTAAAGTGTATAGAATTTCTATAACGCTGGATAAATTGTTGGAGTATTATGAGAAGAAGCCGTCGAAGGATCCGGAGTGGTATATATCTTTGGGCTTGGCAAGAGGTAAGCTATTTGGTTTGAAATATAAAATAAGAAGATTGCTATATGTAGATACCTCTATTACGTTCATTTCATTATAGTAGGAGAGACCAAGAGGATATTTTTTTGTACTTACTCCAGCGAGTCAGATTAAGTTATGAGTGATATCTTGCTATCTGTGGAGATCTACCTCAACCACTTATAGCATATGTTGGTGGGTTGGTTGGAGGGCAGTTAAAAAAGTCGTCAAGTAGATTGTGGATTTTGGCATTACGGTCCAAGTAAATGGTTTAATTGTGCTATTACTTACTCTGACAATTATATGTACTCATTTAATCTACTATAAACTAAATCTGACGGTTACAATGTAAAAATGTGGTTTCGAACTCCCCACCAATCCACCCACAAACATAAACCGCTAACAGTGGTTAAGGTTGATCTCCACAGGTCGCAAGATATCACTCATATCTTAAAATAACACGCTCGAGTAACACCAAAGAATCCCCTCTTGGGCTCCCCTACTATTATATCGGCCAAATTATTCCTTTGCATCGGTCACCAAAACACGCTCCTAACGAATTAGCGTGGCGTTGATGCCAACGCTAGCAGTGCTAGCACAGTCAAGCGGGAAATGTATGACTTATTATAACGGCCCGGCAACCACAAAGCGATGCAAATTCACTCGTCTTTGTAACTGTTTCTTTTTCTCTAAGTATTTTATGATTTCTTTGTAACAAGTTTTCTCCTTATGGTCTCTATCAATGAAGCACGATTTTTCAACAAATAAGTAATCAAGCACTTGAAGGTAGCTCACTTGTTCATTTACTTTCATATCAATAATGATTTTGCGATAAAAATATCCCTGAGATTTTAATTATGTAATGCCAGACCCGCCCCAACTGGTTATTGTTACCAAGTATATTTTTATCGAAGGTAATATAATTTAAGTATTAACGTAGGTCAACTGGAGTACACAATTAACGAACTGGATAAATCCGTGCCGCCAAAATTAAAGGAGAATCTGCAGAATCTAACGAGGAAGATGGATCGCATCCGTAACAATACCGACATAACGAAGCTGGTCTATCGCAGTAAAGATTATGAATATGGTGAGTTATCTAATCGTTATCAGTTTTATTAACCTTTTTGACGCCGTGTCAAACACAAAAGCAGTCTCTCGGATGCCACGTCACCGAAGCGTCAAAACTAAAATTGAACTTTATGCATAATTATGCACGTAGGTCTATGTTGCTCTGTGGTCTGGACCGATTAATCGGTCTTTGGCGTTGGACCTGCGGTGCGGATATATCGGTAATTGGTGTCCAAAAGGTTAAGCTTATTTGGTCATTTGAGTATGAATTGAAGGTATATTCACATTTGTCCCCGCCCCACGTGACCGACATGAGGCGGAGACAGGTGGGAATTATGCTTATGAATGCCCATCTGTGCCAGGCAGGTACAAATGGGAATACACCGGATTGGAGAATAATTCTTGTCACTTGGAGAAATGAAAATCATAGATACGGTCACAGACTTTAATTGTTAATCCATCTAGGTATCGAATTCAAGCTAATTTGGTTGTCAATTACTAACGGTATGAAATTTCCAATGTAAAGTAAACCCTAAATGACTAAAATCTGAGACTGTCCTGAAGTTGTATTTACCTATAATAGCGATAAGGACGCCTTTTGAAGGCCTGAATCCACCTGGGGCCCGATTTTTGAAATTCGATCGCTCGATTTCGTCACTCGAAAATCGGTGGAAAACGGCGAAATGCAAATTTTTGAAATACGAGCGATAGAAATTTGGAATCGAGTGGTATTGACCACTCGTTTTCAATTCTATTAGTTGAATTTAAATGCCTAGTAGTGGAGATATTATTGAACGAAATACACGAAATCGAGCAGTCGAATTTCAAAAATCGGCTCCAATGAATGTTATTCGAACGTTCCTACAGCTTATTTTAGAGATGCCTCAAGGGCCTATTTTAGATTTAAGCTAGTTATTAATTTCGTTTAGTAGTACCACTGTATATAATATTGTATGTAAATAAATTATTTTTAGAGATTGATTCTACATAATTTATATCTTCTGTCGCTACGAAGATGTAACGACGCAGATAAGTACAATTAGTTAGTGCTTAAAAATAACATTAAGTATACAGAGCAATTTTTTTTCGAACTGGGTTGCGAAACTCGTGTCGAGATTAAAAACTTAACGCACGTTCGTTTGCCCAACAATCGAAGTACGTAACATGGTATTAAAAATTCCGGCAACCGACATTACAAATAGACGTTTAATTTCTCCATGCGTTTACAACGAAAGTATTCTTAGTTGTTTTTGGTCTCATTTATAAGCAGAACACGTAAAAGTTTCCGGCTAGGGTACTCTTGCTGTCGTGGATAAATGCATATAATGTTGTTATGTTGTAGGGGTTGTGCAAAAATCATGCGAGGTGTTTTCGGCTACTTTTTGACCCCCCCTCCCCCTTGGTGATATTTGATGAGGTTTTTGGCTACCCCCCTCCCCCCACACTACATCACGTGTATTTTTTTGAAATTTTTTCATTCGACCCAATTTTAAGATAAATAGTAGTGTATATAGAAAATCTTGTTTATTTTTCTATTTTCGTTAAAAATAGACTCGCCATTTTGAAGTGCAGAGTGAAGGTAATTTATGTTTAACGAAACCGAGAAAAAGTATCTACTCATGTGGTAGGTTTTTTTTTGTTCGTTCGTTCACTGTAGAAAAATACACGTGAGGTTTCCTTATACCCCTCTCCCCCAACGTGATCAATGGTGATTTTTTCGTGACCCCCCTCCCCCTATTGAACCTCGCGTGATTTGTGCACAAGCCCCTATAAGTAGGACTACGATATTTTCAAGCATGATGTTACGAGATAAAATTAGAAGGAAACCAAAAGCGCTCGTTATTGCATACAAATATATTCTTGATTGCTTCCACCCTGGTTTTGATCGCACAGCTAGTATTTTAGTTATGATTCTTGGTTTAGCCATGTTTAGCATAAAGATAAAAGCAGTTTTTTTACGGATTGGTAAATTTTAAAATTTAAGTTTCTTTTTGTCGGAGCTTCTGTTGTTTATCTCAGTCCTGTCACGTAATCACGACAAAAATATTGAAATAATTTTAAATATTTAAATTTATTAAAGTATCCGGACCAACGCACCAGAGATTTAAAAAGGTTTAAATATATCTCAGGCATTTGATAAGAATAACATCAAGTCCAAATTTAAGTTAGTCATATATAGTCAATATCCAATTTAAGTCTCAAGGTAGTGAGTACATAAAACCAAAATGATACATTCACCGGTCTGCAAATTTTGATCATTAATCAAAAATGGTAGGTAGATACTTATGAAATCGATTTGCGTAATATCACGCATTAAATGCAATGTAAGCAATTAAACTTCTCTTCAAAGCACTTGAAGGAAATATACTTAATCTTATTAAGACAAAGATTTCGCACTAAGGAGTTAACGAGCCTTATTTGGTACAATTGGTAGAGTCGTGACTAGATGACTAAAATAGGGCATGAGAATCACTGTTGCAATATAATAAAATTGTGTAATAGAAATAGAATCATAAATGCAGAACATAAATAGATACAATACTTAAAGGCCTATTAGAATAAATAATAAGGTAACCTTCAAATAATGAAAGTTGCAATGTTGTAGTAAAATTTCGCAAAGTACATGTCAGCCAGTGAACACCCAATAAATGTGTCAAGGCCGTTGAAGGAAAGTCCTTCAGGCAATACGTAAGACACTTAATCTTCGATTTTTTTTACCAACATTTTTTTAGTGATCTTTGTTTTTGCTTGTAGATTTTTCAGACAGTACCTACGAGTATAATTATGTCAATTTAGTATAGGTGTGGTATAGGGCATCAAGAGATTCAGGAGATTTTGACAATGGACTGAAACATGGTACATGGTAGTCAGACAAACAGTAGTAGTAGTAGTGTAGTAGTCTAAGGGAATATGGTTGTATAAGTTCAAACAGACAGATAGATGTGGTATATGTATAGTGCTAACGGTATGCCAATAAACGCTGCAATTTGTGTTAAATGCATGAAAATCGGTACGATTGGGGTCAATTTTTAAACCTGCATTTTTTGCTGTCCCTAAAACTCGAAGTCCGTAGGACTAAAAAACTGGGTATGTATATATTTTCATTCAATGTATTATAAGCTTTAAAAAAAATGTAAAACGGTACCTTAAATATTATTTGTGTCTGACAAAATCGCATTTGAAGTTCCAAAAACGGCGAAATTTGCCGTTTTTCGCGTGTCCCAGTGGCGGCATAGCCCAATAAAAAAAATATAACTTTGGATGTACGCAACGTATTATGAATAACATTGTATTTTTATAAAGAGCATTTTCTAGAGAATTGATTTAATCTTTTCGATAAATTAATACGTTATTTAATAAAACAAAGGAAGCCTTTTTATCGTTGTCCCGCGCGGCACTTGTTTTGTTATAACTTAAAGATACCCCCCAAAATCTTCTTTGTCTATTGAATAACGGTTAGATTAAATTTATGACGCAATAGTGCGATTAGTTGGGCGTCGATTGCCATCGAATGTGGACGCGGAAACAGTTTAATTGATATAAAAACCGGTAAGAATTTCTCTTGATATATTTTGGTACGACTACAATGACATTTGTATGGACGCTTAATATGTCGGTACGCAGTCGAAATAAAAATGTGTATTTTATAATAATAGTTGCAAATATAATGTTAAAATATATAATAAGATATACAAGTGAATCGGTTGTATTGTGTAGGAAATTTCACTAAAAATATTATTGGCGACATTTATACGGCTATTTTGACGGCACAAATGTCGATTGTGGCATACAAATGTCGACATAGTGCCATACAAATGTCAAAAAGGTGCCACACAAATGTCGCTACCCATACAACCATTTCCAGTCGCCGTTACGACGCGGTGTTGACACATCTTGTGTCGACACCGTCTGTTTCGGTCACAATTCCAGTCGCAGAGTCGTCGCCGTGTCGACACAGTTACCAGAAATGGGGAAGGGTCGACACATGACACAAAGTGACATAAAGTGTGGTCGCCGTGTGCACACATTGTTTCGGGTTTGCGACTACTTTATGCCAAAATCATTCGTTCATTCGTTCATTTTGTTCCTGTCAAATGGAAACTGTCAGATGGAAAAATACTTAAATAAAAATAAGTGACATTAATACGCCATCTCTTAAACGGATTACAAGACGTAATTATATATTGTTTGCATTTATATTACAATATGACTTAAATTATTATGGGGAATTAAACTGCTCGAGTGATTTGATAAACTAAGTGTAATATAATCAACGCGCCACCACATTGTTGTAGTTTAGCCGGAAATGAAATTGTTTACTTCTCAGTGCCTGTGTTCATAACTATATTATTTGAAGCATTTTTAGTACTTCGATGCGTATACTATACTTAAATAACAGAAATAACGCTTTACATACTACCAAACTTGTTAATTATGATGTATAAATATGGTTTAAGGCTGAGAAATATTGCAGTCACAAAGTAGTTGCAATGTTTCGACTTTGTGTCGACTCTGTGTTGACACATGACACGCGCTGTCAAAAGTAATAACAAAGTTACTGGATTTGCAAAATGGCTCCTTGTGTTGATTTGTTTTCAGATATTCTCAAAGTGTAAAAATGCCGTGGTCAGAGATTGGCATTAATCGATTAACTGTTTATTCGACTAATTAATGGAATAAAAAAAGTTAATTCTCAAATTTTAATCGCGATTAGTTTAGTCGACCTAACATAGATTGAAATTGAATTAATCTGAATATTAATCGAATAAATTATCGATTAAATCTCGATTGAAAGTTGACAGGGGGCCATTTTTGTACGTAAAAATAATAGAAATGTCTTGCATGCAGATGGTAGCAAAACACTTTGTCATAAAAGTCGAGATGGGTGTCGATATATAGGTTTTAGGGAGTGCCGATTTCGAAAATAATGATCATTTTGGAATCCGAAATGGCGGCCATGCACTGTGTCATAAAAGTCGTCATGGATGTCGTTTTATACGTTTTAGGGGGCCCCAATTTTGAAAATGATGACCATTTTGGAATCCAAAATGGCGGCCATGCACTATGTCATAAAAGTCGTCATGGGTGTCGTTTTATAGGTTTTGGGGGGCGCAGATTTAGAAAATGGTAACCATTTTGGATTCCAAAATGGCGGCCATGCACTATGTCATAAAAGTCGTCATGGGTGTCGTTTTATAGGTTTTAGAGGGCGCAGATTTCGAAAATGATGACCATTTTGGATTCCAAGATGGCGGCCATGCACTATGTCATAAAAGTCGTCATGTATGTCGTTTTATAGGTTTTAGGGGGCCCCGCTTTCGAAAATGATGACCATTTTGGAATCCAAAATGGCGGCCATGCACTATGTCATAAAAGTCGTCATGGGTGTCGTTTTATAGGTTTTGGGGGGCGCAGATTTAGAAAATGATAACCATTTTGGATTCCGAAATGGCGGCCATGCACTATGTCATAAAAGTCGTCATGGGTGTCGTTTTATAGGTTTTGGGGGGCGCAAATTTAGAAAATGATAACCATTTTGGATTCCAAAATGGCGGCCATGCACTATGTCATAAAAGTCGTCA
This sequence comes from Cydia splendana, assembly GCF_910591565.1. Lineage (NCBI taxonomy): Eukaryota > Metazoa > Arthropoda > Insecta > Lepidoptera > Tortricidae > Cydia > Cydia splendana. Next base: position 11,316,279 of record NC_085965.1, on the reverse strand, counting down.
TGGGTGTCGTTTTATAGGTTTTAGAGGGCGCAAATTTCGAAAATGATGACCATTTTGGATTCCAAGATGGCGGCCATGCACTATGTCATAAAAGTCGTCATGTATGTCGTTTTATAGGTTTTAGGGGGCCCCGCTTTCGAAAATGATAACCATTTTGGAATCCAAAATGGCGGCCATGCACTATGTCATAAAAGTCGTCATGGGTGTCGTTTTATAGGTTTTGGGGGGCGCAGATTTAGAACATGATAACCATTTTGGATTCCAAAATGGCGGCCATGCACTATGTCATAAAAGTCGTCATGGGTGTCGTTTTATAGGTTTTGGGGGGCGCAGATTTAGAAAATGATAACCATTTTGGATTCCAAAATGGCGGCCATGCACTATGTCATAAAAGTCGTCATGGGTGTCGTTTTATAGGTTTTAGAGGGCGCAGATTTCGAAAATGATGACCATTTTGGATTCCAAGATGGCGGCCATGCACTATGTCATAAAAGTCGTCATGTATGTCGTTTTATAGGTTTTAGGGGGCCCCGCTTTCGAAAATGATGACCATTTTGGAATCCAAAATGGCGGCCATGCACTATGTCATAAAAGTCGTCATGGGTGTCGTTTTATAGGTTTTGGGGGGCGCAGATTTCGAAAATGATAACCATTTTTGATTCCAAAATGGCGGCCATGCACTATGTCATAAAAGTCGTCATGGGTGTCGTTTTATAGGTTTTGGGGGGCGCAGATTTAGAAAATGATAACCATTTTGGATTCCAAAATGGCGGCCATGCACTATGTCATAAAAGTCGTCATGGGTGTCGTTTTATAGGTTTTAGAGGGCGCAGATTTCGAAAATGATGACCATTTTGGATTCCAAGATGGCGGCCATGCACTATGTCATAAAAGTCGTCATGTATGTCGTTTTATAGGTTTTAGGGGGCCCCGCTTTCGAAAATGATGACCATTTTGGAATCCAAAATGGCGGCCATGCACTATGTCATAAAAGTCGTCATGGATGTCGTTTTATAGGTTTCTGGGGGCGCAGATTTCGAAAATGATGACTATTTTGGATTCCACTTTTATGACAAAATACGTAGCCGCCATCTTGGATTATAAAATGATCATCGTTTTCGAATTCTGCACTCCCTAAAACCTATAAATCGACATCCGTGACGACGCAAGTTATCTTTATTTTCAGATCTAACAAATTGCTACAGAATACAAAGGACAAAAAAGAAGCGAGGAGGTAATGAAACAAGCAAAAATACAGATGATTCCTCGACGCAATTGGGTGATTCTTAAATTGTGTCCAGATTTTTTTTGTCATAAAAGTTTATATTTTTCACATATTACTCTCACAAGTTCCGTGACATTTCGACCTTGTAATTTTTTAAGTAAATGTTTTTGTTTATCTATGAGGATCTCACTAGAATAGTATAATCAAGGTATGTTTATATTTGATGAATGAAATAGTAACGCAAAAAAAAATATATTTGTGTCTTATATTCCTGCCGAAGACTTTTATTTTACCTTTTCCTTCTACACAAGTTTGGCCAAGTAATAAGAATTTAGGGCTCTCAATTTTATTTTGACTTCTACAACAGTAAAGCTACGAGGCCATGTTTGGTATCGTTTTCGTATAAATTCGCAGTACCAAATTTAGTTAAGGTATCACATTGACACCATTCCGAAGTAAAAACATATAAACTTATTAAAATACTTTCTTTTAAACTCCTCTTCACGCTTAAACTGCTGAACAGTTTTAATTTAAATTTGGTACACATATATTTTGAGTCCCGAGACAGGATATAATAAGTTATCTCAAAAATCATCCTTTAAAGGTGTGAAATGAGGTGTAGGGGGGAATTCAGAATTGACTTCTTGAAGAATACTGTTTAAGTTTAGGTTTGAAGTCATGTTTTTTCATCATTTTTAACTAAATCAAAGATGTAGACCATCCCAAATTTCATATAAATCGGTTCAGCGGTTATTGATTTCCCGTACAAATTTCCACGCCACTTTTCACACCTTCAAAAGATGATTTTGGTTATAAGATCTATCCTATGTCCTGTTCCGGGACGCAAACTATTTCTATACCAAATTTCAACGAAATCGGTTCAGCGGTTAAGCGTCAAGAAGAGTTTCAAAAAAACCGGCCAAGTGCGAGTCGGACTCGCGTATTAAGGGTTCCGTACATTAAGTCCGACTCGCGCTTGACTGCACATTTCTAATAGGTTTTCCTGTCATCTATAGGTAAAGAACTATTTTGTGTATTCAGACGGACATACATACAGACGCACGAGTGATCCTATAAGGGTTCCGTTTTTTCCTTTTGAGGTACGGAACCCTAAAAAGATTTATTTTTATTTTGTGGAATGGTGTCAATGTGATATCTTAAATGGATTCAGCACCCCAGATTTATACGAAAACGATACCAAACACGGCCTAGCACCTTCACTGATATAGATATATCAAATTAAAATTGAGAGCCCTAAATAAACTTTCAAGAGCGGATATCTCAAAAACTATTCAACATATCGAAAAAATTGACTGAATAAACTTGTAACAAATTAAATAAACTTTCATTTTGTATAAGTGGCCATGTCGCTGAGATGCATAGTTTCCGAGATATAATCGAAAAACGGGAAAATGGGACCTTCAAAGCCCCCTCTCTCCCCCCCCCCCGCTCAAGGGCTACGGCCGGGGACTTTTGATATGTTCACCTCCTAACTTGTCAAACCGAGTTACGGAGTCAAAAATTGTGTTCCGAGCATTTCCCTCTACAACTTTTGGAGCATTCGTTGCCTGACCTAAGTAGCTTATTGAATTTCTTTAAAAACTTTTCTGTAAAAGGTTGACGGGTGTTGGGTGTTTATATGGTTTCGGTCGATTATTATCATTTGCATTGCCCATGATGACTTACTAGAATTACGAGCACACGAGACACTAATAGTAGTTTGACAAACCTTGGTTTTCAAGAGGTATTTTATATTGACATTTGCTGTCACAAATTTGCTGTCAGATTTAGTCGCAAACCGCACGCAAAGTGCACACAAATGTGTCGACACCTTGTTACGGAAAAGTGTAGACACGGCGACGACACTTTGTTTCGAAACAATTCTAGACACATTGTGTGGACTCTGTTACGACACATCTGACATTTAGTTACCACTTTGTGATTCTGCGACTGGAATGGTTATATGGGTAGGGTATTATAAATGCCACAAAAATAATAAATGGTGCCATAAAAAAGTAGATACTGCCATACAATGTCGAAAAAATGCCATAGGTATATATGTCAAAAGCGCCTTACAAATGGCTAAATAGTGCCATACAAATGTCGATATTTAAACGTCCATATCTAACTAACTATAAAAATTGGAGTGGTGTCTCGTACAGTATATTTTTTGTTGTTAAGAACCCTTTCTAAAACTATGATTATAAATCAGTATTTCCAAAAAAAAAAATTGCCATACAAATGTCGAAAAAACACCCTCTTCAAAAATTGAGCCTGATCTTTAGGCCATTTGAATCAATTTGACCCGTAGCACCAAAAAAAAGAGGAGTTTTGATGTCATCTTTTTTTTATTGGAAATATAAAATTTTTGTTAAGAAACCTATCGTGTGTGGTATTAAATGAAAGGGCTTTTTAAGCCGATTCATAAATATATCACATCATTACATTTTAGTATATTTTTTAATTAGAATAAATATAATTTTCAATACATACCAAGTTTGGGCTTCTCCAGATGCCATACCGTTCAATTTTTTTAGGGTTCCGTACCCAAAGGGTAAAACGGGACCCTATTACTAAGACTTCGCTGTCCGTCCGTCCGTCCGTCTGTCACCAGGCTGTATCTCACGAACCGTGATAGCTAGACAGTTGAAATTTTCACAGATGATGTATTTCTGTTGCCGCTATAACAACAAATACTAAAAACAGAATAAAATAAAGATTTAAATGGGGCTCCCATACAACAAACGTGATTTTTGACCAAAGTTAAGCAACGTCGGGAGTGGTCAGTACTTGGATGGGTGACCGTTTTTTTTTGCTTTTTTTTTTGTTTTTTTTTTATATGGTACGGAACCCTTCGAGCGCGAGTCCGACTCGCACTTGCCCGATTTTTTTGTAAAACATACCTCAAGTTATACCTAATATCCTCATATCTAACCCTAAGAAAGCAAAGCCCTTTCATTTAATATCACACACGATAGGTTTCTGATCAATCTTTTTTACCATACAAAATAAAGTTGACGTCATAATTTCTCTCCAGTTTTTTTTGGTGCTACGGGTCAAATTGGTTCAAATGGTCTAAAGGTCAATCGTACCGATGTTCATACCTTTAACACCATTTGCAGCATTTTACTGAATTTCGGGGTGTACCGCTAACACTAATAAGGGCTTAATGTTGACTACCGTTATAAATAAGAATAGAAGGAAATATCTAGTGTTTCTTTTCGAGGTAAAAATCTTACCAAAGTAGTATATAGCAATAAAGTACTTTTGGATTAATTAATGTTTTAGTGGCCAAGGCCATATTCGAGAACTTGGACGTCCTATCGAGCATCATGGAGCCGATAACCCTCGGCACGATGGGCACCCAGAAGCCTTATCGGTTCGACTTCGAGCAGTACGTGCAGGAAGCCAGGACTAAAATGCCGGGAAGAAAAGCCGCAGGTGAGGTGGTTTTTGGGATAAAGTTGATATGGGAATTTTAGGGTAATACTTAAAGACGGACTACGCTCTAGCTGCAACTTGCAGATAAATTATGCAGTGTGTGCATATCGTTTTGACATGAGTAACAGATGTCTCCTATCCTTTCGAGTAAATAAGTAAATGCGCTGAAACGTGATCTGTAATCAAGACGTGTTTCGCGTATTCAATTTGAAATTGTAGCGGGTAATTCGATCAACATGCGTATTGTATTTAGATTCTCAACTTCATTTTTATCGACGAATTAAGCTAGATAAAGGTGCCTGTTTCTCCAAAATTTCAGATGCATGCACAATGCAGCTTCTAGTATCAGCCATGGAGACACAAACGACGCAGTCCGACGGATCCTGTGAACTGTCCCCCGAATGCAGCCAGCAAATCATGAAGGGTTCCGGCCTGGCTTTCCAGCAGACCAGCCGCCTCCGCGCGGCCACGCTCGCCCGCCTCTTCGACTGTATGGACGGAGTGGACCTTGGCGCCCAGATATACAAACTGTGCATACAAATATACAAGGAGACGAAGTCGCTCGAGGCTTGGGACCATCCGGCGGGGACTAGGACTATTTTCATGCAGCAAGGTAAGTTTCTGGGCCTCATTTAGGGGCGGTTTCGAAACACCGTCTCAATAATAATAAGGCCTTTATTAGGGAATAATAATAGTACCTACTTATTTCATCCGTTATACCAGAGTAAGTAAGGTAAGTAATTAGATGTAATAATTAATTACTTAGAGTACAGTTGATTCTAATCGCGTTTTATGAGTCTTGTTGAATGGCAGATTGCAACAGACATTCACTCAGTAAATAGTGTAATTTGATGATACGCACTCGATGAAGACCGATTTTTATCATTGCATAAAACCACTACTATAATGTTACAAGTAATTTCAGCCGACTTACCATTACCACATAGGTACTCCGTAAAAGTGGCCCGAATGTGGAACGTGCAGAATATTATTTATTTAACCGTCACTGAACACGAACAGTACAAATAATATATAATATACCTAAGATCTCATATATAAACAAGCGATATCATCAAAACAAGAGGGCCTAAGCAAAGGTTTAGGACTATGACATAAACTCCTGCTTAAAATATTGAACAAAATGAGGTCGATGGATGCAATACGAGTATATATGTTGACAATTTCAATTTTATTTAACGAGACTTTACTGTTACGTGAGGTACACCATCAGTGGCGCGAAGTATCATTATTCAAAAATTTCCGTCCTGAAAATTTTATTTAAGTACTTACCTGTAAAGTTTTATGAATAAGGGGGTAAATATTTTGTGTGAGTAAACGTAAATACCGGTTCCAGTCATGTACTGCGCACACCATGGTTACGGAGAGTTTATCAAGCCCCGCTGGATGAACAAGATCATATCTTGGCAAGAGCCGAAGGGCTGCTACTCAGACGATCGCCGGCCCTTCATGAGACTTACGGGCTTCGTGACCGCGGCTCCACCTGCCCAAAAAGAGCGTGAGGTAGGTCTAAAGGGGCCCACTGATTAACAGTCCGCCGGACGGTATCGGCCTGTCAGAACAAAATATACGTATATAAAATACCGTCCAGCGGACTGTTAATCAGTGCGCCCCTTTAGCCTTAAAACATTTTAATAACAGGAGTCGCCTTTAATATAAGAGCTTACCCGAAAACCTTGCACAATTGTGCAAACTTTTGTATGGACTGACGTTTATCTGACATGGCTATTTGTACGTTACGTACGGATCATGTACAAATAGCCATACATTTGACGTGCCTCTTCCCCGCAAAAATCGGCAGACTGTTTTGTACAGAAAATAACAGCCAAGGCGTCTCCAGTTACTAAATGCTCTTAAGGTCTTAGCCCACACTTCAGACACATATGCATTCATGAATATTTGTCATTGTTTAAACATGGCATTCGTTTTTTTTATCAATTCAATAGGGGATATTACTGTAATGATCTGCCGCCAGAGTGCAGCACTACCGACTCTAGTAAATTCATAGACTAACTTAAACTGTGCCTTAAACTGTTTTTTGACAACTTTTCACAGACAATAAAATAAATATGACATTGAGGCATCAAGGCGGTTTGTTAACATAGCTAGTTTGTTAGTGCACGACACCTTGCACTTTGTGACTATGCGCTGAAACTTGGCACAGTTGATTCTTAGCTGGTCATGAGCAGATACAGACCGGGAGACCTCGAGAGCCACGTCTCATTTAGTGGGGGGAGGGGGGAAGTTCAACGCCGCCGCGCTTCACTTGGAGCAACATTTCTCTAAAACTGTACCTATTAGGGCATGTGATATATCATTTTCGGTTAAATTAAGGACGAGGAATTTTTTTTTGGAACCAAAACAATGCACTTTCTAACAAAAAAAAATACATAAAGTAGAAAAGACAAAAAAACGTATCTTGGATTTTTTCATAATTAACAATTTTTTTTTAAAGTGTAGTAGGAATCTGAAAACAAAAAATATAGTTGTAAAGCTACACTTATTACGTTTAAGAAAATATATAGTTTATTATACAAAACTGTTGATAAATGGGAGATAAAAAATAATATTAAACGTGGGCCAGAGTGATCTCAATACAAAATATTATGAATGTGGGAAAGTTACTTATAATTTGTTCTACAATCGTTTATTTTTCTTGTTTTTCGTAAATAACTCGTAAACGGTAGCCCACAGCCAAAAAATATCTTTTACGTAAATAATCTGTTTCAGATTTCTTATAAAATAAGTGCTCCTTTTTTTCGCTAAGATCAATATTAAAAAAAATATTGAAGGGAGAAAATAAATACTAAGGTCCTCTTTTTTAGTCATTCGTAAATAACCCGTAAAGGATGTCCAATAGCAAAAAATATTTTAACACAAGAATAATTAGCATAAAATTTCCTACAAAAAAGGTTATTCAAACTTTTTCGCTAGGATCAATATTTAAAAAGGGGACCTTAGAATTTATTTTCTCTCTTTAATATCGTTTTTAATATTGATCGTAGCGAAAAAGTTCGAATGACCTTTTTTGTAGGAAATTTTATGTAAATTATTCATGTACTAAAAATTTTTTTGCTATTGGCCTTCGTTTACGAGTTATTTACGAATGACTAAAAAAGGGGACCTAAGTATTTATTTTCTCCCTTCAATATTTTTTTTAATATTGATGGTAGCGAAAAACAGTAGTACTTATTGTATAAGAAATCTGAAACAGATTATTTACGTAAAAGATATTTTTTGGCTGTGGGCTACCGTTTACGAGTTATTTACGAAAAACAAGAAAAATAAACGATTGTAGAACAAATTATAAGTAACTTTCCCACATTCATAATATTTTGTATTGAGATCACTCTGACCCACGCTTAATATTATTTTTTATCTCCCATTTATCAACAGTTTTGTATATTAAACTATATATTTTCTTAAACGTAATAAGTGTAGCTTTACGACTGTATTTTTTGTTTTCAGATTCCTGCTACACTTTAAAAAAAATTGGTAATTATGAAAATATCAAAAATACGTTTTTTAGTCTTTTCTACTTTATGCTTTTTTTTTGTTAGAAAGTGCATTGTTTTTGTTCCATAACTAGATTCCTCATCCTTAATTTATCCGAAAATGATATATTACATTCCCTAATAGGTATATTTTTAGAGAAATGTTGCTCCAAGTGAAGCGCGGCAGCGTCGAACTTTCCCCCTCTCTCCCCCCCCCCCACTAAATGAGAGGTGGCTCTCGGCGGCTCCCGGTCTGTATCTGCTAAGACCAGCTAAGAATCAACTGTGCCAAGTTTCAGCGCATAGTCTCAAAGTGCAAGGTCCCCATACAACGGTGTGCAGTAACAAAGCAGCTAACAAGGGCCTACCGGTAAACGCGAAAATCGATATTTAGTCTTAAAACATTTATTTACATACAATATATATACAGTGGTACTACTAAACGAAATTAATAACTAGCTTAAATCTAATTTAGTTATTTGCCTCTTTATCGCTCGAATATGCAAGAGTGATAGAGAGGCAGAAACCGAACTTTCGATTGTCGTGTTTCACGGTAGGCCATGTGATTGACGTAGTGACGCATGATGTGTCATTGATGTTTGTTTACTGTATGTGCTAGTTGTGCCACCTAAGCAGAGCTTTGCCTAATATTCCCTATTAGTTTACATCTTTTTAAATTTTTCGAAGGAGGAGTACCGTGTGAAGAAGGCCGCAGCATCGGAAGGTGGTCCCTGCAACTCGCTAACTTCCGCCATGGCGCTGGGCTCGTTGGTGGTGTACATACGAGCCTTACTTGAAACGGATCAGGCTTTCCAGTACGATGTATTGGAATAACACTCCCTGTTTCAAACACTCACTAATTACATTTTAAGACTCATTCACATCTCGAGCGAACACCACAATATCTACAAGATCAATATTGTCATTGCGTAATGTGTTCTGCATAGTTTGGAAACAAATAAATTTAGTTTAATTTATACGTCTCGTGTTTAAAATTATAATAATAAAATAATTATTTAGTGCGTTGAATAGGGTATTATACTGTATTTAAAATAAATTATTTTACACCATGCATGAAATAAAGCACCAGATAATTATTAGAAAAACACAGATAGGAGTTATTTTTAAACACAAGTTCTAATTAGGTGAGTTGACCGTGACGTCACGATGTAATGTTTCATATAAATTCCATATTATTAGCTAATCGTTATGACCAGTGATCGTACATTTTCCAGCATTTTTGGTGCACGAAGTGTTGTTAACGGAATTGGTATAAATAATTTCAACCCTAATGATTAATTAGCGTTTATTACGTTGATATTAACCTTAATTTACCATTTCAGTTGAAATTATCTATACCAATTCCGTTAACACCACGCGAATCGATTTAGTGCAGCGGAGTGGTGTTAACGGAATTGGTATAAATAATTTCAACCCTAATGATGAATTAGCGTTAATTACGTTAATATTAACCTTAATTTACCATTTTAGTTGAAATTATCTATACCAATTCCGTTAACACCACTCTGCTGCACCAAAAATGGTGGAAAATGTACGATCACTGGTTATGACAGTTCTAAAAAAGTAACTGATATGACTAGTAGGAAAATACCCTATTGTTTATCACAATTAAATAAAAGTTAATCCCTGGCATCGCCGGACACCCATTTATAAAAAAAAATTACAACAGCCAAATTACAGCTTGGGCGAAAATGCTTTCGTATGTCCGGATGTTCTCTACAGGTCGCAATTCTCAACATATTTATGTATTTTTTATTAAACAATTTCATTAATTAATTTAATTAGGATTGTTTAGAGTTAGACCAAGAAAAGTCTGCAGCGATTTTTATAGCCAACGCCTTAGCGCCACTTGCACCTTTCCACTAAGCCGGGGTTAAACGGTTAAACCTGGAGTTACCATGGTTACCAATACAATTTGACACTTGGTTTACGGTTTAACCGATTAACCCCGGGTTAGTGGGATGGTGCAAGTGGGCCTTAGAGGATATTATAAGTATTATAACCAAACGGAGACACCTTGTCTGTAATTTTCGGTACATAATAGGGAGGGGCACGTCAGATATATATCTGACGTGCCCCTCCCCCGCAAAAATCGGCTATTTATTTATGGCTATTTTTACGTTATCTATACAGGTAACGTAAAAATAGCCATTTCAGATAAACGTCAGTCCATACAATGTGTATGCCCATTGGCCGCCTATTTTCGACAGAGGGGAACGCCTGTTAATGGCTACTGCGTTTGGTTATATCCTCTAAGGCCAACGCAGTGCAAGTGTTATTTATGCGTCATAATTTCATAGAAGTTTTAACTTTAAAATAAAAATTGCACTACGTGGACTATCAAAATCGCTGCAGACTTTTTTTGGTCTAACTTTGGTCAACTCTAGTAGAGTCTGTGCGTAAAGAGAAGAGTCGTGGAATGTATGGGGCCCAATACATACCACGACTCTTCTCTTTCTACACAGACTCTAAATCATTTTATCTAATACACACTTATCATAAACTCTCTATGACGCCTTCAAAATCCGTAAATAATGGCCCACATTACGATAAACTGTTTTGTTACAGAAAATTTCTTATCTGTGAAAATGTGGTAATAGCTTCATTACTATATCAAAATCGATTTGGTAATGCATTCAAATTTCGAACATCTCTAAAAAAAGCAATTTGATTTGACCCTTATTCTAATATCAGTCGAGATGACGTTTTATTCGAATCAAATGACAATTGCATACAATATTATTATTGCCAAACCCGCATGTAAGTTGGTATCGGACGATATGGTAATCGACCCCGACTCTAGTTTGTCTCTGAATTAAAAAAAAACTACGGATGCGTGACATTGACATGCGTGAAAAAAGTTTTCTTTTGGCGCCATTTGACGTACAGTTTATATTTTAATTAATTTGTAAGTAAAAAATAATTTGTTTTGTTGTTTTTAAAGTAACTATAACAAAAGTTTCGTGTAAAATGTGCGATAAAGATACTTCGGAGACGCCAGCTCATATCCGCGAGTTCCGCCAGAGAGGAAAGTGCCCCAATGTCGGCTGTAATATGAGGTTGGTGAATATATCATAGAAACTTTATAATATGTGTGTAGTTAAAGCAGTGTATGTAACTGTACATAATTAGGCATTAAAACACTCGTGTGATACTATTATGAAACTCATTTCATTCGTTTCATTAACCCACACTCGTATTTTAATGCCTTTCATTATGTAGAGTCTGTTCGGAAAGAGAAGAGTCGTGGAATGTATTGGGCCCCATACATTCCACGACTCTTCTCTTTCCGCACATACTCTAGCAGTCACATAAACTACTATTATTCACAAATATAGTCAACTCGTGTTTTTTGTCGTTCATAATAAACCTACATGAAAAAAAAAATAGAACTATTGGCCCATGTTGACAACGTCATGTTGGACGTCACTCACTTTTCATTTAATGATGCAAAGCCCATATAATAAAAAATACTAAGTGATTTCTACCTCTACGTGATTTAATAACAATTTTAATTGAATACTTACCTACAATGCTGCGATTATTCGTTAGGAATATGTGCTCAGCAGGACAAGTAAAAAGACCGCCAATTCATGTTTTTGGTACGTACTCTGATGCTTATCTATATCCGACTCATATGATTATAATAATGATTGATAAAAACTATCCCATGGCCTCAAACTATCACCATACCAAATTTCATCTGAATCGGTTCAGTGGCAGTGTTGGGCGCAGTTAACTACTATTTGTAATCTAACTACTTATTACGACTAAAAGTAGTTAACTACAAGTAGTCATAACTACATGTAACCTAACTACAATAATCAGGTTACATAAAGTAGTCGTTAATCTGATTACTGTAACCGAGTAGTTATAACTACTAACTACTTTAATACATATATGTAAAAATCATTTTGATCTTTCTTGTCCTTGACATAAAGACACTTTCTGTGTGAAACTGTATTATGACTGTAAAATAATTAAACTGTAAAATAAGGACTATTTTTGATTTTGCACCATGTCATAAAAGTCATCATGGATGTGGTTTAATAGGTTTCAGGGAGTGCAGAATTCGAAAATGAAGACAGTTTTGGATTCCAACATGTCTGCCGTGCACTTTGACATAAAAGTCATCATGGGTGTCGTTTTATAGATTTCAGGTAGTGCAGAATTCGAAAATGATGACAGTTTTGGAATCCAACATGTCTGCCGTGCACTTTGACATAAAATAAAAGTCGTCATGGGTGTCGTTTGATAGGTTTCAGGGAGTGCAAAACTCGAAAATGATGACTTTGACATAAAAGTCATCATGGGTGTCGTTTTATAGGTTTCAGGGAGTGCAGAATTCGAAAATGATGACAGTTTTGGAATCCAACATGTCTGCCGTGCACTTTGACATAAAATAAAAGTCGTCATGGGTGTCGTTTTATAGGTTTCAGGGAGCGCCGAACTCGAAAATTCGGACAGTTTTGGATTCCAACATGTCTACCGTGCACTTTGACATAAAAATCACCATGGGTGTCGTTTGATAGGTTTCAGGTAGTGCAGAATTCGAAAATGATGACAGTTTTGGAATCCAACATGTCTGCCGTGCACTTTGACATAAAATAAAAGTCGTCATGGCTGTCGTTTGATAGGTTTCAGGGAGTGCAGAACTCGAAAATGATGACAGTTTTGGAATCCAACATGTCTGCCGTGCACTTTGACATAAAAGTCGTCATGGGTGTCGTTTTATAGGTTTCAGGTAGCGCCGAACTCGAAAATTCGGACAGTTTTGGATTCCAACATGCCTACCGTGCACTTTGACATAAAAATCACCATGGGTGTCGTTTTATAGATTTCAGGTAGTGCAGAATTCGAAAATGATGACAGTTTTGGAATCCAACATGTCTGCCGTGCACTTTGACATAAAATAAAAGTCGTCATGGGTGTCGTTTGATAGGTTTCAGGGAGTGCAGAACTCGAAAATGATGACAGTTTTGGATTCCAACATGTCTGCCGTGCACTTTGACATAAAAGTCGTCATGGGTGTCGTTTTATAGGTTTCAGGGAGCGCCGAACTCGAAAATTCGGACAGTTTTGGATTCCAACATGTCTACCGTGCACTTTGACATAAAAATCACCATGGGTGTCGTTTTATAGATTTCAGGTAGTGCAGAATTCGAAAATGATGACAGTTTTGGAATCCAACATGTCTGCCGTGCACTTTGACATAAAATAAAAGTCGTCATGGGTGTCGTTTGATAGGTTTCAGGGAGTGCAGAACTCGAAAATGATGACAGTTTTGGATTCCAACATGTCTGCCTTGCACTTTGACATAAAAGTCATCATGGGTGTCGTTTTATAGGTTTCAGGGAGTGCAGAATTCGAAAATGATGACAGTTTTGGAATCCAACATGTCTGCCGTGCACTTTGACATAAAATAAAAGTCGTCATGGGTGTCGTTTTATAGGTTTCAGGGAGCGCCGAACTCAAAAATTCGGACAGTTTTGGATTCCAACATGTCTACCGTCCACTTTGACATAAAAATCACCATGGGTGTCGTTTGATAGGTTTCAGGGAGTGCAGAATTCGAAGATGATGACAGTTTTGGAATCCAACATGTCTGCCGTGCACTTTGACATAAAAGTCGTCATGGGTGTCGTTTTATAGGTTTCAGGGAGTGCAGGACTCGAAAATGATGACAGTTTTGGAATCCAACATGTCTGCTGTGCAGTTTGACATAAAAGTCGTCATGGGTGTCGTTTGATAGGTTTCAGGGAGTGCAGAACTCGAAAATGATGACAGTTTTGGATTCCAACATGTCTGCCGTGCACTTTGACATAAAAGCCGTCATGGGTGTCGTTTTATAGGTTTCAGGGAGTGCAGAACTCGAAAATGATGGCAGTTTTGGAATCCAACATGTCTGCCGTGCACTTTGACATAAAAGTCGTCATGGGTGTCGTTTGATAGGTTTCAGGGAGTGCAGAACTCGAAAATGAAGACAGTTTTGGATTCCAACATATCTGCCGTGCACTTTGACATAAAAGTCATCATGGGTGTCGTTTTATAGGTTTCAGGGAGTGCAGAATTCGAAAATGATGACAGTTTTGGAATCCAACATGTCTGCCGTGCACTTTGACATAAAAGTCGTCATGGGTGTCGTTTTATAGGTTTCAGGGAGTGCAGAACTCGAAAATGAGGACAGTTTTGGAATCCAACATGTCTGCCGTGCACTTTGACATAAAAGTCGTCATGGGTGTCGTTTGATAGGTTTCAGGGAGTGCAGAACTCGAAAATGATGACGACTTTTATGTCAAAGTGCACGGCAGACATGTTGGATTCTAAAACTGTCCTCATTTTCGAGTTCTGCACTCCCTGAAACCTATAAAACGACACCCATGGCGACTTTTATGTCAAAGTGCACGGCAGACATGTTGGATTCCAAAACTGTCATCATTTTCGAGTTCTGCACTCCCTGAAACCTATCAAACGACACCCATGACGACTTTTATGTCAAAGTGCACGGCAGACATGTTGGATTCTAAAACTGTCCTCATTTTCGAGTTCTGCACTCCCTGAAACCTATAAAACGACACCCATGGCGACTTTTATATCAAAGTGCACGGCAGACATGTTGGATTCCAAAACTGTCATCATTTTCGAATTCTGCACTCCCTGAAACCTATAAAACGACACCCATGACGACTTTTCTGTCAAAGTGCACGGCAGACCTGTAGGAATCCAAAACTGTCATCATTTTCGAGTTCTGCACTCCCTGAAACCTATAAAACGACACCCATTACGACTTTTATGTCAAAGTGCACGGCAGACATGTTGGATTCCAAAACTGTCATCATTTTCGAATTCTGCACTCCCTGAAACCTATAAAACGACACCCATGACGACTTTTCTGTCAAATTGCACGGCAGACCTGTAGGAATCCAAAACTGTCATCATTTTCGAATTCTGCACTCCCTGAAACCTATAAAAAGACACCCATGACGAATTTTATGTCAAAGTGCACGGCAGACATGTTGGAATCCAAAACTGTCCTAATTTTCGAGTTCGGCGCTCCTTGAAACCTATAAAACGACACCCATGACGACTTTTATGTCAAAGTGCACGGCAGACATGTTGGATTCTAAAACTGTCCTCATTTTCGAGTTCTGCACTCCCTGAAACCTATAAAACGACACCCATGGCGACTTTTATGTCAAAGTGCACGGCAGACATGTTGGATTCCATAATAACCATCATTTTTTCGAAATATGCATTCCCGAAAACCTTTTAAACTATATCCATGACAACTTTTATGCAAAGTCAATCGACGCCATCTTGGATTAAAAAATGGTCATCATTGAAATCTGCACTCCCTGAAACCTATTAGGAATCAATTACGAAATGCCAATCTCTGCTGAATTCTCTGATAGATAAGTAGTTAGAAAAAGTAATCACGTAACCGTGATTGCAACTACAATTAGTAGTTAGTAATCAAAAATGTTAACTACTTTCAACGGTTACTTCTTGTAATCAATAATCACGATTACTAACTACAAAATGTAGTTGTAGTTAGTAATCAGTAGTTAGATTACATTTTGCCCAACACTGTTCAGTGGTTTAAGCGTTGAGAAATGACAAAAGTTACTTCGCGAGTTCGCGACACTGTATGACGGGTTGTCGCCATAGCAAAAGTCATCTAGTATGAGCGACATCCACATACCCCACTGGCCAGACATTGAAATAACAACTTGTATCTCTATAGAAAATAAAGCTGTAGAAAATTTATTAGGTAACTACATCATAATGTTTAAATTATACAGGGGTAGAAGGTCGATATGTGACGGCGTTGTACAGCGCAGCCAGCCAAAAGGGTCAACTAGAAGAAGTGGATAAGCATTTGAGGATCCTCGAAAAGGAGCTCTCCAAGCCCAAGATGATTGATTTTCTTGAAACTAGTGTGGTATCGCGCGTTCAAAAAGCTAAATTCCTGCAAGAGGCAGCTAAACAAGTTGGTACGTCGTATTGCTATAACTTTTATTCAGGCGCTTGTAAATGTTAGATGTTAGGGTTAAAAAAAAGCGGCCGAATGCGAGTCGGACTCGCCGATGAAGGGTTCCGTAGCAGCAAGTAACATAACTAGCAAAAAGCAGAGCTTTGTAAGGGCTCGCGGAATTTTTCTACCTATATAGTTATAATTACTAAGGTAGTTTTTAATAAGAGATTCATCTCAAAAAACCGGACAAGTGCGAGTCGGACTCGCCCGCCGAGGGTCCCGTACAAATTTAACGTATTTATTAATTTATTTACAAAAAAAATAGTTTTCAAATATTTTCCCAGTACTTGTAGTGACGATATTACTTGCCAAATTTCATAGTTCTAGAAATTCTAGATCAACGGGAATTACCATACTTAAGGGGGCCCACAGATTACCAGTTCGCCGGACGATATCAACCTGTCAGTTGTTCGAAGCTGTCAAATTTTGCGTTTTACTGACCGGCTGATATCGTCCGGCGAAGTCCGTCAGTGGGCCCCTTTATAGGTATTTTGATTCCTTTGAGAGTTTCGAAATAAAAAATGTTTGCGGCATAAACGGCCGTATCTTTTTTTCCGATCACTTACAACTCTTAGAAGTTTAAATTTTTCACAGCTTTTAGGACCTAAGTTATGCTTTTAATTTCAACTCGATACATCCACGCGTTCCCGAGATAAAAGGTCTTAGTAGACAGACGGACGGATAACAAGTGATCCTATAATGGTTCCGTATTTTTCCTTTTGAGATACGGAACTCTAAAAATGATATGATATGATATAAGGGCTTCTATAAATAATTAATACCCCAAATCATTTTGTATTATATTATATCAAGAGTGTTTGTATTATATTATATCAATAGGTACTTATATTTAATAGTTTAACTCCGAGCAAGCCTTACAAATGTCCGGAGCACCTATAGCTTCTTGACCGGTAGACATGAATATGGGCGTAGCGACGTGACAACCCCATCGCGTGCTGATGGACCAGTACAATCAGTCAACGCAGGGCAGCTTGTGGAGAGCTGTTGGGAAGAAACATTCCCACGGCTCCTGGGAAGTGGGAAGTTCTGCCACCCGATAGAAGGGTGGATAAAAAGGGCCCTCTGCCTCTGTCTTGCTTTAGCCGGTCGTCCAGAGTGGAAAGCGACATCGATTTTGACATTTGAAACGATAAGGCAGTAATATCGCGCTGCAATACTGCTGCCGACTGCGATATTAGTGCCGACTATATTACTGCAAATGTCAATAATACTGGCAGCGACATCAATTTTGACATTTGCAACAGTAAGGTAGTAACGTCGCGCTGCAATACTGCTGCCGATTGCAATATTACTGCAGACTACATTACTGTCGCAAATGTCATAAACCCTGGCAGTGACATCGATTTTGTCTTTTGAAACAGTAAGGCAGTAATATCGCGCTGCAATACTGCTGCCGACTGCGATATTACTGTCGACTGCATTACTACCGCAAATGTCAAAAACCGTGGCAGCGACATCGATTTTGGCATTTGAAACAGTAAGGCAGTACTATCGCCCTGCAATACTGCTGCCAACAGCGATATTACTGCCGACTGCATTACTACCGCAAATATCAAAAATCCTGGCAGCGCCTGTCATTTGCGCGCTGCAATACTGCTACCGACTGCAATATTACTGCAGACTACATTACTGTCGCAAATGTCATAAACCCTGGCAGTGACATTGATTTTGTCTTTTGAAACAGTAAGGCAGTAATATCGCGCTGCAATACTGCTGCCGACTGCGACATTACTGCCGACTGCATTACTACCGCAAATATCAAAAATCCTGGCAGCGATATTGATTTCGACATTTGCGCGCTACAATACTGCTGCTGACTGCAATATTACTGCCGACTATATTATTGCCTCGAATGTCAAAAACCCTGGCAGCGAAATCGATTTTGGCATTTGAAACAGTAAGACAGTAATATCGCGCTGCAATACTGCTGCCGACTGCATTACTACCGCAAATGTCAAAAACCCTGGCAGCGACATCAATTTTGGCATTTGAAACATTATATAAGGCAGTACTATCGCGCTGCAATACTGCTGCCAACAGCAATATAACTGCCGACTGCATTACTACCGCAAATATCAAAAATCCTGGAAGCGATATCGATTTCGACATTTGCGCGCTACAATACTGCTGCTGACTGCAATATTACTGCCGACTACATTATTGCCTCGAATGTCAAAAACCCTGGCAGCGAAATCGATTTTGGCATTTGAAACAGTAAGACAGTAATATCGCGCTGCATTACTGCTGCCGACTGCGATATTACTGCCAACTGCATTACTGCCGCAATTTCGAAATCAATCACGTGTGATTTTAACCGCCATAGTAGTAAAAACGATTATCGATTCAATCAAAAAATATATAGTCACGTATTAAATTTCACCCATAATTCATTATGATTACCTACTAATAGGGTATTTGACTGTACTTAAGATAAATTATTTTACACCATGCAAGAAATAAAGCACCAGAAGATTAATAGAGAAAGGTAGATAGCAGTTATTTTTAGTCACAATTTCTATTTTAAAACCCGATAACAACTATAAAGAGTAGGTAATTTACTTGTGACGTCACATGGTAGTGTTTCATATAAATTCCATAGTAGCAAATCGTTTTGACAGTTCGTAAAAAGAAACTCATTTGACTAGTATACGTAGTCAAATACCCAATTATATTGAGCCACAAAACCCAGCGCATTTTAACGGAACAACCTTTAACCTTGTCACTACTAACGCCATCTGTTAGAAAAAGAAATAACTAACATTAGTCCAACAGATGGCGTTAGTAGTAATACACATTATTTACCCTTTTATTTATTTTTTATGTTTATATAATGATATTTTTATGCTTGATAACACATCTAGACATGAATATAAATTACTATGTTAAATCTCAAACCTAACAGTGCGATAGTTTTTCCGTAAAGTGTACCACAAGAATGCATAGATTGTCGAATAGTGATAGGGCTCGCTTCGCTCGCCCTAATAAAATTGCGGTTTATGATTTATGACGTATTTAAAAAAAACTACTTACTAGATCTCGTTCAAACCAATTTTCGGTGGAAGTTTGCATGGTAATGTACATCAAATATATTTTTTAGTTTTATCATTCTCTTATTTTAGAAGTTCCAGGGGGGGGGGGGGAGGGACACACCACTTTGGAAGTGTCTCTCGCGCAAACTATGTATTCAGTTTAGAAAAAATGATATTAGAAACCTCAATATCATTTTTGAAGACCTATGCATATAGATACCCCACACGTATGGGATTGATGAACAAAAAAATTTTTGAGTTTCAGTTCTAAGTATGGGAACCCCCAAAATGTATTGTTTTTTTTTCTATTTTTGTGTGAAAATCTTAATGCGGTTCACAGAATACATCTACTTACCAAGTTTCAACAGTATAGTTCTTATAGTTTCGGAAAAAAGTGGCTGTGACATACGGACGGACAGACAGACAGACATGACGAATCCATAAGGGTTCCGTTTTTTGCCATTTGGCTACGGAACCCTGAAAACTGATTGTAAAAAGAGACATCTTACTACATGCACTTATCAAACTAAAAAATAAGTGAAATGGTTTAAACCCAACAAATGCTAATCCATTAAGGCAATAGGCACCTTACGAGTAAGTTTATGATAGCATAGAAATTTGTTTGCAGGGGGGTCACTTAACTCTGCAGCTTACTGTACACTACACTATCAGGAACAGAATAAGACTAGGAAACTTTCATTTCATACCACAAATGATGAAGTATAATGCGTGTCAACGTTTTAGGTATGCCTGACACCGCAGCTAACTTCCTAGGGTTGGTTGCCGAAAACGGACGACTCAGAAAACTAAAGCGCATGATAACAATGTTTCTGATGGTCATGGTCGCGCACAACAACAAGGCCCTCTGCGAGGTTATCACCGCCAAGCCCCTCGATGATGGATCCCGTCAGTCCCTCATGGATGCCCTTACGAAGTTCGTCAAGGGAGACAAGAAGATCGAGCTCACGGAGAAGGTGGATCCCTCTATAATAGGAGGGATGATAGTGGGTGTGGAGGACAAGCATATAGATATGAGCATTTCTAGGAAAATTCAGATGTATACCGATATACTGAAGCAATCTGTCTAACTTTTGTTTCTATGCCTGTGAAAAAACTGTACGTAAATAATTCTTGCTTATACTTTTCGTCATTATATTATTACTACGTACTTAAAAACTGAAATTTGTTATAATGCTGTCTCGACTGGGGATCAAATTGAAAAGTTTGTTGTCGGTAGTTAGGTGCCTAAATTATGTGATCCTATCTATGTTGCAAAATGGTGTTACAACCTACATTTGTGTGCGAATTAAGCGTTGATTGAAAAATAATGCCTTATTTTGTTATTGTCATTTAATAATTTATTTAAATAGTTATAAAACAAGTTTAAAAATAATCGCCCCTATATGGCCAGTTGTACCACATTATAGTATTGAGCAAATGTTCATAAAACGCACTAATTTCTAAAGATGTGATACAACGCCATATCTGGGAGTAATACGTCTGTATCCCGTCGGCGTAATAAGATTTGCATGGTAGCCATGGTGCCGATCCTTTGGGGGAGTCCTGCACGCGGAACCTTCTAGAAGCCGAGAAACACTTTGGGCATGAATTCTGAAGTTTACTCTGTTAGAATCGAGAGATCCTGTCATAACTCTTTGGAAGCTGGAAGTCAAGATCCAGAGTTCTTGATCGCCTTTTAGATTGTTAACAATTTTCATGCCACTGGCGAACTGTAGCGTCTCTCTGTCAATGGCGATTTGGTGGAAGTTTCGTGGAGTGTATTCGGTGGCCGAGTTCCAGCACCATATGCTTGGAGGATCCATGAGCCCGAAGAAGAGGATGCCGTCGCGGTCCATAGCCTCGGCTGCTGACTGTGACGTGCGTTCCTCCGGGAAAACCTGCAAATATATCAACTCCTTTAGGTAGGTACCTACATTGTACATTCACATTCCAAAATAGTTAAAAACCGGTATTGATTGTAATCAAAAAGTAATTAGGAGTAGGTACTGTACTTTGTTGAATAGGTCAATGACTCATTTGCCCAAAACAACTCGGCAACGACACGTTTCTAACTGTTAACAATAATAGGTATGTAAATATGCGAACTGTAATGTCGCACGGTTTTTCTCCGAATTTGGCCGGACACAAAGCGGTGTGTCTGTTTGTTTTAACATTCGTGGTTTTAACAGGGTATACCTTTGAATTCAACTGTCATAAATGTATATATGAGGGTGGCAGATAATTTTGAAGTGTTGTTCTATCTATCCGCCACTCTTGATGCTGACTGTACCTTAATAATAATAACCGCCTTGTACAAAGCATCAACCCATCAAAGTTATATATTCTAGAACTCACATTAATGGAGCGGGGGTCGGCGTTGGGGTCTTCCATGAAGGTCTCATTGCGCAGCACGCCGGTCCTGACTACATTCTCAGTAGTGGAGGCGAGCGAATGGAAGTACAGGTAGCGATCGCGCCCGCGTCGCCACGGCGACAACGCCATCCCTAGCACGCCATCCATCAAGTCGAAACTATCACCTGGAAACAATGGTAGGAAAATATATCTAAGTTAAGTATTTGTGCAAACGGGTCGAGGTTAATGATCAAACAATTAGTCGTTGTTTTTTTGCCTTCTTTATTTCTGCCCTGCGTAAGTATTATGTGGCCTCCAGAGGAAACCGGCTAGGCTCGTCAGTGAATTTTGACGTGAAATCAATGGGATCCCTTTGTTTCCCATAAACTTATTGTTTCGAATTTCGACAGTCAGAAATTGATATCCATATAATTTATAGACATAAACATCAATAGTCATAATTTTTGTTAAGTATAACGTTTCATAGTTCTAATGTTAAACATCTATAATATTAAACGCTATAATCACAAAAGTTATAAAATTGATGAGTATATTCAAAGGTAATATCAATAATTATTCAGAAATATTTTAAGGCATATAGTTTATCGGACTAATGGTCGTCAATCATATCGTTTTAATGTCATCCCTTTGTTTCTCATAAACTTACTGTTTCGAATTTCGATAGTCAGAAAATGATATCCTCTAATATTCTAATATTTAGGTGCTATAGTATTAAACATTATGACTTTCAATAATTATGTCAAATAAAGGGACCCTCATTTTTAATGACTAAAGTGAATTACGTCTAAGAAACCAAATCAATAACATCCTTCATATAAAGAAAAAATAAATCTGTTTCCTCAGGTAGGTTTGTTAGTTACCTTGTGTCCCTCAGAGCGGAAATAGGAGCCAAGCGGGGCTCCGTCGACTCTTTGCCGGGACAAAATGGCTTAATAAGCCACATGAAAAATAAGAAATGGCGGGGAAATCAGTAAGCCAAACAAAAGAAATCTGTTTCCTTAGGTAGGTTCGTTAGTTACCTTGTGTCCCTCAGAGCAGAAATAAGCGGGGCTCCGTCGACTCATTGGCGGGACGAAATGGCTTAATAATAATAAGCTCCATTAAAAATAAGAAATGGCGGGGAAATCAGTAAGCCAAACAATAAAAAATCTGTTTCCTCAGGTAGGTTCGTTAGTTACCTTGTGTCCCTCAGAGCGGAAATAGGAGCCCCGCGAAGCGGGGCTCCGTCGACTCGTTGGCGGGACGAAATGGCTTAATAAACTACATGAAAAATAAGAAATGGAGGGGAAATCAGTAAGCCAAACAAAAAATAATCCCCAGGTAGGTAGGCAAGCATGCAATATGTATTGTTTAATTTTATAACTATTGACAATATGACTAATAAAAATTATGATGGAGAACGTTATGGTCTATAAAAATCGGAACTTAAAATTTAGGGAATGCAATAGAGCCCATACTTATCATTATAACCTGCGATAAAAGACCTTACAACGATTATTGTAAGCAAGTTTATTGCCTTCAACATTATGTAATGGTATACCTTCTGGACTTTGAATATTATGAGTAACAAATTTTATGAATAACAATAATAATGACCTGCAAAAATCGGAACTGCAATTTATATTGTTAAAATTTATGACTATTGACAAATTGACAATATGACTAATAAAAATTATGATGGAAAACGTTGTGGACTGAAAAAATCGGAACAAAAAATTTATGGGAACCAATAGAGACCCTAAATCAATATATAAAATGAAAGCAGGAAAACTGGTAAGATGCGGCAGATGCCGCCGTGGATAGTGGAACACGGCACGGATATCGTGGAGAGTAAAAGAGAGGCAAGGCTTCGACTGTGATACCTAATTAAAATACAGTACTGTCGTTGGTTAAGCTCTGCCGCGACAGGAAAGAAAACAAAAATATACAGCTTAAAACTTCGTGATGCTATCGTTAGCGCGCATTTCCTCGAAGCCTTGCTAGCATAGGTATCTGGAAGCCGCCTGTTTCAACTAGAGAAACATCGATAGAGAAGGTCTTTTGCTACCTATGTGGCCCTTCCCATGAGGCGTGAGATGGGCGTGAGGCATGAACCAGTGCGCGTCGCGCTGATGCCTAAAGTGTGAAGTCCACAAGCATGTCCAAGGTCCAAAGGACTGTCCCCGTCACCTGGAGTACCTAACCAGAGAACAGTACCATCGATAGTGAAGCTGCCGCGCGACGGGAAGGGGAACATGAGCCGATGCGTGACGCGCCAGGAGCTGTCACGTGCCACATCCACGACCAGTATTCCGAAGCCGGTCACGTCGGCCACGTACACGAACGTGTCGGCGCAGTCCTCGGGGCTGGACTTGCGGATGTCTACGACCTGGAAAATTTGAACAATTGTTAAAGTAACATATACTAAGTATTAGCTGAGAGCTTACCGACATTCATGACCACAGCCTGAAATTACTTACTGGGGTAATAAAAAGTGAAGACGCCACATAGTTTGAGGCATTGACTCTGTGTCGGTAGATCAGATTGTCGTTGCTCAGGTCGAAGGCCAGGAGCTGTGGCGGGCAGACCTGGGTGTTCTTAATCTTGCCCGTGTCCATCACCCAAAGCCGGTTGCACTCATCGATCTTTAACAAATAGTTAGGCTACTAGTAACATTTTAATGTAAATGAACTGTTTACAATAAACATCAAAAATGTGTACAAGTGAAACAGAAGAATAAATAAGTGAGCTAGTCTTAAATAAGACCCATCTGTTTAAATTTTTGCCTTTAGGTCGCAGGCTATATAACCCATAGGCCCTATATCTATAGTTATATTTTAAGCAAATAAAGAATATTTTTTATTTTTTTTATTTTTTTTTAAATTGTGCAGTTAGCATTAAATGGATAGTGACGGCGAAAGTGGCCAAATATAGGTACACACCCTTATTTCTATAGTAACAAGGATGTGTTACGATATATTTGGCCACTTTGGTCGCCACTATCTATTTTATGCTGACTGTACCTTAAAGTCAGCATACAAAGTGTTATGTCATAAAACGAGCAAAATTTACTAAGAAAGTGTTTGCTTATTTACTATTAAGTACCTACTTTCAAATTGAGGAAATAAAGGTCAAACTTAAAAAATATATCTTTGCCGATTATAAAGTAGTCTGTGCCAGGAACGAATGTGATTTGTTACACATCATCCATGCCCAGTTGTCCACGCTATGTTGTTGCGCAACCGAACGCAATGTTGTTCAAACCTACCTTAATGGCTCAAATAATCCTGCCTTAAAAGGCTCACTTGTAGTTCCGTTTACTAAGTATTGACTTAAGTAATTGAACAACAAACTATGATCAAGTGTTATTCAGGGCATGCAAAGTACGCTTGATGATAAAGTGTACAATATTATCACTTATGTCAATGGATTAATAACTGGTAATACATAATCGAACGAGCGAGCGAAGCGAAGTTCTTACATTCGACTTGGATCACGCGGCTGGCTAGCGGCACGTCCCGGCATTTCGATGTTTTTAAGCTGAACTGTCAGAAGATAGTTTGATACTCAAGAACTTAAGTAAATTTGTTCTAATTTAAATGAAATTGGGTAAACGTGTAGTTGAGGGCATTATATTTTAGTCATTAAAATATAAGCAGGCTCGATCAAGGGATTATTGAGGTAGAAGAGCTTAGAAGGTCAAAAAGCTGTTTGTGAGAGGTCTAGAGGTCTATTCTGGTCATTTTATTTGCAAAAAACATGGTCGAATTTAGTATCAAATGAAACTGCTCGGTTTGCAATTTTATAATATCGTTTTTAAATTTACCATTTTGAAATCATTGGCCAGATAAAAATAAAATAATATAAACATAATATGACATTTGTCAGGAAATATTTCGGCTTAGTACAGATCCACAGATACAGTTTATTTTAATCTCTATGATTTCTATGATGACTTAAATCCAGGGGAGGGACAGTCGTATATAAAGCACTTTATTCGAAAAAATAGCGACATCTATATTACTTAACACTAAACTTTTTTTTTTAAATATGGCTTCATTTTATTTCGTCAGAACGTCTTAAAAGTCTTGTATCCAGGGCATGGATCAAACAAAAAAACATCTGTTAGAACAGATTATTTATGGCCATCGTTGCCATGGAGGCGATTGTCACAAAAAACAACTTTGTCAAATAAAACTCAAAATATTATAACACCCCATTTATTGTCTGTACTACGACATAATTCAGATAAATAAAAATCATTCCAGTTTTACAATGTTAAAAGAAACAAAGTTTTCATACGCCATCACAGTTGCTGAGAACTTTATTACCATGGTATAATAATATACTCCGCCTGGTACTCTATTCCGAGATTCGCGTATGACCTAACTGACACGGGCCTACGTCATCATGCTATTTACAGGTTCTCAAACTTTAAAATGTGGGAGAATTTTAACCAACGGTGAAAATTATTTTAACGGCATTAATTTTAAGTTATTCATGTAGAAACATAGTAAAATAAAACAAATCTAATGTATTAAATTAAACTTTATTTATCTATACAAGACAAACGTTTAAAAAACTAATTCACAGTTACACATTAATTACCAAGCTTACGACGTGAAAAGTTTGGAAAACACTGCGACTGCTGACACTGAGCGAGAAGGAAATAACAATTAACACGCGTTCGACAAGGATGACGGTCAGGGCATGAAGTTATCTAGATCTGAATTGTCAAATGTGTCAGCGCTATCCTGTGTTGCCAGTAATGTAAACAGAATTACCCGAACGTCTGAAATTTCTTTCGTGAATCGGAAGATATTGCTAACGAATAATTAAAAATGACGTGTTATTGTAAAATTGGTAAAATCCTTATCCCGTCACTACGTGACTTCGAGGTAGCGTACCTGTCGGAAGCAGAAAATGCATGGCGTTCGGCCTGCCCAGACAAAGACATGCCGACCGAAAAATCCACACAACGATTGTGGGACGAACCGCTCTGCCGCCAGGTACAAAACTGGCTCCTCAATTCAACCCATTCTAGAACAGAAAAAGCCCGTCTTCTTGCCTCTTCACAACACGAATCCGGTTTCTGGCTCCACGCTTTCCCCTCTAGTACCTGCGCAACTTTATTAGACAACAATTCTTTTAGACTGGCTGTCGGCCTTCGCCTGGGTGCCGAAATAGTTGTCCCCCACCGCTGTCCCTGCGGAACAGAAGTTGACGGTCTGGGCTCCCACGGCCTCTCCTGCCGAAGGAGTGCCGGTCGTCTGTCCCGCCATGCCAGCCTCAACGATGTCATCCGTCGGGCCCTTGTCAGCGTGGGCGTGCCGGCCGCGTTAGAACCACCCGGCCTGGCGCGCGACGATGGCAAGAGGCCCGATGGCATTACCCTCATTCCATGGAAAATGGGGCGGCCGCTTATCTGGGATGCCACATGTGTGGACACCCTAGCGCCGTCCCATCTAGCCGCCACGTCACTAAAGGCTGGCGGAGCGGCGGCAGAGGCTGAAGGCCTAAAGCGCCGCAAATATGCTGGTCTCTCTAACAACCACATATTTGCGGCGTTTGCGGTAGAGACCCTAGGGCCGTGGAGCAGCGACGCCCATATCCTCTTCCAGGAAATAAAAAAAAAAATACTGGAGACCTCGGGTGACCCTAGGGCTGGGTCATTCCTAGGTCAACGAGTAGGCATAGCCATCCAGCGGGGTAATGTAGCCAGCCTCATGGGCACCCTTCCGCAGGGCACAGACTTGGGGGACCTTTCATAGGCCTTTCATATTTTTTCTATTGTTGTTTAATTTTTAAGTAGGTTTATTTTAATGTTAGTTTAGTTTTGTAGGTAGTTTTAATTTTAGGTTACATTTACGTTATCTTCTCTGTTGTATTTGTTAATTATACCTATTATAATTAGATTTACTTTAATAATATAAACAAACTTGATCAGTAAAAAAAAAAGATAAATTACATTATAAATGAAAATTATAAAATTATAAAGAAATATTTTAACTTATTAACCATAGCTATAATGTACCCATGTAACATGTTATGTTGAAATAAAGTGGCAATGTTATTGTGACGTAGGCCCGTGTCACTCTGGGAATAGAAGACCATGTTTTATTAGACCATGTTTATTACCAAAAAATTCAGATAGAAAATATTTGGCGGGTAGATTCACAACCTGCTGCGTATAATTGTGTTTCGTGGTCAATTGTGTGTTATTCTAGGCGTGTATGATAGGTAATTTATTTACATCAAAGGTCAGGTTAAAAGTACCTAATCTGTTTTCGTGTATTAATAAATATCCTGAAGCCTTTCTTCAAAGTCAAAGTGTTTACGTTCGCAACATACTTAGACGCTATTTATGCCCCTCCCCCCCCCCCCCCCCTGATATTGACGTTGATATTTCTGGTTAAGAATTACAGATGGCACTTCAAAATGGACGCAAAAAAGTTCCAAGGGCTCCACAGACCTTGCTATCAATCCAGGCGATTTTTGATCCATTGCCGCCTATAGTGCGACATAAAATAGTAGAAATTAAATAAAATGGAACTCAAAAATGTCCATAGTAAATTGTAGCCATGTGTAAGCATTTTACGTCAAAAATGTGACAGTTACGTAGAAAGTGGTGCCCTCATTTATTTTCTACTATTTTATGTCGTACTATACGAGTACCTAAGTAGGTTCAAGGTGCAACAAAGTCAATCGCTCTATAATATTTTTTGGTTAACTGCGAGTTCTCAGTTCGGGCGAACTACTAGTTAATTAACTTACCTACAATTAACTATGAATATAATATTTGACAGTCGTTAGTAAGTTGAACTGACACATAGAACTTACGGTTACAATTATTAAAACAATCTGCCAATCGTGAAGGGCGATACCGTCATCAACTCTTCACCAAGATACTCAATTCGAAACGCGGTATCAAAACGAAGGTGCGTGGATAATTGCTCAAACTGTACAAGAATCTAGGTACTAGGTACTCACAGCTACTCTGAAGACGGAGGTCATGCCATCGCAGTTGTGCCCCTGGTTGTCATGCCAGGTGTAGTCAGGGTACGGGTAAATGCGCGCGTTCTCGTCCACTGTGCCCAGCGTCATCGGCCGTCCTTCGTCGAAACGCGGGACGGTCACGAAAATGCGCGATTGCAAATTCCCTGTCAACAAAATATGTTGTAGATGAAAAATTTCCAGGGGATTGTAGTCTTTGTGAGTAATTATGTTTAACACATTTACAGTGGGGTTAGGTACCAGTGGGACCCGCAATTTAGAAAGAGGAGAATACCTACAGTCCTACAACAACACAAGAAAATAAAAATCCTTGGTATTTTAACTTGTTCGTACCCATTTTCAAATAGATTATGGTATCTCAGAAAAACTCAACATAGCTGTGATGTCAACTATGTAAATAAATTGATATTAACATATCAACAGAGGTTCGAAATTTACATACTTGATCCCAAAGTTATTATGAGTTAATATTAGTGGTCGAATCATTTATTTACAAACAAGATATATACAGAGGCATTACTAAAAGTTAATATTTATAATCAATTTAACCAGCAATACAGCCACGTTAATGACATTCGAAGCATAATATTGTTTGCTTCTTTTATTTTATTTTTCACCACTCCAGCTTGTAAGGGCTCTCTTGTTTAAAACCCAATGAAAAAGATGCATTTTATCGACAAGAGTGGTAAAGTAATTAATGTAGATGGAAATTTTGAGTTGTTTCCTTAAATCGGCTGGTGGAATTGATTTTTGGATGATGATTTTGGATGGTAGGTATACATTAAAGTAATAAATAGCGCTCATTTTGTATTGATTTGTAATGTTTACACTTAGTATTTTCCTCGCGATGGTGTGGTGAAAGTTCTCTACAAAAATAAACAGAATATTCAATGTTTTTACAATGATTTCTATATTACCTACTCATTCATTTGTCCGCTTGCGTACTTAGTAATTATAACTTAGGTACACATATATATGTAAGCGCAACCGGCAACCTGCATAGGCACGTAATATACCTTATTATATACCTAATAAATATTTATTTTAATTAATATACCCTATAAATTGAATATTGCAAGGAAATTGACAGAATATTCATTATTTTCACAAAAAAAGAAAAAAAAAGGATACTTATCATAATGAGGTTTGCAAATTGCAAAGTAAGTACCTATATTGTATTGTTGGATTGTAATATCTGGTTACATATCAGAATACCGAAAATCGATTTACCTAATGTTGAATCACCTATGCTCGTTTCACCTATTTTTAAATTACCTATCGATCATTTTACCTAAACATTGACTGACCTAAGTTTATAATACCTAAGGTCAAATAACCTAATGGACGAAACACCTAATGCACGATATACCTAATGCACGTTTTACCTACTGCACGTTTCACCTAAAGCTGATATACCTAATGGACGGTACACCTAAAGCTGATATACCTAATGAACGATGTACCTAAACTTGATTTACCTAATGGACGAAATACCTAAAGTTGATATACCTTCTGAACGAATTACCTAATGTCGATATGCCTAATGCACGGAATACCTAAAGTCTATATACCTAGCACAAAATTCATATCATTTTGCTGAATGATCAAGTGGCAACTCCACCCAATAAATCGTATGATTTCCCAACCTTACAGTAGAAACTGTTTGTTTGGATAACACATTAAAAATACACTTTTTAAACGCTACTTTTTAGGTAGTAGAATGATTTCGTAAGTCTAATACAAAATTAGTTATCTTATCTTATCAAAAACTAAATTTTTGTAAGTTAACATCATGACGATGAAATAAAAGTAGGTTTTGGCACTGTTTGGTCGCGGTTAACCTAACACGCTCCTCCTCGCTTTGCTCGTCGTCGCGCCTATCTCGACTCTGTCAAATGACTAGACCTTATATTATAATAAAAAATAGTAAGCCAATTGAATGATTTGGCTAAAAAAATTATACCAAATGTTGTATGTCCTAATAATATTCTAGTAAACAGTAATTATATTTTCGATTTTAGGTATTTCGTTCATTAAGTGCATCAACTTCAGATATTTCGTGCATAAAGTGTATCGAATTTAGGTATTTCGTTCATTAGGTATGTCAACTTTAGGTAATTCGATCATTAGGTATGTTAACTTTAGGTAATTCGATCATTACGTATACCGAGTTTAGGTATTTCGTACATTAGGTATATCAACATTAGGTGTTTCGTGTATTAGGTATATTAGCTTTAGGTATTTCGAGTATTAGGTGTTGCAACTTTAGGTAAATCGACCATAGGCATTCTGAGCTTTGGTAAACCAATTGTAGGTGAAACGTGCAATAGGTAATTCGTTCATTAGGTGTTATGAGCTTAGGTTAATTGATTATTAGGTATTAAATAGGTGAAACGAGCATAGGTGATTCAACATTAGGTAAATCGATTTTCGGTATTCTGATATGTAACCTAATATCTACTACCTACTAAACTAACGTAACCATTTGATTACACATGCGGTAAAAAAATGTTTTAAAGTGCCCATAAATAAATAGGTACATTTTCTGCGTAATGTTAGATCTTCATCTCATTATTTCCTCATGATTCTCGTTAATGTAATAATGTGATCTACACATTGCAGATACCTACATACCCCTTATTCATAAAACTTTACGGGTGTGATTTAGTTAATAATGTTTTATCCCTTTCTTAAAAATACATAAGTCAAAATGACAGATAAGGACAAACGATTATTAGAGTTTGTAGCGCGTTTATGAATAAGGGGGATAATATGCACCTATTATGAAAATAAAGTACTACACGTAGTATTCCCTAAACTACCCACCTCGTCTATGCTGCACGTCGACATCAATAGGCACCGAGTTTCCAGGAACATAATACCGGTTGTCCAGGGCGGCCGAGCGCACGGTCTCGGAGGGGAACTGGAAGTCCAGCTCGGCCCACTGGCGCACCGTGCGGAGCCCCCGCGCCTGCCCCGACACCTGCAGCTGCGGCCAGCAGCACGCCAGGCAGTACGACAGGAAGAAGAACCGCTCGATGCCGTACGCCATTTCTAATTTGAACACGTCTAGTAGGGCTGGGTCTGAGAAGAGAAAATAATTTGTTTATGCCTGAAAACATGACTGAAGTCACGCCTAAAAAATACGGACGACAAAGTGCCAAAAATATGTATACCTACATCTTAATATATACGCAATAAGGTCGTGTATACGTTTTTGGCACTTTGTCCGTATCGATATTTTCAGACGTGACCTAAACGTTAGATCGTTACTGAAACTTTTAATATTCAGTAATGTAATATGACAATATATATATTTAATAAAAACATTAAATTTGAATTCCTGGAAACGTATAAGTACCTAACCAAAAGATTCAAACAGGTGAAAATTAAAATTAAGTCAAGTAATTAGAGACACTTCAAATGACATAGCTTGCGCTGCGGATAATGAAGCCTGCATGGCGGACATCTTAAGATTTGATTCTGGTCATTCTATAAATTGTGTTTTTTATATCCAAATTAAATTTAACAATTACTCTTATAAAAGGACTTACAGTAAAATTTCGCAAAATAGAAAAATAATAGGAATTACTTATTCTAATTACTTTTTAAAAATACATAGTTGATAACCCTTTTTCAGGCATAGTACGATTTATCGGCCATACACGTGTCAATAGAATTTCAACCCCAGAGTTAAATTAGAGAGAGTTAGATTTAAGGTTCAAAATAAATTTACTTTACGCCAAATGTTACTCATTGTCAAATGAATCGCCAAAACACAACTAATAGGAATACATATACCTATGCAGATTTTTTCAGAAAACCTTCTAGATTTATGCGACCTGGAAAAGGGTTAACAATACAATCATAGATATTGCCTTAAATGCACTTTCTCATTGTCATTGAAACAATTAAGTAATACAGCAGATTCATTATGAGGTTTACCTTATAACCAATTGTTATACGATAATTAGTTCTTGATAAACGCCATAATTGCGGAATAATTTTCAGTAGGTAGGTAATCATACCTAGTAATTTACATAAAGTGCAATGTCAGTGCAACAGTTTCAAACTCTATCAAATTTCCATGCATAACGACTGATAAGGCAGTAATTATCTTATTAATAAAACTACGCCTTTGCGATGCTAATTGCTAACAATTAACAATAAATAATATATTACCATATTGGCTGAGCAGCGTTCCACAAAACCGGGCTTGATGATCCTCCATCGCCAACACCATCGTTTATCGATAACACACAGGTTTAAAAAGTTTATAACGCCACTAGAAACAGTCCTTAATTTTTGACAAAATATTTTTTTAAGCACAATGGGTTTTTGTTCGCCTTGATTCGTAACTAAAGTATATGTTTAGTCGCGCGCCTGTGGCAGTTGGCAGCATATCAGAAGTAACGGAAATCTCCTGAGCCACAGCTTTATATCGATATGTACACATACCTTGCATACGTCCAAGTGTAAATATTTAGGTCGCATAAGCATTACAAATTAAATTTAATACGCCGCATATAAAAAAAAATATAACAATCAAAAATTTGCTGGGAATTGGATCACATAAGCGCCGAAGGTAAACACTTCTTAGAATCTAAAGCCAGTAAGCAATCGGCTACAACATTCGTGGATACCATATATGTTTACCATGTTTTAAATTGAGATGACTTTACCATATTAAATAGTAAATTTTCTCGTTTTAATATGCCTTGAGTAAGATTATATTAGAATTAATAATTTCTTCCACGCCTTATGTAACCAGTAATAACTGTAATATAAGGCACGTAACTTATTATGAGAAACGAATAATAAAATATATATTAAACCACATGGTATGATAATTGATGACTGTATGATATGAGGACAAACTTAGAAAAACAACTAAATCTTGTTAAAAAAACATGGAGAACATTGGTCGGTATGGACACCAATGAAAGACTAAACCGATCGAGTTCCTTTCTGCACTTATACATGTGTGTTTTACTCTGGCCCAATATTTACTAGCGGTACCTGACCATATTTATCGCTTTAGTATGTAAATTACCTATACGTGTTAAAGACAAAAATATTCTGGGTTGCGATCGTGGGTCGCGACGAAAAGGGATAGCGTGTGTTCGATAATGACATCATTTTAATCCGAGTGACGAAAAAGAGAGGGTTTATGTAGGTATTTCTCGAGTGATATATATAATGTGTTTGTATGCATGCCGGAAAGTCAATATCAAACTGTTGGAAATTATATGAAGTGTCGTTAATTTATCTAAGTTGTGAGAGTAAAATAAGTTAGATCTAATCAATATAAGCTTGTAAACTTGTTGTACCTACTGTCATCTTTACACGTACGGCCAAATACTCAATCCGCAACCGCGTTCTGTTTATTAGGCACATAACCTATCTATCACAGAAAAGTCTAAACTAAAATAAATAAAATCATTGGCCAACTGTTAGACGATATTCTGAATAAACTACGTATTTTATGTACTTAGGTAAGTATCTACAATTAATGGTCATCAAAATATAATGTATAAATCGGTAACATTAACCGGCCATATTTTGATGCAGCGGATGCGTGATAGAGATTATTTCTATTAAAAATTGATTTTGCATGATGATCTGTTTATTTTTGCTGTCGATTCCCTCGAGCCAGGTCACCTTTTATCATTTTGTCAAGTCAAATTTATCCCTGAGTTAAAATCCATCCTACTAGTTCTATGATGAACCAGCTAGATGGTATCCCTGTGGACGTGTGGTGAAGAGTTGACGACTGAGGTCAATGTCACGTCTAGCGCAGCTCGCTTTTCGCTCGTCAAGGCCTCTTATTGGATCCTGTAACT
The DNA here is from genome assembly GCF_910591565.1 of Cydia splendana. NCBI lineage: Eukaryota > Metazoa > Arthropoda > Insecta > Lepidoptera > Tortricidae > Cydia > Cydia splendana. The sequence continues at coordinate 11,281,786 of NC_085965.1, read as the reverse complement.
GTTGTTGCCGATACCTAATATACCTATGGTTGTTAAGAGTAGCAGTACCACGTGTAATTATTTACTGTACGATAAAAAACTGGTTAAGTACCGGTAAATACGGAAAAAATTTGGTCGTATTTCTGTTGTAAAATTTGAAACACTTTAACAACTTGGCATTTTTGCGGTCTAATAATTATTCGTAATTAAACTTCTATAGATACTTATACGCTTAAGTATTTATAGTCGCCGAGCACTAATTGAAGCACAAAAACAGTAGGTATATGGCGTGAGGTGCCGATTATTTTATCATTATTACTCTTGACAGGGTAATGAATGACCAAATAAAGAAGCAACCAAGTTAACAAATGTCTTTCGGCACGACATAGTCGTAAAACACACTAAAGCAAAAATCACCAAGAAAATATATTTTCTTGGAGACGATAAGCCTAGCAGAGGCAAGGAAAGACTGGAACTAAATTGTCCTTTAGGGCTACGCATTTTCAATAGGAGGAAAATCTTGTCAAAGATATTGTGAAACAATCCGAAGATTACAACTTCCTATGTTACAGCAAAACCAGTAAAGAAGCGAGAAGATTTATAAATAATTCAACGTTGATACAATGAGTTTACCTTTTTGTAATTGACAGATCGTTATACATTGGGCTATTTGCCTTATTTTAATAAACACAAAAGTCAATATTATTAGATTATTACAAGCATCATACGATTAGGCGGCGTATTTTAAATAATAACCTATTTTGTCTGTTAAATGTTGACTCACGCTAGACCGGGCCGGGGCCGGGCCGTGCCCACGTGATCACCGAGCAGCCGTCATAGAAAATTACATGGGGGTTGTGCACAAATCACGCGAGGTGTTTTCGGCTACTTTTTGACCCCCCCTCCCCCTTGGTGATAATTGGTGAGGTTTTTGGCTACTCCCCTCCCCCACACAACCTCACGTGTATTTTTTCATTCGACCTAATTTTAAGATAAATAGTATTGTATATGGGTGTGGCCTGTAATATGAGCAAAAAATTAAACTGTAGGCTGTACTCGTCATACTTACTGACCAACATTTGATCAGCTACTTTTAAAAATAACTTGTGGTTTGATTTTTAATACACTTTAAAGTTTATTCTAAGACGCAATGTATTGCGAATTTAGTTATGTTTAAGGCGTGACAAGCAACGTCAATCACAATGATATGGCGTGGCGATGGCGTCTATTGAAGATAATATTTATTTTGTATGAAAAATAGGAAGTCTAAATACTTCATAATTTTTAAAAGTTGTTGAACAAAAGTGTCACCGTTTGAGGAGTACAATCTATGCTTTAATTATTTGCTCGTGTTACAGGCCACACGCGGTATAGAAAATCTTGTTTGTTTTTCTATTTTCGTTAAATAGACTCGTTATTTTGAAGTGCAGTGCAGAGTGAAAATTTATGTTTAACGAAACCAAGAAAAAGTACCTACTCATGTGGTAGGTTTTTTTCTTAGTTTCGTTCACTGTAGAAAAATACACGTGAGGTTTCCTTTTACCCCCCTCCCCCAACGTGATCTATCGTTTTTTCAACGTTTTTTCGTGACCCCCTCCCCCTATCGAACCTCGCGTGATTTATGCACAAGCCCATGTCGGACGCCTCGGCCCGGGCACGGCCCTGTAGTGTGAGTCATCCTTAATGTTGTACTTTTATCCAGAAGTTTTGAAATACCTGTATGATTATACATTATTAATATCCATTATTGTAAAATTTACTATCATTGTTTCCCCCCGGATCCGTTAAGTAAGAATCATTACGAGTATTAACGTAAAATGTCCTCAACGGGATTCAAATTCTGGACTACCAACTTCTTTAGTAACTATAAGTACTCACTACGCCTTTCATCAGCCACTTCAATAAATGGCTGATTTCCAAATCCACCATCTCACTGGTTTTTGTGGCTATAGCTGTGCGTGACTTTACCTCGCAAACAATGACAGATGAACAATAACATAAATTAAGTCTAATAAACTGCAAACGATCAATGACTATTACTTGAGATAAGCTGACATTGACCTTCGCCGTGTTCGGCGCTGATTATGACCATGCAAGTTTGATGACCCGGTTTTTAAAAGTCAGTTAAATGGGTACATACAGGGTGATTCATGAGACGTGAGCAGGACTAATCCTGCACACTCAGTAACTGATAATTGATCGATCACCGTCGTATTTAGGTGAAACAGCCAGATTTTTTTCCTATTTTTTAACTTTTTGGTGAGGGCAAATTTAATCCTCTACAATCATGATCACCCTACAAGACCTAATTAATAAGCATAAAACCTCTTTAATTTTTGATTACGAAGAAAATAAACTGTCAAACTTGAGTGAGATACGAGTTTTCAAAAGTAACCAGACCGCGATGACAGTGGTGACATTCAATTTGACACAGAATATCGGTAGTTTAGTATTCTAATTTTAGGGTGACCACGCATGTCGTAAATAAATTAATAACTTTTTTTTTCAACTCGACTAGAAAATTAACGTTAACCTCACTAATACTGATACGAAAGTGTTGCTTATAATCTACGAAATGCGCAGTATTAGTCCTGCTCACGTCTCCTGAATCAACCTGTATAGTTATGCGCTCATTGCGCTATGATTTCATTCATTGCCATTCAACTTGAGGCTTATTCGAACTGTACTTAGCTATATTGCTCAAATTGATCTCTGTTTGACATCACAGCATCACACACGGCGAATTCCAGTAAAAATGGAATCAGACCAAGTTTGAGTTAAACTTTTCCGCGCGCTTTCTAAGTATTTAAATTTTAGATTGTCCATTTGAATTGAAGGGATGTTTACAAAAACAACATAACTGCTTAGAGCGGTTGACACTTTTTTAAGAACATTGTTAATCGTTTCAGGTGTCAACCAGTGTAGTCAGTTATGTTGTTTTTGTAAACATCCCTTCAATTGAATTTTCGCAACTAATTTTTTTTTACACAGGTCGACCTAGCTAGGCCCAAACTAAGCAAAGTTTGCACTATGAGTACCTAGTAAAGTAAGCTACGATATACATATATATAATACGTACCTACTTATTATATGTGTAGGTACATTTACATGAATAATGAATGCCCTTACCGGGATTCGAACCCGGGATCTCCTGCTTCATAGCAGGCAATTTATCAACTCTTGCTTATTATCAGAGAGTAGAAAAAGTAACTTAAAAATTATTAAACAATAACAATTAAATAGTAGGTATAACCAAAGAGAAAAGTCTTCTTTTGAAATACTTCATATTTTTTATTAATCACTATGTTAGGATAACCATGTAAAAAAAAGCATAAATAAGGGATAAATTAAAACTTAAAAAATATATACTTTTGATTATTTTAAAAGCTTAATTTAGGGGCTTAGTTAGGGAAGATGTGTGTAAAGCATTGATTTTTTATTACCAATTTGAAGTCACCCTGCATGTACATATATTCTAGTCTAATATTATTATGTAGTCCGTTATTACTATAAGACGATGCATGCATAATGTAGGCATTATACGTACCTATGAGTTGTATGTATCTATAGGTAGGTACTTGTCTAGTCCGTTCGCCTGTGATCCTAACAATAATTACAAATCAATTATATTTACAACCCGTGCTTTACATCGTGAACAGACCGATCGTGACTGACAATTATATTTAAAACCGAATCCCCGTAACATCACGTCATAATACAATAATACATACATCCATATCATACTTATCAACATTTCCATTTTTTATATATTTAGGTATTTGCAAAAAATATAATTTTGTTGTACGTAGGTATGAAATAATAGGAGACGTAAAAAGTCAGATGCAGGTGGTTTATCTTTTATTCCGGGTTCTCCTCTCTTAGCATAGTTTATTTTGCGAGTATACTGCCCAACACGTATAACATAACATAATAACGCATAATAGCCGCATCAGCTACTTATTGGAAAACTTATTCAATCGTTTACTTACTGTATTATCGCGAAATAAATCCCACATTCCTACCTACCTCATTTATATCGATAAAGAAAATCAGACTTTAATAAGCCTTCTTTCGGCAGTCAGATAAAAAATAGCTTACTAAAATATCGTACTGAAAAAATATATTTGTAACTACATACATATTTAATAGGTAGGTACTTATAAAAAACAATCTCTTATTACATCTCTACCCGTCATGATTATCAAGTTTGCTGGCACTTCTATCATATTTGCACCTTATGCGTTGCAAAACTATTCCTAAGCCATATACTCGTATATCTTCAACCTTATTTAAAGGCAGAAGTTGTGAGTTTCCTACAAAAACAGGGGCCACTGACGGGAAATTAAAAATAAAATTATTAGGAGCCAACTGTTCAAATTAGCAGTTTGTTTTTACATCTTTCTGATCTGTCTCTAAGATCTAGAAAGTTTTCCACAACGTTAAAAAAGAAAGACACAAGAAAGTTATTGACCTATGCAAATCGAAACCCATAAAAAGAAGATTACTTTGCAACTAATCCATTATGCTTATCGGAGCATTTAGTGGCAAAAAGTCGATTTACTATCTGCTATAGGGCTTTCTAAAAAGAGAACGAAGGTATGGAATCCGCGAGATCCGCGTTCACTCACTTACAAAAAATCGCAAGGCCGGCTATAATTAGACTTTCACCTATTATTAATCCCTAATAGAATGTAATTAGTATCGTAAAAGTAACTGAAATTTGTGGCTTGCTTCGGCAGGATATCTGTTTAATTGATTATGTTCTTATAAGCAGACAACGTAAATTTTATAGCATTTTCGATGCAGCGGAGTGGTGTTAACGGAATTGGTATAAACAATTTCAACCCTAATGATTAATTAGCGTTAATTACGTTAATTAATACGAGTATTAACCTTAATTTACCATTTAATTTGGTGTTATCTAAACCAATTCCGTTAATACCACTCCGCTTGACCAAAAATGCTATAAAATTTACGATGTCAGCTTATAAGACACAATTTTAAAAGCAAATGTTCATACTAAAATGCTCAAAGCAAAATTGACTCAAGTTTACTCATACAATAATATCGTCTAGTTTAGGACACTCATGCTACTAGAAAAAAACCTTCGTTTTATCAGTGTTTTGCGTAATGCACTAGGTAACCTTGCGGTCCCTTTATATTGCAGTACATTTATAAAAGCGACCTTACTTTTCATTGCTGAAAATTCATAGTAAGTTAAATAATTCATATCTACTGCATAAAAAATAAGAGCAAATGTAACATAAATATATATACCGGGTGTGTCCTGTAATACGAGCAAAAAATTAAGCTGTAGGCTGTACTCCTCAACTTAAACTGACTGAAACAATTATCTTATGAATAGGGATTTCCGGCAACGATATCGTTCTGCATGACTATTGTGACGCATAAACATACTATTATAACTAAAACTCGAATTGGCCTGATAGGTCATTAGTCGGGTCGCGGGGTGTACCTGGCCCACACTGTTAACAGTACATCGGTGGACCTTATGCCTTTTGTAATAATAAATGTAATATAGTAGGGGAGCCCAAGAGGGGATTTTTGTGTTTACTCGAGCGGGTCAGATTAAGATATGAGTGATATGTTGCTACCCCGTGTAGTCTACCTTTACCCCTTTTAGCCATCTATGTTGAGCACTTGGTTGGTTGGGGGTTGGTGGGGGGTTCAACAAATTGTTAAGCAGATTGTGGATTTGGTCATACTAGTCCAAATTAACGCTATAATTGTGCTATTACTAAATCTGATAATTATTGGCACGCATTTCCTTAATCTGACGGTTACAATGTAAAAATTAGGCGTCAAACTTGTGTTCGTTAGATTAAGAAAATGCCTACAAATAAGTGTTATATTAAGTTATAGAAAAAATATAGCATTAACGTAGACAATAACGAGCAAACCCACAAACTGCTTAACGATTTTTTAACCCTCCATCAACCTCCCTAAAATTTAAAAAACATTGTAGACGCTTTCCGGCTCGCTGGAAAAAAACTTTATATAACTTTTTTTTTTCTTATCATCTAATATTTCGATTCCAATAGGTCTGGACGACGCTCGAGTAACTACACATTTAGCATCGTCGGCTCCCCAACTATAATAAGGTCCACCAATGTATAGTTAGGAGTGTTGCTGTTTGTACTTGCAAGTTGCAACAGCGAGCCACGCCGGCTTCAGCAGACACGCACACCAACAAACATTAGTATGCCTATGTACAGTCAACTTTAAAAATATGGGTGCACAAATCATCTCAAAAATATGTCCCATAGCTCTTATGTCAGCTAATTAAGAATTATGGGACATATTTTTGAATAAGTTGGCTACATCCATATTTTTACAGTTGATTACACATACGCACACAAACAAAAATTATGGCTTATTATTAACCGGGCAACTAAAATATTAAACAGGAACTTTCACTGGGCATATAATAATATAATTTGGCTGTGCATTAATATTTTAGCACCAATAAATTTATATTAGCCTCAAATTTAAGCATCATATTATTAAAAATCTGGCAGCAAAATCAAGCCACCCAAAAAAATTATAGGGAATTTGAATTGATAGGTTGGCGTCTAAAATAATAAGTTGGCAACTAATATTGTAAAGCGATCATAAAATTTGGTTGTTTATATATTTTGTACATATACAGAATACCTAAGATACCTATATACATAAGCTTTAAATACTCCATTTCAAAATAATATAAATTTAAACATATGCATACCTAGTAAGTACTTTAAATTGACAAATTTCCTAATCCACAAAACACCACAAATTTATTTACCAATAATACCCTACTATACTTGCTATACTTATAGTCGAAATTCCTAATCATGAAACACCTAATGGCCATTATACCATTAGGTCTTTAAATTTTTAATTACTAATTTCAATAGTTACCACTGTGTTCTGCCAGAGTGAAAAGATAGGTGCGACGACGAGCGAAGCGAGGAGGAGCGTGTTAGGTTGACCGTGTAGTGACCAAACAAAATATTTTAAAAGAACTTCATCTTTAAATTAATAGATAGCCGTTTTCTTTTTAAAATGTGCTTCATAATAAATAATTCAGTTGCCAAATAAATATTTGGTACCTGCCTAAAAATAAACAAAAGCTGTAACGGCATTAAAATACAACTCATATTGATATATTTTAAGGCTCCGTTTTTGTTGCCAAACTATTAATTTTAGTACCCATTTCTATTATTTTAAACTACCCAAATTCGATTAATTAGTTGACCGGTTAAACACGTGCCAAAAATTATCTGTCCAACAGCTGACGAGATGACAATCCGATATCGGATGTCCTCTATGGGTCTGACAGCTGTTAAAGAATGCTCTTGGATATGAATATTTTTGCGTTAATGTTGTTTTTAGCAATAATTATTTCTTAATCAGACAGAAAGACCTATAGATATAGTTAAGATGACTCACGCTAGACTGGACCGTGCCCACGCCGAGGCGTTCTACATGTCATTTTCTATGACGGCTGATCGGTGATAACGTGGTGCTTTCCATAGAAAACGAAGCATCAAAAGCTCCGGCCCCAGCCCCGGCCCGGTCTAGCGTGAGTCATCCTTTATACATTATACCTATAATTCTATCCGTTATATCCGATATTGGATCAGACAATATGAACACGCTCTGAGCAGGTACTCATTTAAAATACATTTTTCATCACACTTGCTCGGAAAAGATGTATTTACACGTAGGGCTTGCGGGCGGGAAATTGAAATTTTCGCCCTAGGGCGGAAAAAATCTTTTCCGAGCAAGTGTGATGAAAAACACTTATTTACACGTAGGGCTTGCGGGCGGAAAAGATTTTTTCCGCCCTAGGGCGGAAAAGTGTTTTATACAGAAGTTTGTTTTTATTAATTCTCCTTTTTTTCCTTACAAGTGTGATGAAAAACATTGTGTGTGCCACGGGCGGTAAAGAAATTCCGAACTCGTGAACATTTTAAGCCCTCGCTTCGCGTCGGGCTTAAAATTGACACTCGTTCGTAATTTCTTATTTCCCGCCCTTAATACACAATGTACTATTTGTTTCTACAGCCTAAATAAATTTGCATTTGAATACAGCCCAAATGTTTTTATATTTTTTAAATATAAATATTTTCTTTGAATGCTTCACGATCCAAATCTGGTTAATCTTAAAGTAATGGCAGCCTAAATAGTTTAGTTAAGTCGTTAGTTAATAACTGCAAATGATTGCCTACTTCCTGTTTTGTTTTAGTGTTTTATTAACGACATGTAGAAGACGACGTAGGAACGCTATATTATTAAGATATTACAATATCTGTATCTAGATATACCTTCTCACTATATCTAACATAAGTTTCAGGCTTTAGCACTAAAATTTACCAATAACTTATAGGATCACTCGTGTATCTGTCTGTCTGTCTATCTATTTGTCCGCCCTTCAATCTCAGATATTTGCTCCGAAACTACTGGAGCGATTTAGTTGAAGTTTGCTCAAAAGACGGACGTCTATCGTAAATATTAAAACACAAAATTAACATAAAATTATAAACATAAGTATCCCTTTTGGGAGGTCAATTAGAAAAATAAAAATAGTTTGCAAACTGTTCAAACTAGGTACCTAAATAAAATGCAGATTGTGAAACCATTTGTTCGTTTTTAGTTGAACGAGCGGTAAATTGTCAACATGATTTTTTTACTAGGCAGCTACATTCAGCAATACTTTTTAAAAATATAATCATTCTCACAACGATATTACCGGTTTTGATCTAACATTAAATTTTAAAGTAATTAATTCGTTTATACATCTTATAACTAAGTACCTACATGTAGGCAACATGTCACATTTAAGATGTTGTTTAATTTAAAAAAAAACATACCTTTAACAAAGAGGATTCCTCAGAATCCTATTCAAGTCGTGGCAATTTTTTGCTGACACAAGTCTGAGGAAGTAATATTTTTGGCAGCGGTGGTTTTGCGCGGTGCCGCTCGGAGCCCCGCGGTCACACTGCTTGTGAAACCCGTCACCATCCTCTTATCATTCACGATTTATTTAGCGTAACGGACGTATCAACAACATTATATTTAACGCATTCACTGCCAGGGGGCGTCGCCTAGGAACAAACTTGTATGACGGTGGACGCACATGTGCGTCGGGGGCAGTAAATGTGTTAAGTAGGTGGAGCATTTATTTGTAACTAATATTTTTCATCATTTTTAAATAATAATGTGTCTGGTGTGTGTGGTCAAGCAGGTGGAGCGTTTATTCGTAACGAATATTTTTCATTTTTTTTTTATATATAATAATTTCTGTTGTGCAAAAGAAAACGACGCGGTTAATACCTACCTGTAACTTTTGAGTTATAACTACGTATTAGGTAATATTTAAGCCGGAAAATATCGTAGGTATAGGTACAATCGCCTGCGTTCGCGGTGAACCACTTTTAGACTCTGTTCCAGTATATTAAGGTTCAAAAGTGGAACACCGCGAACGCATGCAATTGTACCTGAAAACTTCAAATTATTTTTATGATATGTAAAGAAAATGTTTTTTGAAAAAAAAAACAGTGCGGTGGGACCATCCCAGAACTCTAGATTTAGGTTTGATGGATACCCCAGCGTTTTTAATAGTTTTGATGTGCAGCGCCACGCGTGTAAATTATATTATACCTAACTAATTCGACCAAAATGCCGCGGCAAATTACAAACGACGCTGTCAACGTCATAAGGTATTTTATAAATAGCTTGGACATTTTACAATTTGCATTCGGCATTTTACAAACGGCGTCGTCATTTTATAAACGTGAAAACGTTTGTAAATTGACGACGCCGTTTGTAAACGGCGGATTCTTACAAAATGCCTGCGACACATACATCTTACTCAAAAATATGTCCCATGATTCTTATGTCGGCAAATTATGAACTATGGGACATATTTTTGAGTAAGTTGAAGTATGCACCCATAGTTTTACTCTTGATTGTACAAACCTAAATAACGACGTGGTCGACAAGTCGCTAAAAATAAAATAAGGTATGTATTTGAGTATTTTGATTCGTTAAGTGGCACCTTAAAATAATATTTAACCTTTGCATTTATAAAATAGACTTGAGTTTCTTATCGAAATGTGCATTTTAATCGACAAATTGTAAAACACGTTTTTTATCATTAATCATTATCCATGTGTACCGATACCGAACTGCACTGAACGTGTGTACCTACTGAAGTTTTCAATTGTGATGTTATTTAAACTTGGTTCAAACACTTTATTTTGACATTATTTTGAGTCAGTACCTTAATCACGATTTCAATAAAGTCATGTCCTATACTTAGGACCTAATCTTGGACCTATTTGCAGATCTGCACGAGTAAAAAGCATAGGTATCTGCTAAAGCAGTCGTTCATAACCTTTTTTCGGTGATTAGGGACCACTTCATAAAACTACATTTTTGCTAAGTACCACCAATTATTTGGAATTTGTAACGAATAAAATCCACTTTACTTCCCGCAGGACTAGAATCAAGACGGTCAGTAAGTTCACAGTTTTAGCGGTCCTAAAGGGCTCCACTCACAATACCCTAATTCTAAAACTTGCTCACAGCACTAGATATTGCAAAAGTTTTTCACACGTTTCAAAACAGATAACTAAATATTGGCATGCAATAGCAATCTGCCACGGGTGTCCACTAACTGATCGGTAGGGTCTCCGCTGAATCGATCAAGTGCGTCGACAATGACCGGATGTGGGCCTTATGAAACCACAAATTCCCATTGGCATTTATTCCGTCTGGCAATTTTATTAGGGGTCAACCTATGGGGTCAACACTGTTTTACGTACTTATTTGGATTTAGTTTGAAATGGTATTGGTTCCTCGTCATCATTAAGGGTAAACGTACTAGTGCTCGACATGCTAATTTGTATATAACATCCCATACAACCATTTCCAGTCGCCGTTACGACGCGGTGTTGACACATCTTGTGTCGACACCGTCTGTTTCGGTCACAATTCCAGTCGCAGAGTCGTCGCCGTGTCGACACAGTTACCAGAAATGGGGAAGGGTCGACACATGACACAAAGTGACATAAAGTGTGGTCGCCGTGTGCACACATTGTTTCGAGTTTGTGACTACTTTATGCCAAAATCATTCGTTCATTCGTTCATTTTGTTCCTGTCAAATGGAAACTGTCAGATGGAAAAATAGTTAAATAAAAATAAGTGACATTAATACGCCATCTCTAAAACAGATTACAAGACGTAATTATATATTGTTTGCATTTATATTACAATAGGACTTAAATTATTATGGGGAATTAAACTGCTCGAGTGATTTGATAAACTAAGTGTAACATAATCAACGCGCCACCACATTGTTTTAGTTTAGCCGGAAATGAAATTGTTTACTTCTCAGTGCCTGTGTTCATAACTATATTATTTGAAGCATTTTTAGTACTTCGATGCGTATACTATACTTAAATAACGGAAATAACGCTTTACATACTACGAAACTTGTTAATTATGATGTCTAAATATGGTTTAAGGCTGAGAAATATTGCAGTCACAAAGTAGTTGCAATGTTTCGACTTTGTGTCGACTCTGTGTTGACACATGACACGCGCTGTCAAAAGTAATAACAAAGTTACTGGTATGTTACTGGATTTGCAAAATGGCTCCTTGTGTTGATTTGTTTTCAGATATTCTCAAAGTGTAAAAATGCCGTGGTCAGAGATGGGCATTAATCGATTAACTGTTTATTCGACTAATTAATGGAATAAAAAAAGTTAATTCTCAAATTTTAATCGCGATTAGTTCAGTCGACCTAACATAGATTGAAATTGAATTAATCTGAATATTAATCGAATAAATTATCGATTAAATCTCGATTGAAAGTTGACAGGGGGCCATTTTTGTACGTAAAAATAATAGAAATGTCTTGCATGCAGATGGTAGCAAAACACTTTGTCATAAAAGTCGAGATGGGTGTCGATATATAGGTTTTAGGGAGTGCCGATTTCGAAAATAATGACCATTTTGGAATCCGAAATGGCGGCCATGCACTGTGTCATAAAAGTCGTCATGGATGTCGTTTTATACGTTTTAGGGGGCCCCAATTTTGAAAATGATGACCATTTTGGAATCCAAAATGGCGGCCATGCACTATGCTATAAAAGTCATCATGGGTGTCGTTTTATAGGTTTTAGGGGGCACAGATTTCGAAAATGATGACCATTTTGGATTCCAAGATGGCGGCCATGCACTATGTCATAAAAGTCGTCATGGATGTCGTTTTATAGGTTTTAGGGGGCCCCGCTTTCGAAAATGATGACCATTTTGGAATCCAAAATGGCGGCCATGCACTATGTCATAAAAGTCGTCATGGGTGTCGTTTTATAGGTTTTGGGGGGCGCAGATTTCGAAAATGATAACATTTTCAATTTAAAAATGGCGGCAATGCACTATGTCATAAAAGTCGTCATGGATATCGTTTTATAGGTTTTAGGGGGCGCAGATTTCGAAAATGATAACTATTTTGGATTCCAAGATGGCGGCCATGCACTATGTCATAAAAGTCGTCATGGATGTCGTTTTATAGGTTTTAGGGGGCGCAGATTTCGAAAATGATGACCATTTTGGAATCCAAAATGGCGGCCATGCACTATGTCATAAAAGTCGTCATGGATGTCGTTTTATAGGTTTTGGGGGGCGCAGATTTCGAAAATGATAACATTTTCAATTTCAAAATGGCGGCAATGCACTATGTCATAAAAGTCGTCATGGATATAGTTTTATAGGTTTTAGGGGGCGCAGATTTCGAAAATGATGACTATTTTGGATTCCAAGATGGCGGCCATGCACTATGTCATAAAAGTCGTCATGGATGTCGTTTTATAGGTTTTAGGGGGCGCAGATTTCGAAAATGATGACCATTTTGGAATCCAAAATGGCGGCCATGCAGTATGTCATAAAAGTCGTCATGGCTGTCGTTTTATAGGTTTTAGGGAGCGCAGATTTCGAAAATAATAACTATTTTGGAATCCAAGATGGCCGCCATGCACTATGTTAAAAGTCGTCATGGATGTCGTTTTATTGGTCATGGTCATCAATTTCGAAATCTGCACACCTGTTTCAAATAAGGTATCGGTAGATGCATCCTAGTAGTCAACAACATCTATATCTACTATCGAAATGTACTTTTGATAGTACTTATGTAGTAGTACGAAATGTAATCTGAAAGGAATCAAGTAATATATATTCCTGTACCTAATTAAGAATCGACATTGATTTCTATTACTAGTAATTGTAGTATTCGAAAAATTGATTCCTGATTCCTCAAATGGAATTGTACTTGGTAATTCGGTATTGTTAGATTACAAAGTAATCTAGGAATCGGTAATCAGATTACAAAGTAATTTCAAGTAATCGTGGAATCAAGAATCAATTACGAAATGCCCATCTCAGACTAAGTAGCACTGCATTCAATTGATCTGTTTGGCGAACCGCGAGTTCACAGTTCGGGGCGAACTACTATATGTATAGGTTTCAGGGTGTGCAGAATTCGAAAATGATGACCATTTTGGAAACCAAGATGTCTACCGTACACATAAAAGTCGTCATGGATCTCGATTTATAGGTATTAGGGAGTGGAGAATTCGAAAATTATGACGATATTTATGACGACTTTTATGACAAAATACGTAGCCGCCATCTTGGATTATAAAATGATCAATTCTGCACTCCCTAAAACCTATAAATCGACATCCGTGACGACGCAAGTTATCTTTATTTTCAGATCTAACAAATTGCTACAGAATACAAAGGACAAAAAAGAAGCGAGGAGGTAATGAAACAAGCAAAAATACAGATGATTCCTCGACGCAATTGGATGATTCTTAAATTGTGTCCAGATTTTTTTGTTCCGTGACATTTCGACCTTGTAATTTTTTAAGTAAATGTTTTTGTTTATCTATGAGGATCTCACTAGAATAATATAATCAAGGTATGTTTATATTTGATGATTGAAATAGTAACGCAAAAAAAAAGATATTTGTGTCTTATATTCCTGCCGAAGACTTTTATTTTACCTTTTCCTTCTACACAAGTTTGGCCAAGTAATAAGAATTTAGGGCTCTCAATTTTATTTTGACTTCTACAACAGTAAAGCTACGAGGCCATGTTTGGTATCGTTTTCGTATAAATTCGCAGTACCAAATTTAGTTAAGGTATCACATTGACACCATTCCGAAGTAAAAACATATAAACTTATTAAAATACTTTCTTTTAAACTCCTCTTCACGCTTAAACTGCTGAACAGTTTTAATTTAAATTTGGTACACATATATTTTGAGTCCCGAGACAGGACATAATAAGTTATCTCAAAAATCATCCTTTAAAGGTGTGAAATGAGGTGTAGGGGGGAATTCAGAATTGACTTCTTGAAGTTAATACTGTTTAAGTTTAGGTTTGAAGTCATGTTTTTTTATCATTTTTAACTAAATCAAAGATGTAGACCATCCCAAATTTCATATAAATCGGTTCAGCGGTTATTGATTTCCCGTACAAATTTCCACGCCACTTTTCACACCTTCAAAAGATGATTTTGGTTATAAGATCTATCCTATGTCCTGTTCCGGGACGCAAACTATTTCTATACCAAATTTCAACGAAATCGGTTCAGCGGTTAAGCGTCAAGAGGAGTTTCAAAAAAACCGGCCAAGTGCGAGTCGGACTCGCGTATTAAGGGTTCCGTACATTAAGTCCGACTCGCGCTTGACTGCACATTTCTAATAGGTTTTCCTGTCATCTATAGGTAAAGAACTATTTTGTGTATTCAGACGGACATACATACAGACGAACCCTAAAAAGTTTTTTTTTTATTTTGTGGAATGGTGTCAATGTGATACCTTAAATGGATTCAGCACCCCAGCTTTATACGAAAACGATACCAAACACGGCCTAGCACCTTCACTGATATAGATATATCAAGATAAAATTGAGAGCCCTAAATAAACTTTCAAGAGCGGATATCTCAAAAACTATTCAACATATCGAAAAAATTGACGGAATAAACTTGTAACAAATTAAATTAACTTTCATTTTGTATAAGTGGCCATGTCGCTGAGATGCATAGTTTCCGAGATATAATCGAAAAACCGGAAAATGGGACCTTCAAAGCCCCCTCTCTCCCCCCCGCTCAAGGGCTACGGCCGGGAACTTTTGATATGTTCACCTCCTAACTTGTCAAACTCAAACCGAGTTACGGAGTCAAAAATTGTGTTCCGAGCATTTCCCTCTACAACTTTTGGAGCATTCGTTGCCTGACCTAAGTAGCTTATTGCATTTCTTTAAAAACTTTTCTGTAAAAGGTTGACGGGTGTTGGGTGTTTATATGGTTTCGGTCGATTATTATCATTTGCATTGCCCATGATGACTTACTAGAATTACGAGCACACGAGACACTAATAGTAGTTTGACAAACCTTGGTTTTCAAGAGGTATTTTATATTGACATTTGCTGTCACAAATTTGCTGTCAGATTTAGTCGCATACCGCACGCAAAGTGCACACAAATGTGTCGACACCTTGTTACGGAAAAGTGTAGACACGGCGACGACACTTTGTTTCGAAACAATTCTAGACACATTGTGTGGACTCTGTTACGACACATCTGACATTTAGTTACCACTTTGTGATTCTGCGACTGGAATGGTTATATGGGATCCCCAATAGCTGACATCTTGCTGTCACCTCTATTGCCAATTACCTACTTAAGTTTCAAGATGATATGTACGAGACCGCGTCGAGCACCAGTACGTTTACCTTACCTGTATAATAATGATTTTTTTCTTTTTTTTTAGCCTACTTTGGTGTCCCACTGCTGGGCAAATGCCTTCCCTCGTTTTCTCCACTCGGCCCTGTCATCGGCATTTTCCCACCATTTGGGGGCATTTACCCATCATATAATAATTAGGGCGAGCGAAGCGAGCCCTATCACTATTCGACAAACTATGCATTCTTGTGGTACACTTTACGGAAAAACTACTGCACTGTTAGGTTTGAGATTTAACATAGTAATGTAAATTCATGTCTAGATGTGTGTTATCAAACATAAAAATATCATTTTATAAACTTAAAAAAATAAAATAAGGTAATAACACTTTGTATTACTACTATCGCCATCTGTTGGCAAAATAATGAATTAACATTCGTGCTAATGTTAATTATTTAATTCTCCAACAGATGGCGTTAGTAGTAAATTAATAAATAAATATTGGACATTCTTATACAAATTGACTAAGCCCCACAGTAAGCTCAAGAAGGCTTGTGTTGTGGGTACTCAGACAACGATACCTATGTGGTGTTTTCAATTTCAATAAAGTCGATGGCGCTTCCGCTATTAACAACGATTAAAATTTTGGATTCAGACCCACCTCGCTTCGCTTGGTTTGATTCCCAATTTAGCAATTAAGTTTCTGTGAATACCTAGAGGTACTTACCTACTAGTACAATCAATCTTGCTGTATATTGATTGCGGAGGTCAATTTACTTCTAATGTTTTGTGACGCTGATGAACTGATCAGTCATGTTGTGTTAGCAAACTTAAATCGGGTATTTTCAGTTCGAGAAACAGTTTTGGCGCCATTCATTTATAACGTAAGACGATTTTAGGGTGGAGTAGGGTTGAACATAATTATCTTATTTTTTCTTACAAGGGGAAGGGAGGGGGTTTTCATAGTTCTTACGTAAGATCACAAAGATGCGATTTTCTTAAATTTCTATGACATTATGACGAGCTCAAGTACCTTTGTGCAGGTACAACTAAATTGTACTGCTCCCCCAAGTGCTCATCATGACGAGTCGGATGTCCAAAACAGCGTGTGTCTATGTAGGTCTATAGGCACACGTTGTTTTGGTCATGCAACTCGTCTTGATGAGTACTTAGGAAAGTAATAACACAGATAGAGCTGGTGCTGAACCTGGGCTGTTCCTAGTGGAACTCAGGTTTGGTGCAACACAGGCACACGCTGTTTTAGTCAATCGACACGTCTTGACGAGCACTTAGAAGAACAGTACCCAAGATAGAGCTGATGCTGAAACCTTGGCTGTACACTGGAACTCAGGTTTGATGCAACATAGACACACGCTGTTTTGGACATTTGGACATCCGACTCGTCATGATGAGCACTTGGGAGAGCAGTACCCAAGATAGAGCTGATGCTGAGCGCTGGCAGTACCTAGTGGAACTCAGGTTTGTTGCAACACAGACACACGCTGTTTTGGTCATCTGACACGTCTTAATGAGCACTTAGAAGAGCAATACCCAAGATAGAGCAGTACGCAAAAATAAATTCAAGGACATTGGCTCACTGACCCAACATTATGTAGGAAAGCCAGTTGGCTTCCTTACAAAAAGTACTCGGCGACCATACATGGTCGCGCTTATTACATCCTACAGGATGTAATAAGCGCTTATGAAATTGTATATTGTGACGTCCCACGGTCAAAGGTACCTTATGGCGGGTATGGAGTTATGCATACCCCAGTAATCTACAATAAATAAGCTATCGATAACACAAAAGATTAACCTTCTAGGTTGCGTAGTTACAGAGATATGATTTTTTGAAAATAATGTTGTGAAATGAGCAACTTTACGATAGAGAAGTTTTAAGTTTAGCCGCCTAAAAAACTATGTTCCTGAAGTAAGTTACATAGTTGACTACAAATAATAATGCCTTATATATCTGAGATTAAAAAATATTGCGACTTGTTCTGTAATGCAAATAGAAACTTTTGATATCGACTGATTTATGTGTATACTAACCAATCTCTTGAAAATAAAGTTTTATTTCATTTTCACGATTGATTGCAATGAGCTCTCAAGATTTAAATTTTATCTATTAGAAAACGACACTGACAGACAGTTTAAGCAAAAAACAATACCGATTTAGAGGTGAAAATGTATTTTCTGACTTTTTCATATAAAATCACAAAATTGAATATTTTTACTTTTAATGTGACACACAATCAATTTTTCTGAGCACATATGAAAGAAATTCTGTCATTCAAATGAAATAAATCCTAAAACCCCAACTAAATACTATATTTAACCCCTTATGCCACTTTAAACTTACATAACAATAACAGTATTTGCTCCATACATTTACGAAAAGGTACCTTATGGAAATAAATCTAATAATACATCACTACAAAATATCAATCATATTATAGTTTATCTTTTATGAATAGAAAATATTAATTTACATTAAACTGCCCCCAATTTAATTAGTTCTTCGTCATAATAATCTTAAAAAAGACCAATAATTTGTATGTAATGAAAAGGTACCTTGTGGTCAAGTTACATGATGAGGCATGATGATGATGGAACAGTTAGGATAAACTAATAATATTTTGGGGTTAAGATGGTATAAATCGTCTATTTCTTATCAATAATATATTTCGGTTGCTATTGAAGATAAGCGGCATTGAGGTTCAATGACCTCAGATATTCCATAAGGTAATGCGTCGGGTATTGGCATTTTTCAGCAAACCAATGGCTGATTTACTGCATGCGACCAAACCAAATGAAGATTATTCTAGTTAAGAAAGACTTGACGAGAGTAACTTTGGTATAATAGCAGTCTACTTGGATTTGTGATGTCGGTCTATGTACGGTTATAATATTTGCGAGGCGCCCCAACCAGAACTGAAATTATCAAATTAGTTTTGCAGAATGCTAATACAGTTCTCTACCAAACTTCTTTTCCCGTATTGACTAGTTTTTTTGGGAATTTTCAATCTTTTTTCCATAAGGTACCTTTTCTACTAAACTCTGAGACGACATTACTAGGCTTATAACTAACTTATAACAAAAATAAAAACAGGTAAACAAACGTTACGCATTAAGGTTTCAGATCACACAATAAAAAAAAATTGAGCATTTTTTCACCTCTTTACAAAACATTTAATATCTCCGAAACTAGAAACCCTCATAAGGT
Source organism: Cydia splendana (assembly GCF_910591565.1). Classification (NCBI taxonomy): domain Eukaryota; kingdom Metazoa; phylum Arthropoda; class Insecta; order Lepidoptera; family Tortricidae; genus Cydia; species Cydia splendana. The sequence goes on along the minus strand of NC_085965.1, from coordinate 11,262,822 downwards.
ACCTTTTCCCGTGGAACGTCACAATTACGTGTGGATGATATTGGCAATTAGATTTTCTCATCTGGACACGTTTTTAATGTACAAAGTAAAAGCTGTAACAAACAGGCGTACCGGATAGCAACCGGGGTCCGGTTAGTATATTTCTTTCTTGCTCTCACTTATAGCTGCCATCGGATTGGATCAAAGTCGCGATGTTGTACGTTTAGGTAGAAATACTCCGCGAGCCCTTAAAAAAGCTCTGCTTTTTGCTAGTGATATCAAAACATAAGTAGGTATGTAGGTAATTTTACCGAGTCTATCGCGAATTAATTTTTTTACCTTTATTTTATTTCCAAAGTTGCGACGCTACACTGGTCATGGTCATGATAAATGATGCAAACAAATATTTAATTAGGGCGAGCGAAGCGAGCCCTATCACTATTCGACAAACTATGCATTCTTGTGGTACACTTTACAGAAAAACTATCGCACTTATAGGTTTGAAATTTAACATAGTAATTTAAATTCATGTCTAGATGTGTTATCAAACATAAAAATATCATTATATAAACCTAAAAAAATAAAATAAAGGAATAACACTTTGTATAACTACTAGCGCCATCTGTTAGAAAAATTATGAATTAAAATTCGTGCTAATGTATTATGTGCTAACAAAGATGAATACAAAAAACTGGTCAAGTGCGAGTCGGACTCGCGTTTTAAGGGTTCCGTACATCACACAACTTTTAATAAATTTTTTTTGTACGTGAAACGACGTGAGTTAATCGTCTTGAAAAACCCGAATCGGTCAGATCAAAAACCAGATGTAACATGAAGTGTTACGGAGCGGTGGCTTATATCTGCAACTATGCAAAGTAGCTTGGATAGGAAGATTACATCCCGAACAATAGTACCTACAACTGTCCAAATGCGAAGACTGAAGGCCGAGCTCCACGTAGAGCTGAAAGCTCGGAGCTTCCGACGGGTTCGCGCTTCCCACAACTTCCGCAAGTGTTTTAAAAGCGAAGGCCGAAGAGAGGTAATACCTATAGTGCTTTTTTAAACACGTAACAATAGTAACCTAATCAATCAGTAGTACAAGTACCATTACGGCTGTGTGCCAGATACAGCCTAGTCGCATTTTTTGTCTTCAGTCCGACTCACGCTTGATCATAAAGGCACGCCTCATCGGGACGCTTCGGGGCTTCGTTCTTATGTGGCTATCGGCCTAGTGCCTTCGCAATAGCTGTCTACACCACGTTTCACGTGGGCCATTGCGGCTGTGTCCCTAAAAAAGCCTAATCGCATTTTTGTTCTTAAATCCGACTCACGCTTGATTCTAGATTTTTAATAGGTATTCCTGTTATCTTTAGGTAAGGAACTATTTTGTGTATTCTTTTCAAAATTTTAGTCCCTGTATTTTGTCCGTAGTTTTATCCTAAATTTATAATATATTTGAGTTTCTCACAATGAGCCCTTTCGTTTGGTATGTAACACAATATAGCTTGCAAAAATTTGTTTTTTAATTTTCTCATTTACCCCCCAAAAGTAGTCCCTATGTTTAAAATTCATTTGTTGACGTTACATGTCCATCTTTGGGTCACAGACTTACATATGTGTACCAAATTTCAACTTGATTAGTTCAGTAGTTTCGGAGCAAATAGGCTGTGACAGACGGACAGACGAACGGACAGACAGACGCACGAGTGATCCTATAAGGGTTCCGTTTTTCGTGAGGTACGGAACCCTAAAAAGGGTTAAAATTTTTGATTCTGACCCATTTCGTTTCGGTCGGTTTGATTCCCAATTTAGCAATTAAGTTTCTGTGAATACTGGAACATTCAATCTTGCTGTATATTCACTGCGGAGGTCAATTTACTCGTATGTTCTGTTCTGTGACGCCGATGAACTGATCAGTCATGTTGTGTTAGCAAACTTAAATCGGGTATTTTCAGTTCGAGAAACAGTTTTAGTGTTACTATTGCTTGAAACTGCCAAAATTATAAATAAAGATAAGCATATTAGGCCGTCTGTATCGGCCCTAAATCACTGAAGTTTGTTAATACAACCCGACTGCAACTTGTATGGAAGCTGCACGCTGACTGCACGCCAATTGCAACGTCGGCGTGCAGTTCAACCAAATGACTCAGAACCCTGGCAGTACCTAGCGGAACTCAGGTTTGGTGCAACATAGGCAAATGCTGTTTTGGTCATCCGGCTCGTTTTTATGAGCACTTGGGAGATACCCAAAATAGAGCTGTAGCTGAACCCTGGCAGTATTTAGTGGAACTCAGGTTTGTTGCAATATAGGCACACCATGTTTTGGTCATCTCACTCGTATTGATGAGCACTTAGGAGAGTACTACCCAAGATAGAGCTGATGCTGAACCCTGGCAGTACCTAGTGGAGCTCGGGTTTGGTGCAACATAGACACACGCTGTTTTGGACATTCGACTCATGATGATCACTTGGTAGAGTAGTAACCCAAGGTAGCTGATGCTGAACTCTGGCAGTACCTAGTGGAGCTCGGGTTTTATACAATATAGGCACACGCTGTTTTGGTCATCCGACTCGTCTTTTTGAGCATTTAGGAGATACTCACGATAGAGCTTTAGCTGAACCCTGGCAGTATTTAATGGAACTCACGTTTGTTGCAACATAGGCACACGCTGTTTTGGTCATCTCACTCGTCTTGATGAGCACTTAAGAGAGCAAATTATACGTAAGTTTATGTGCGGAGCAGCATGATTACCGCCAGTTGGTGTCCAGACGGAATAGTTTTACGCTCAATTGTGTGGTGTGGACGCATAAATAAATTCAAGGACATTGACTCGCTGACCCAACATTATGTAGGAAAGCCAGTTGGCTTCCTTACAAAAAGTACTGGGCGACCGTGTAGGATGTAATAAGCGCTTATGAAATTGTATATTACGTGTGGATGATAATGGCAATTTGATTTTGTCGTCTGGACACGTTTTTAATGGACAAAGTAAAAGTTGTAACAGACAGGCATACCGGGCAGCGACTGGGGTTCAATTAGTAGGTATATTTCTTTCTTGCTCTCACTTATAGCTGCGTCCTTAACGGACTTATAACGTACCCATTCGATCGAACATGGAACAAACCTTAGACTGGATCAAAGTCGCGGTCCAGTACGTTTAGGTAGAAAAACTCCGCGAGCCCTTACAAAGCTCTGCTTTTTGCTATTGTAGACGCCAAAGGATCGTTCCGATGAGGCCATAAATCTTTAGGCCGGCCCCGCCCCTTTTACTACCTGCTTGTAGGGATGCGTGTCGCAACCTTCGCAGATTATCGATGGTGGTATTTATAATATTAATTGGTTATGTTAGTTTTAAACACAATGTATTCAAAAAATATGCTAATAATTTATAACTTTGTAATAAATACCGTAAAAAGAAATAACATAATAAATATCAATGAATAAAAACTTAAACAATAAACTTAATTTACATAGTTTTCGTCGTCGGAACTGTCGGTATCACTGTCATCTTGGAAATTTATTACCAGACGGTTCTAAAATATTAATGAAGCAATTGGTACTATAATAAATGCAGATGTACAATAGTGTTTCATCGAGCAAGCGTAATTAATCGATAAGCAATATCGACTTTAGCCGCATCCTTGTTGACAGCTCGGTTTATTACCCTATCGGAACGATCATTTGGCGTCTATTATAGTTAGAGATATTTATGATTTCTACCCTCAACTTTTTCATAGACCTTTTGTCGGGTAGATACATAAGTACATTTCTATTTTGATATTTTGCTGGGACAGGACCATAGTCTAATAAAAACATGGTCTTCTCTTCCCAGAGTGACACAAGCCTACGTCTAGGGAATGCAATAACCGGCCAAACTTCATAACCGGTTTCGGTTACGGTTATGCCCGAAAAATAACTGAATATCGGTTATAATCGGTTACGGTTATTTTCGACGAAAAATTATAAATTTACAATGAAGTAATTAAAAAACTACAAAAATCTTTATTTTAGTACCTACAGTATTAGGGAATGTGAGTAAAAGTCTTCGTTTTTTAATAAAACACACCAAATACAGTAAAAGTAAAATATGATCTTGGACGTGATACAATATTCAATAAAAATATTTCATAATTAAGGGAAGTAAAATATATTTTTGTTATTAATGTTAAAAATTATAGTCACAGCCAAATGTGGCAGGATTTTATAGCCATTAGATGATAAAAACATACAATTTAAGTCATAAATAAATAACCGAAAATAACCGTAACCGGTTATTCGAGTTCAATATTCGGTTATGAAATTTTGTTATAATAATCGGTTATAACCGAATATTTCGGTTACGGTTATAACCGATTTGCATTCCCTACCTACGTCACAATAACATTGCCACTTTGTATATTACACTATTGCATACTATTAGGCTGCTATTTAACTGATAGCCAGATTTAGTAAAATTTAATACCAAAAAAATCTATTTTACCACCCTAAAATAATAAATTATCACCAAAATTATAACACCATTTTAATGTGAAATGATTACCAATTTTATTACATTTGACTATCCTATTAAAGGAAATGACACCAAACTAATCATTATTAATCCAAAAATAGTAATCGATTACCAAATTTCAAACCCCATTTTAATGCGAAATGATAACCAAATTTTTACATCTTGCTATCCTACTAGCAAAAAGCAGAGCTTTGTAAGGGCTCACGGAGTTTTTCTACCTAAACGTACTGGACCGCTACTTTGATCCAGTTCGAGGCTTGTTCCATGTTCGATCGAATGGGTACGTTATAAGTCCGTTAAGGACGCAGCTATAAGTGAGAGCAAGAAAGAAATATACCTACTAATTGAACCCCGGTCGCTGCCCGGTATGCCTGTCTGTTACAGCTTTTACTTTGTCCATTAAAAACGTGTCCAGGCGGCTTAGCACGGTCGCGTTTTTATCCCTTGTCACCATGCCTGTCACGTTCTAACAAGTATGTAAGTGCGAAAGGGACGCGCATAGTGATAGTCGATAAAAATGGAACCGTGCTGAGCCCGCAGACGACAAAATCAAATTGCCATTATCATCCACACGTAATATACAATTTCATAAGCGCTTATTACATCCTACACGGTCGCCCAGTACTTTTTGTAAGGAAGCCAACTGGCTTTCCTACATAATGTTGGGTCAGCGAGTCAATGTCCTTGAATTTATTTATGCGTCCACACCACACAATTGAGCGTAAAACTATTCCGTCTGGACACCAACTGGCGGTAATCATGCTGCTCCGCACATGCACTTACGTATAATTTGCTCTCTTAAGTGCTCATCAAGACGAGTGAGATGACCAAAACAGCGTGTGCCTATGTTGCAACAAACGTGAGTTCCATTAAATACTGCCAGGGTTCAGCTAAAGCTATACCGTGAGTATCTCCTAAATGCTCAAAAAGACGAGTCGGATGACCAAAACAGCGTGTGCCTATATTGTATAAAACCCGAGCTCCACTAGGTACCTACTGCCAGAGTTCAGCATCAGCTACCTTGGGTTACTACTCTACCAAGTGAGCATCATGAGTCGAATGTCCAAAACAGCGTGTGTCTATGTTGCACCAAACCCGAGCTCCACTAGGTACTGCCAGGGTTCAGCATCAGCTCTATCTTGGGTAGTACTCTCCTAAGTGCTCATCAATACGAGTGAGATGACCAAAACATCGTGTGCCTATATTGCAACAAACCTGAGTTCCACTAGATACTGCCAGGGTTCAGCTACAGCTCTATTTTGGGTATCTCCCAAGTGCTCATAAAAACGAGTCGGATGACCAAAACAGCGTTTGCCTATGTTGCACCAAACCTGAGTTCCGCTAGGTACTGCCAGGGTTCTGAGTCATTTGGTTGAACTGCACGCCGACGTTGCAATTGGCGTGCAGTCAGCGTGCAGCTTCCATACAAGTTGCAGTCGGGTTGTATTAACAAACTTCAGTGATTTAGGGCCGATACAGACGGCCTAATATGCTTATCTTTATTTATAATTTTGGCAGTTTCAAGCAATAGTAACACTAAAACTGTTTCTCGAACTGAAAATACCCGATTTAAGTTTGCTAACACAACATGACTGATCAGTTCATCGGCGTCACAGAACAGAATATACGAGTAAATTGACCTCCGCAGTGAATATACAGCAAGATTGAATGTTCCAGTATTCACAGAAACTTAATTGCTAAATTGGGAATCAAACCGACCGAAACGAGATGGGTCAGAATCAAAAATTTTAACCCTTTTTAGGGTTCCGTACCTCACGAAAAACGGAACCCTTATAGGATCACTCGTGCGTCTGTCTGTCCGTTCGTCTGTCCGTCTGTCACAGCCTATTTGCTCCGAAACTACTGAACTAATTAAGTTGAAATTTGGTACACATATGTAAGTCTGTGACCCAAAGACGGACATGTAACGTCAACACATGAATTTTAAACATAGGGACTACTTTTGGGGGGTAAATGAGAAAATTAAAAAACAAATTTTTGCAAGCTATATTGTGTTACATACCAAACGAAAGGGCTCATTGTGAGAAACTCAAATATATTATAAATTTAGGATAAAACTACGGACAAAATACAGGGACTAAAATTTTGAAAAGAATACACAAAATAGTTCCTTACCTAAAGATAACAGGAAAACCTATTAAAAATCTAGAATCAAGCGTGAGTCGGATTTAAGAACAAAAATGCGATTAGGCTTTTTTAGGGACACAGCCGCAATGGCCCACGTGAAACGGGGTGTAGACAGCTATTGCGAAGGCACTAGGCCGATAGCCACATAAGAACGAAGCCCCGAAGCGTCCCGATGAGGCGTGCCTTTATGATCAAGCGTGAGTCGGACTGAAGACAAAAAATGCGACTAGGCTGTATCTGGCACACAGCCGTAATGGTACTTGTACTACTGATTGATTAGGTTACTATTGTTACGTGTTTAAAAAAGCACTATAGGTATTACCTCTCTTCGGCCTTCGCTTTTAAAACACTTGCGGAAGTTGTGGGAAGCGCGAACCAGTCGGACGCTCCGAGCTTTCAGCTCTACGCGGAGCTCGGCCTTCAGTCTTCGCATTTGGACAGTTGTAGGTACTATTGTTCGGGATGTAATCTTCCTATCCAAGCTACTTTGCATAGTTGCAGAGATATAAGCCACCGCTCCGTAACACTTCATGTTACATCTGGTTTTTGATCTGACCGATTCGGGTTTTTCAAGACGATTAACTCACGTCGTTTCACGTACAAAAAAAATTGTTAAAAGTTGTGTGATGTACGGAACCCTTAAAACGCGAGTCCGACTCGCACTTGACCAGTTTTTTGTATTCATCTTTGTTAGCACATAATATATTAGCACGAATTTTAATTCATAATTTTTCTAACAGATGGCGCTAGTAGTTATACAAAGTGTTATTCCTTTATTTTATTTTTTTAGGTTTATATAATGATATTTTTATGTTTGATAACACATCTAGACATGAATTTAAATTACTATGTTAAATTTCAAACCTATAAGTGCGATAGTTTTTCCGTAAAGTGTACCACAAGAATGCATAGTTTGTCGAATAGTGATAGGGCTCGCTTCGCTCGCCCTAATTAAAGAAAATAACACCGATATAATCATTGTAAACCCAAAAATAGTAAATGACCACCAAAATTAGAACTCCATTTTAATGTAAAATTATAACCAAATTTTTAAATCGAGCTATCCTATTAAAACAAATGACTCCAAAATAATCATTGTAAGCCCAAAAATAGTAAATGACCACCACAATTTGTAACCATATTTTAATTAAAAATGTGCAAATATTTAATATATCGTTATCCTATTAAATTAATTAATCCACTTCGTCACCTTTTTCTAGTAGCATTTCGTTTCTGTAAGGGTCGCAGTTCAAACCTAACCTAACCCACTTTTCTAGTAGCATTTCTTTTCTGCAAGGGTCGCAGTTCAAACCTAACCTAACCCACTTTACCAGTAGCATTTCGTTTCTGTATGGGTCGCAGTTCAAACCTAACCTACCCCACTTTTCTAGTAGCATTTCTTTTCTGTAAGGGTCGCAGTTCAAACCTAACCTAACCCACTTTTCTAGTAGCATTTCTTTCCTGTAAGGGTCGCAGTTCAAACCTAACCTAACCCACTTTTCTAGTAGCATCTCGTTTCTGTATGGGTCGCAGTTCAAACCTAACCTAACCCACTTTTCTCATGCAGCATTAGAATTAGTAGCATTTCTTTTCTGTAAAGATCGCAGTTCAAACCTAACCTACTTTTCTAGTAGCATTTCGTTTCTGTATGGGTCGCAGTTCAAACCTAACCTAACCCACTTTTCTAGTAGGATTTCGTTTCTGTATGGGTCGCAGTTCAAACCTAACCTAACCCACTTTTCTAGTAGCATTTCGTTTCTGTAAGGGTCGCAGTTCAAACCTAACCTAACCCACTTTTTTAGTAGCATTTCTTTTCTGTAAGGGTTGCAGTTCAAACCTAACCTAACCCACTTTTCTAGTAGCATTTCTTTTCTGTAAGGGTCGCAGTTCAAACCTTATTCTGTACGGGTCGCAGTGCTAACCTAACCCACTTAACTGATAGCAGTTCAAACCTAACCTACTTTTCTAGTAGCATACTGAAATGCTACTATAGGTATGCGGTGCGGGGTACGGGGGGTTGAGCGGGAGGGGCTAGTAATTTTGGCATCATTTTACTTTATTTGGTAATATGTATACATTATTTGGTAATCATAGTGGTTTATTTAGGTGAAAATATCGCATTAATTTGGTCTTCAAGATTTGGTGATCATTAATGATTTTTGGTGATCATTCAATATATTTGGTATTCGATTACAATTTTAAGTGCAGTCGTAATTAAAATGGTGGTACTTTTGTAATTTTAGGCCTTATTTTTTTGGTGTTCAGTGATTTTTTTTTGGTAAGCATGATTTTTTTATTTAGGGTATCAAAGTATTTTTTGGTGGTCATTATATTTGTAGCCATACTATTATATAGCGCTGTCGCATGATGACGTAGGCTTGTGTCAGTCACGTGGTCGGAAGAGAGTACCAGGCGGAGTATATTATTATACCATGGACAGGACATCAGTTATCCGCGACCACAAACGGTGTACCTTGCGTCGAAACGTCGGAAATAAAGGTAACAAAATTTATTCGCGATAAATTTAATATTATTATGTCAGCCACAAGGTGTTCAAAGTCAAGTTACCTGATTTATAATGAATAAATAGCTATGTACTTTGCTCATCAAACTCGTTTCTGATGACATGACGCAATTTTCCTCGTTTTCACTAAGGATTAATTTGCCGCGAAGATACTCATTTGTTCATACACTTGCAGTGCGTGCGTCATCTAACTGCTATTCGTCATGTAGAAATTCCCCAATGCCCTATTCCCTTTATCGAACCTTGGCAAAAGCAAGGTTGTGCGAATAACCTAGATAAACAAGATAATTTGTCGCAAACAGATGCGAGTTTTATCCAATTAAAATGGGTAGGTAGTGTTAAAGAGTGATTGGATACGGACACATTGTGGTCAGGTACCTACTCGTAACCACCAAACCGGAACATTTGTTTGGTGCTGTTTTTGTGATATAGATTAATCGTCCGGTACATCAATGCAAATGAAGCTTAGATAAGACTTCAAACTCATTCGAGTCAATGCACCTGCAAAATACACGTTGCCAGGGCTGCGGCTTGTTGAATTAGTAAATATGTTTCTAAATAAACTTAACTTAAGGTTTCTTTTGCTTAACGCTTTGGGTACGTCGTAACATCGAACCTATTACAAGTTACGTAAATTTCGGATTTTCCCACCTTTATTTTTTTTTAAGTAAGCGACTCTTACTCTTACTACCTTGTGGTGGGTACGCTATTTAAATACGATTACGACTTAATACTTACGTTACCAGCCATTTCTAATTATTGATGGTTTCCTTAGCCTTCCACGATTGGGAAACGGATTTTCCCGGCCCATACGGCACGTCAGAAAAAATGCGGGTAGGTAAGTCGTGCATCAATCACACAGGAAGCGAGGTAATCCCTGAGCTAGAATTGAATCCCAGCGCTTGCCGAGTGGCTGTCTCATCCAAACTGGCTTAATGTAACGCTGTCTTGCCATTGTCTGTACAAACGAGTTCCATTAAAAGGATTACTGCAACTACAGACGAGCTCACTGTGTAACGTACCTGAAGGAAATAAATTAGGAAGAGATTACGTTTATAACAAAAACATAAGATTTATTCAATAACAAAACTGGTATAACTATTATTAAAATTAACAATAAACTAAAACTAATAAAATAAATAAGTACTTAAATAAAACTTACCCACCTATCTTCGGTCCCCCAGATCCTTCGAGCAACACGGAAGGGAGACGGCATTCGCACTATTTCCCCTCTGCCGAGGTACAAGATTAGCGCGTCAATCTAATCTAGCACGGGTAATAAAACTAGTTGCACTTGGATTTTTCACTAGACCGAGTCCCGACGCGCGCGTGAACACTGCTGCACAAAAATGCCTGTTTGCTCGGTTTTTTGTTATAAAAAGAGGTCGGGGACATCAAATTTACAAAAAGAAAGTGTTACATTTCACATGTAATATTTTTTTTTACATATCATACGTTTAATTACATTCAAACACAATTATTATATTTTAGTCTGATGTAATTGTTGGATTTATCGATTTTGCTCGCTCAGTACAAATTGCGGATCGTTCGAGCGACAAATCCGACTTCTCATCTCTCAGAATACAATAACATACTTCAACGAAAATGTGTTAGTGTGCGTGTTGTGACACTTGTCACTCGTCCGTACACAAAAAGAGATCGAGGTTTGCAAGATTTGTCTTTGACGTGTGTCATTTTCTATGTATTTGTGTCGTCATTACAGATTGGATTTTGTATGTAAGTGTGTGAGAAGTGCGACTGTGTGCACCTTTCCCCCCGCGAAAAATGGCAGAAAGATTTGTACGGTGAGGTATCGCTTGGGCCTAGAGATGGGTAACTACCCGGGTAAATACCCGACAGCGGGTATTTACCCGGTAAATACCCGATATTTACCTACCCGCGGGTAAATACGCGGGTATTTTCGGTTTTCTTCTAAATTTGATGTGTTTAATGGTATGTGAGTATAAATAAGATTAATTTAAGTATTTTTTTATAATGTTACATAAAATGTATGTTCAAACTAATTACAAAAAGGTTGCTATGAGGTGAAGTTCGATTTTAACATATCAGTCCAATTATAAAAATCGTGTAAAATCAATCCCTGGCTTCCGGAAATGTTTTAAAATGCTTTTAATATACATTAGAAAGATGAAAATAAAGAATACCTATGAATGATAATAAAAAAAATTGTGCAGTATCCCAACTTGTGAAGCTTATAAGTCAAACACAGTTAGTTTTAGGACAAAAATGTATATAACCTTTTTTGTAGAAAATTATGTCTACTTTAGTTTGTACATACAACACATTTCGATATTAATGACAGATTCCAAGAAATATGAAAAAGTTCACTTTTGCCCCCCTCCCCCCAACCACACCCCCCGCCGACCGAAGTTGGAATCAACGTATAAGTACGATAAATTACTCAAGTCTAAAAAAATACTCTTATGACGGCCTTTTTTTAATCTTTATCAAAATTGTACTAATAAAAATTCCTTAGTTACAACTGCAACTGCAACTAAACCATTACATTTTAAATGACACACAATAATTACAGCCATTAACTCGGTTTATATCTCCACTTTAACACAAATCGACATGTGCAACAAGAAATGAATCTACCCGTCCATTTGGGTAGATACGGGTAAATACCGGGTAGATGGGTATTTACCGGGTATTTACCTGGGTGGGTAAATTGGGTAAATACCCGCGACCCATCTCTACTTGGGCCCCTCCCTTCCGATGTGTCGGAAGCCGGTGTTGCTCGAAGCCCAGATCTGTCACCTGCGGAAGGATGCCCATAAGGCTGGAGCTACATTCTCACGCTGAATGGCTATGCCTATTCTTTGGCCTAGGAATGAGCCAGCCCTAGGGTCACCCGTGGTTTCAAATAGTCTTTTTTTTAGTCCCTGAAAAAGATTCTGAGCGTCTCAAATACATTTATGATTTTATTATTGAGTGCCATTTTCTCACGTAGGTAATGGCAGTACGAATTGGCAGCGACATCGGGTATTGTCAGCTGTTCCAGTGACTGATTTATACTAGTCATTTGTCAACCCGGCATGACGAAGGTAGTTTTTTAAAGTCAACAAAACTGACAGGTAGCTCTAATCGTAAAAAAACAGCTAAGTGCGAGTCGATCTCGCGCACGCGCACCGAGAATACCTACTCTATGTTTCAGGGATTCGAAGTAGGATATAAAATTTCAAAAAGAAACAGTTTGTATGATTTCAATCACTATTTTATTATTTACAAAAATGGTAATAAAAAGCTGAAGCTGTAAGGAAATACATATGATGCATCATATACCTACCGGAACCCAGGGTTTAAAATATGACAAATTATCGATTATTTTAGAGGACCTCAAATTGCAAAAATTAATTCGAATAGATTCTATCAGATTTCCTTAACAGCTAGAGTAGCTAAGAAAAAATCTGGTTTAAGACAGTTTTAAATGTTGTTTTTATATATTTTAAAATTGACATATTTTTTTCTAAAGACACTCCGCTTTCCGTAATAAGTAAAATAGATTGTTAATATTATGGCATGGTATAATAATATACTCCGCCTGGTACTCCATTCCCGTCTTTTCTAGGTCACCTAACTGACACGGGCCTACGTCATCATGCGACAGCGCTATATGATAATATGCGATAGCGCTATATATAGCGGCCATGTTGTTGTGACGTAGGCCCGTGTCACTCTGGGAATGGAAGACCATGTTTTATTAGACTATGTATTATGGTAACTATTTCACGCTTCAGTCACATCGGAGCTTGCAGGCAGATATCGGTGGTAAGTTAAACTTACGATAAAGGTAGGGTAAACTATTCAATGATTGGCCCTTTAAATTACAGTCATAGGCCGCTAACTTTGTAACGGAATGTGCTTTGTAACGGAAGTCATCTTTAGTTTGCTGCCTTAACATAAGCCAATCAAAATAAAAAAAATGGAGGGTAACTGGTAAGGGCTATAAGTGTTAGTATAGATTACCCTACATGAAATTGGGCATGGATATTTACATCAATTAGATACATACTTTAAAATATTAATAATACTATAAAAAAAATAAGTTTTTTTATATAACTTTAAAATGTAAGTAAGTTGCACTACATTTATTCCAATTTAATGGATTATGAATGGCACAAAATTCTCTGCCCATCTTCACTGTCTGCGCTTTTAAGTACCTACACAATATTTAATTACACAAACGGGTCTACCGCGATATAATTTCATTGTTTTTCCGTGACCACAGCAGGTGCAACTCAGCTGAAACATCGGAATTTAAGGTAAAAACAATGAAATTATATCGCGGTAGATGTTTGTGTAATTAAATATGTGTACAAAACGCGAGAGTTTAAAGTGTTATACCGATACAATGATTTGTATTTTTACAAAATATCGTAGGTACGAGTAGTTACTTCATTATTTCTTATTGGCTAAAGTATGATGAAAGCGAAAACATATAATAAGATATAAATAAGATAGACTAGGTGCTACTGGTGGATTAAGGTTAACTTCGTTTACCTTACATACCATCACGTGATATCCTTCCAAACCCTACATCCCTACAAGATGAATTTATCTCAACATTTAAAAAGTAAGTAATTATAAAAACTAAGGATATTATTACAAAACATATAAACCAATATATTATGAAAAATGTGAACGTCGATTATTATAAGAAAGTACCTAATAGAATAAAGAAATGACACTGGATAACTTACTTCTAAGACTTATCGACTACTAATAAAGTTAATGAATACAGTATGTAACTAAAGAAATGGTGATATAAAAGGCATGTGTTTAAATTCGATGTTGTAGGTATAATGATATAAGGTAACATTGATAATTGTGACAATAAATACTGATTTTCATCAATCATTCATCAAACCTATTTAAATTTAAGATGATCAGTTGATCAATTTTCGTTTTTCGATATGATTCGATATAAATAAATGGTATAGCGGTATAGGTATATCTACATGTAATTAACATTTTACTGTCAATCGCGCCACTGATGTAGGTACTCTGCCATACAAAAACACACTTAAGTTAAAAAATGCCATATTTTACATATGTCTCAACATATTCCGAAACAAATCAAATCAGGAATAAGTCTAATCAGATCTTGTCAAACGAATGAAATCCTTAATAGGCCATTGAAATCGTTCCAAGTAAGTAGTCCTTACCTGCTTATTTGTTGGGTTTGTATGTCGGATAAACTAGCCTATTTATTTGTTACGTTCCTCCTTGCATTAAATAAGGGTCGGTCTTGCATCATATGAAACATAATAGTGGCAAAATGCTTTTGTCAAATAAAAGTTTTTGACCTTGAAAGTCATTGTGAAATTCTTGTAAAACCATGATTTTATTTGGATCTTTATTGGATTTTGAGTATCTTCTATTAGCACTCACTCACGAATCCAAAAAATATACATTGACCCGGAGGGCTTTCACAGAGAGCATTTTGTTTTAAAAATATTTTCTATAATAATGTTAATACTTAATAGTAATACCCAGCGAGGAAAACGGGACTACTTTTGTATGGAGAATCGGTTGTCCACTATCGTCCATATAAAAAAAATCAAGCGAGCCGTATTTAATCCAAGGTGAAATGTAGCATTTCAATGGCCTGCTACCTATGTCAAAAAGCCTCTTTGTGAAAAAATTAACTAGGTACTGGTGAACTCTTTGTCCAATAAAATAATCATGGTAACCGTTTCTTTTTAGGGTTCCGTACCTCAAAAGGTAAAAACGGAATCCTCATAGGATCACTCGTGCGTCTGTCTGTCACAGCCTATTTTCTCGGAAACTACTGGACCAATTAAGTTGAAATTTGGTACACATATGTAAATTAGTAACCCAAAGATGGACATGTTTTTTTTATAATTTTAAAATACATAGGTTCGAAGTTATTTAAGAAAATTTTGAAAAAAGTACACAAAAACCTATTAGAAATGTGCAGTCAAGCGTGAGTCGGACTTATGTACGGAACGCTAGAAACGCGAGTCCGACACGCACTTGGCCGGTTTTTTTTTATAATATGACAGGTAGACAAATTAATATCAGTAATATTATTCTTAAATTCTTCCACCTGGTTTATGATTTAGATTTTCATGGTCACTCTTGTACTAAGCCCTAAAAAAGGTTATGTCATTCATCGCTTTGTTACCTATCTAAAATACTTTGGATTGAGCTCTTTCTCTTTCCAATATTTTCATTTGTTTTGACTTTTGACTTCCTTGTTTTGCTGCAATACATTAATTAAATTAAACGCAAAATTGTTAATTTTGGTGTAGATTTGTTGTTTTCTTTGCGCCTATATCTTACAGCAAAGCAAATCATGATACCGCTGATGTAGTTAAACATTCGTCTCTTGCTATGTATATAGGCTCGAAATATACCAAAAGGTACTTTATGTTGCCAATGAGTATCCTGCTGTGTGCAGTAACGAAATAATTTAGTAGGTATTTAGTTGGCATAGTTATTAGTGTAGCGTGGCGTTCAAGTTTCTGTGACGGCGAGCGGAGCGGCGCAGGACGTGCGGCTGCAACGCGGGGAATCCCCCTTCCACTATGCGAACGATACGTATGTGTATCTGAAATAAAAGGAATGCAGGTAAAACTAGGAGTCTCCTTTACCGGGCATTTACCTAAATGGGGGTTTTCAGAAAAAATGGTACCATTTACTTTTTTTCGAAAAACCATCAACTTTTGGCTTATTTAGACTCAGAATCACGAGTACTATTGAATAATAGTACAAAGACAAAGAAAAAAAGTGTCCCCAGTTTTTCATACAAATTTTGGGAGTCAGTTTTGTAACGGTCCATACAAATTGTATGTGAAAATGCGTTACAAAACTGACATTTTATTTGGAACACATTTTTTTTCTTTTTAAATCGTCCTCGATAGTCCTCGTGATTCTGAGTAGAAATAACCCAAAAGTAGATGGATTTTCAAAAAAAAGTAAATGGTACACTTTTAAGTGAAAATGCCCAAATGAAGTAGTTGTGTCATTCTAAGACAAAAATAAAGTTATTACTTAGATAACAATAACTCGCGACAACACCGAACGTTGTGTTAGTGAAGCATACTAAATACCAACTACCTACTTCAATGTCCTTTCTCATGAGTCGTCGAGTTGCATCAGATAACTTATTCAACCTACTGGACCATTTCCTAAAATGTTACATTCTGTTTTAGTTAGTGTGGTTGTAGAAATTATTCTAAAATAACATACAAATTACTTGTCTCATTGATAAAGAATAAAGATAATATTAGCTTATTTGTTATTCATAAATGATAGTTACCTACGCCTTGACTTGTTATTATAACTTTGACCAGTGACCAAATAAATGAGTTCGGTTTAATATGCATTAGATTGAACAAATAATAACTAAATACATATTGATATGAGACAATTGCACACAAATCGACCTAAACCCACAGTAAACTAAATAAAGCTAATGATGTTAAGTTCAATTTACTGTAATTACTGATGTACATATATTTCACTGATGTGTTTCTACATTGATACTTGTAAGCCCCCATTCCCACGGGCGCTTTTACAACGCGCGTTTGAATGACACAAATGAATACATGTGTATTTATTCACACGACAGCGGTGGCGCTTTTTATCAAGCGTTGTTGGATTTTCGACTTTAAGCCTTGGTCGTTAAATCGTAATTAGAGTGCGGACAGATTTAAGCGCTTTTATAACGCGCGTTGAAAAAGCTCCCGTGCCAATGGGGACTAACTGACGGTAATGAACAAAAAGAAAATTATACTAAGGGCCACCCCACACTAGCGTCTTTCAAGCGTCGGCGTCTAGTCAACTCTATAGCTACTGACGTAACGTTGGCGCAACTGCACAGCGACGCCATTTTCCATAGCGCTGACTAGATACTGACGCGTGTGATAGATAGTGTGGACTGGCCCTTAAGCGCTCATTAGATCTATACGGTCGCCGGGCCGCGAATTTACAAAGCCTATACTGATAAGGTTCAGATGCGAACTGAACTGTATTAGCTTTTATTTGGACAAAACTTGACAAAACCCTAATCCATTATACAGAATATGTAGTACAGAAATTTACTGAAATCGTATAGACTTTATTGACTAATTTAATATGGATATTGTTGCTACAAATGCTAGTTTGTTGCGATCTAACACTTGAATAATATTTTAGTAATGACTCTGATTGTATTGTATTAATTAACGTTCGTGCTAATTACTTAACAATACCTAATTTTTTTTTTTACTTAAGAACTTAGAACATATCAGTTGTTCTTATTAGGACATATTTAGTGTGAAATCGCAATACAATCATAAGTCGACTGAATCGAAGTATGTAGATGATTTATTTAAGGACCAAGATTGACTATTACGGTGTTCTGCTTTTTCTCCGAAGTTTTATTGTCCGAATTTCACTTGCCAACCAACTTTTCGCAGATGACTTACTTTGGCAACCAACATTTGCCAAATTTTCATCATGACAACGTTTTACTTGAGAGAATTATTGTTAAGTAGATTATTTTTATGTGTACAACGTTTGGAATATGTACATTTCTTTGGTCAAATTATTCAGTTGGCTATTTATTAATACGATATATAACGTCTAGTAAGATACATTTCACAGAGTTCACAGAGTCAAGATAGGTGCGACGACGAGCGAAGCGAGGAGGAGCGTGTTAGGTGAACAGCGACCAAACAGCGAACCGACTTTTTTTTACATCGAATGACCGACTTTTCCGGCAACAGTTCATTTTCTCGGGGATCGCAGTTCTAACCTAACCTAACCCACTTTTCTGGTAACAGTTCGTTTTCTTGGGAGTCGCAGTTCTTACCTAACCTAACTCGCTTTTCCAAAAACATTTCGTTTTCTTGGAAGTGGCAGCTTTCTTACAAATACATAAGTCAAAATGACAGAAAAAGACAAACGATTATTAGCTAATTGAGGATTGAAGCGCGTTTATGAATAAGGGGGTAAGAACTTACATTGTTCACGGTAAACAAATATGACGGCGAGACTCCGCTCGACTAGGTATTGTGAGAGCATTCATGTTTAAATATATCGCGACAATAGCTAATCCATTTGAGTAAATGAGTATTATTAAAATTTTGATATCACATTCAAACGTGACTGACCTTACTAAACTCGACTAGGTTTTGTCGTGAATAATATTTGAAAATATGTATGCAAAAAGCTAATCCATTTCAGTGACTACTTTTTACCGAAACGGTATAGATATTGTTAAGTAATATTATGCATAAACAAAAGCTCACCTATTAGAATCTGAGTCGTGACTGAAATAGTATAGCTTTTGTAAATTTGCCGCCGGGCCGGCCGCTAGAGCCGATGGTTTCCCGATGGCTGGGTTGAGTTTTCCGTTTCACATATCAGAACATTGTTAAGAGGAAAGGAGAAGACCGCTTCTCTTTACAGGTTAAATAAGAGAATATTAAGAATAGCGGTTGGTACCTCGTGTTTGTTGACTTGTCTCTTGAAGTACTTGTGGAAGCGCGTGGAGAGGGCCCACACGGCCCCGTTGTCGCGCTCCGCCCATCGCACTTCCGCGCAGAATTGCAGCTTCTCCGGGTCTTGGGCGAGCACTCTGGAATTGTTTTTGACTTATTATTTAAATAATCTCAACAAGAACCTTTAATAGATATCACTGTGAAATCTTAGTATAATATACTTGGAAGTAGCGCTATATAAGATGAAGAATGGAATTAATTACGTTCATTGATTGACTTACCGCAAGCACAATATCTTCAATATAATTATTCAAGTCTGATCAGTGATCATGAAATAGTACTAAAATCTTAATAATGGTAATAAAACCGGTTTACCATAGTCGTGCATTCTAATGACTTAAGTAGGTACAGGGCTCGCAGTATGAAGGCAATAGGTAGGTTACACAGAACACCGCCTCTAGAAACCTAATATTGGCCATTTTGTTCCCGACGCAAATCACCAAACTGTGAGGTGCGGGAGGGGTGCTCACGGCGTTGTGATTGGTCGTTTTAAACATGGCGCGCTGACACGTGTAAATGTAGGGATGGGACATGTTCATTACAGGTAGTGGGTACTGCTACCAGTGACATCGAAATTTATTGTGGTAAAATTGTTACCAATTTAGTATACTTAGAGAAACTTACTTAATAATTATATGTCGACGCTCAGGTGATGTAATTGGTAAATTGAAAATAATGGGCGCTTACATGACATACTTACGATTTATCAAAAACACTTGTAAGCGACGTGGGTAATAAAGATGTCTGTTCAAGAGGCTATGGGAGCGTATTAGAGGCGTCAGGGGTTTTTGTAACGTCTGAATGTGTTCTCGGAAATTGCTCTGTTTGATAATTAATTAGCTTATGGTTTTTGTGGACTAGAGTAAGTGGGATCGCCAGGCTGCAGGCTGGCGTCACTCTGGGATTGAATCTCAATCTGGTCGGACAGTAGCAATAGAGACTGCATTACGCCTCGCGTACTTGTACTCGCGTTAAATATCTACGCCCTACGGATGTAGCGCCTAGTGCATCTAGCCATTCCTGAATACCTAAACCTACATTAAGCTCCGACATCAGATCGTGGGATCGTAACGCGAAAGTACTGCGGGGTTTGTACCTAAAGAAAATTCTATGCATTGTGTATGTTGTGATTTGTGATATCGTGGAATTATGAACTGAAGAGTGAATATTTCAATTTGTGCATAAACGTAAGGTGCAAAGTTAATATGCGGTGAAACTGGTGCTTTCCTGTAAATCCTGTTTGGAGTGTCCTGGACATCAAATCGGGTCAGTTCGTTCCATTATGATTTATGATTGTTACGTTGATGATTTATCATTCACGTCGTTAATTTGCCAGCATGAGGTTGATCCTTAAAAGTGGATTAATTGTTCCGTTTTAAGTATATAAGCGGAGATGTTATTCATGAGTATTTATTATGAAATTGAATCGAGTACTTTATCTCTAATTAAAAACGTTGTGGCATTTGTCTGACGGTGATATAGTATGTAGCCTGTTTAGAGAATTTGTAATTATTTTCCGAGACTATTTAAGTCGATGTTTTATGTTGATTAATAGAAAGAAGATACGAGTGAACTTAGAATTAAATTTGAAATCATTTACGATAGAGATTTAAGATAACGATTGAAGAGTAATAATCTTCATTAGCTATTTCCCTGTCTGAAGTTTGCCTGGAGGAGATCGCTGTTTGGCGATGAGTCCGCCTGTTGTTACGTACCTACCGGTTTCTATTTGTCCCCGATCCTGTACCATTTTTTGTAGTGAACGATGAAGCCTTTTTTATTGTTTTTATTATAAACTCGTAGTTGGGTTAACACTATCGAGATTCCTGATTACCGACTAATATTTCTAGACTAGACATTTTGAATGCGGTATTTAAAAGAGAGTATTTTCAAATTACGAAATTGTTGCTTTTTATAGCCTGTTGTGGAATCCGTTTTTATATGCCCACTTTAAAAACTAAAAGAAACATTAAAGTTAGTTTCTCGTTTAATCCGTTAATTCATAATGCAATGCTTAATTTTAAGCGAGTAATACGTAGTTACTACGCTGTAAAGAGACATTTCGTAGCAAACTAAAGAATGATTTAGTTGTTGTTTAAATTAACGGATATTGGTTGAACATTGTTTTTAAAGGAACTAGAGCTTACCTAGTTTAATTTTGATTTGAATGTTTCGACTGAACAATTGATTGTCGACCCATCCATCATTTTTATGGGCATTATATCTTGCATAGTTATTGCATTTTAATAGTTGAATTGAGATCGATAAAAATAGTTTTGTCAATTTTTTTACTATCTGACTGGTATTTTGGTTTTGATAAACTCGAATAATACGTTAAATTAGAAAGAATGCAAAGATCAATGAGCATGATGCACGAGTAATAAGGTCTTGCAATGTCAATGTACGGGTTGAAGTTATTCGATTAGTAACCTTTTGTAAGGTAATTGTTTTTATGGCGACTAGAGAGTTTATAAATAATAATCTGCTACTTAGTCACCTGGTTTCCAATTAAAGATGTAAGTACCTAAATTGAGATTGAAGCCTTCAATCTGATTATGTTGGTCTAGGTATATCTTACAACACATTACTTATCGACGTATAGTCAAAGTACTAGAACCGATAAATTACGAGACGTAAGATGTACGCCCATTTCTGTGAAGAATACAAGTCTTATTATCAATTAAAATAGAGTCTAAAGTATTTTGGCGATGAATCAGTGAAATACAACGTTGAACTTTGTAGCGATGCTATAATGGGTATGGGTACCTACCTGCTGATTTTTTGTTTATGGCTGTGTTGTACAAGTGTTCTTTGTATAAGTGTTATACAAAGGAGAGATTTGGGTTGAGTTTTTTTGTTTGGTCATAAATATGACGACACTTGACGTTGTTGATAACGTTGTTTGGCAATAAAAAAATATTGCAGATACGCTTTGGGAGAGACGGCAAAAACATGAACAAAAAAAATCGTTAGTTTCAGATCATTAATCAATAACGTTGTTAGTATAAAAATATCAAAAACATTTTTCGTAATAGGTTTATTACTCATTTAATCAATACCTAACTATTAAAAAAAAACTTTGTGAATTTTAACAACGAATGAAATGCCGTGATATTTCTTTATTTAGGTTCTAAAAACTTCTAAATCAGCACTTTCCAATAATATGAATAGCTGTTAATTTTTTTGAGAGAATGAACCTTTTGCGTTTTCTGGTTACATTTTTAATGGTACGGAAATAAAGTTTTCGAGACATTGAAAATGCTAATCTAAAGTTAATATTACAGGTTCGATTCCTGGTTTGAGCTGCTAGTAAATGCTCTGTATTTTTTTTGCTGAGACCAAGTAACAAAGAATAGTCAGTTATAGCCGTTGTCGACGCATAAGATTCTTTGAATAACTTGGATGGCTGAATGTTGGAACTGAAATTCAGTTGGTTTATGTGACTTCAATGCAAAGTTATTTTAGAAAGTGACAACTAAGAGTAATTTGAGTATTGATGACTTTAGTGACTTATGTAGGTGCATCACTTTGTGTTTAGCTTGTCGGTCGATCGTAGGTCACATACCCGAATCAGATATATTCTCACGCATATTTAGTGAAAATGTGTTTGGTAAAGGAGGCTGCGCGGCGACCACAGGTGATGATACATAGTGTTAGGGATGATGATGACACCCGTGGTGGTGTTGATGCCTTGTGTGGCATGGTTTGAGTTCCTGTGTGGAACCGTTGGAGTGATCGGTGTATCACTTTGGAAGTGGCCTGAGTGCTGCTGTGGTCAGTGGACCATATGTGTTGTGATGTGACAATGTGAGTCACGCGTGTTGTGGCCGGTGTGCTACAGGTATTAAGACTGTTGAGAGTTGATATGTGATAGTTGAGACATGACATCTTTGTGACTTGTGATGGACGTGGTCGGTGTACCACACGTATTGTGACGTGACAAGGTGTGTCACATATGTTGTGGCCGTGGTGCCACAGGTATTGAAACGGTTGAGACATGACAGCTTTGTGACGAACGTGGTCGGTGGACCATGTGGTTACGGCAGGCGTGCCGTGTGACAATTACTATGAGAGACAGTGACATTTAGCGCAAGCCTTATCGCCTGTAGACTTGCAGTGGTGGTGCCCGGATGTGGTGCGGGCCAGAGTGCTTTGAGATTTGAGATTTGAGAAGTCACATAAATGTTGTAACAACGAGGTGTTGTTTTGATCAATGTAATTTAAATGATATTGATGATGTTCTTATAAGAGAATATAGGTACTCAAACTATTCTTTGTTGCTTGTATTTGTAAAAGAGTTCATTCGATTCGAGCATTTTATTGATTATTTATGTTTGTACTCTTAACGATATTCGTGGCAGAATAACCTTCGTTAGTTAGGTCGTTAGTTCGTCGAAAGTTAGGTCGGATCTGTAGCGATATTAATTGCCTAATGGATCTTAGTGATCTGTAGTGATATTAGTGGCAGAATAGCCGAACGGTAAAGTTGAATTAAAATTTGCTGAGTTGTCATAATGACTAATTAAATGTCTTATTGCACACGAGGACGTGTGACAGTCAGGATCGCCGTGTCGACGCTCAGGTGATGTAATTGGTAAATTGAAAATAATGGGCGCTTACATGACATACTTACGATTTATCAAAAACACTTGTAAGCGACGTGGGTAATAAAGATGTCTGTTCAAGAGGCTATGGGAGCGTATTAGAGGCGTCAGGGGTTTTTGTAACGTCTGAATGTGTTCTCGGAAATTGCTCTGTTTGATAATTAATTAGCTTATGGTTTTTGTGGACTAGAGTAAGTGGGATCGCCAGGCTGCAGGCTGGCGTCACTCTGGGATTGAATCTCAATCTGGTCGGACAGTAGCAATAGAGACTGCATTACGCCTCGCGTACTTGTACTCGCGTTAAATATCTACGCCCTACGGATGTAGCGCCTAGTGCATCTAGCCATTCCTGAATACCTAAACCTACATTAAGCTCCGACATATACTTATTGATTAATTTAATATTTCATTAAGTAATTTAACAATGTACCTGAAATTTTTACTTAACATATTAGGGCATTTCTGTTTTAAGTACCAAGAACTTGAATTTTAAAGTTTAGAATTTTTATATTATTTCCACTCAGAATCGCAATCTCTTTCGATACGAGAAAAAAGTGTCGCCAAAATCTCATACAATTATTTTCTTTTGTCCGTTTTATTAAGGTCATAGAAGGTTGTATTGAAAACATATTCAAATGGACCAATAACATATGCCTATTACAAATCAACTCCGAGTTCTCTCGCACTTCTTTGAAGTTCATCATCAGGTCCATCTCGTGACATGAGACCTAACTGCTCACCTAGAGGATTCTAAAAAAACCCATACAACATATGTCTATCACAAACCAACACCGAGTTCCCTCACACTTCTTTGAAGTTCATCATCAGGTCCAAAATCAGGTCTAAAATGGTACAATACGGTATGACGAAGCACGAAGTTTCCGCAACTGAAAAACCATCATCGTCACATCACTAGTCGAAAGGGAAAGGGATAGCGCATTGCATTTTCAAGTTGACGAAAAGGGACGGACATACTTCGCCTCTGCTTACTGACCAGTATAAAATGAACCCCGCAGACAAGAAACATTATTCAATGAAATAATGAATTTCGCTTTCCTGTGGGATGTTATTCCATCTGTTTTGTAAGTAGAAGTCTTAGATGACTTGCCACACCATTTTACGCTGCAATATCCCATGATTTCCCAATGAATTCAATAGTTTACGATTTATTTTCTTAGACTCGTACACACTGCTAACAGGTCGTAACCTTGGGCGCAACTGATCGGAGCGGCGCGCGAACAATCTTATATTTGACCTATACACCATACGGGCGGTGACCGCGAGCCGTCCTATAAGCTCGGTCTATAGGGGTTGGTCTGTGGTAGGTTATAAATTCGCGGTTAATAGTGTTCTACTTGAGATATTGGCTTCAATGTTAATTAATTGTGTTAAGGTAAGGTACCTAACCATTTTTGCAAGTAACCCTGGTTCTCAAAATACCCTTATTCTCATTTTATCTAGCTTCAAGTTGGTGTACTAATAATTCGGCAAAGTATGAGAATTCGGGTAACACGGAAAATTCTGTTTCTGTCATTTGACATTTTCGGAATATAAGTAGCTAGGTAGTGTTTATAAAACAAGGGGTACCTATAGAAATCCTACCTATAGAAATATGTACTAACCTATGCGAGTTGCTGATAGGATTCCAAGCAGCGATGGCCGTCTCGACAATGGGGCTGAAGATGATCGTGTCGTCGCGAGGGTCGACGGCGATGCCGAGCCCTTGCGAGGACTTTCGGCCCACGAGGTTGACGGGCAAGTCAGTGCCCTCGGCGGGGGGGCCTGCCGCCAGAACTGCGGTCGACACGCTGAATAGTCTGGAACGTAACAGTTCAAAATTTAATATTGGCAAATATAATTAGGTAGGTATACAATTCTCTTTGGCTTAATGGTTTACCCTTTTAACTAGTATAAAAGTATGTTATTTCGAAAACGTGCATGAATTTCTGTAGTTTGTGCGTGTGTTTTGTGTGTTATTTTGTACGGGCTGGTTGTTTTGTAGGGTAGGCTGGCAGTGTTATGTAGTTTCTATTTATCCCAATCCGCGATGCTCAAAGTGATCTGTGATGCTATTTTCCATAGATAGGATA
The DNA here is from genome assembly GCF_910591565.1 of Cydia splendana. Classification (NCBI taxonomy): domain Eukaryota; kingdom Metazoa; phylum Arthropoda; class Insecta; order Lepidoptera; family Tortricidae; genus Cydia; species Cydia splendana. Next base: position 11,237,430 of record NC_085965.1, on the reverse strand, counting down.
CTGTACGAGATTGAAACCAGACTGACGGCAGCCAATGGTTGGTAATGAGAGTATAAACATCGTGCCCTTGAATGTGTCTTCGTTGAAGTCAAGCTCGACGTCTTGTTCAGGGGCCTTACCATGATGTCCTTATTGCGATTGTGTTTAGGCCCCAGGTCAGGGTATATGGAGGCAAGTGTCACTAAGTCTTAGCCCAGAGCAAAAATGCATATTCACCTGTCAGTGGCCAACGGCTGATAATAGAGCAGACCCTGAGCCGGCGAGTGCGCCAGGCCGACAATGCCGTCCATCAACGTAAACCGTTCCCCGTTGATGTCGTACTCTCCCATGTCCGGGTCGGGGTACATGGAGGCGTGGGTCACGCGCCATGCGTTGTCTCGGTGCCCGTCGTACACGATAATACCTAGAAATAGGAATAATAAGTATAAGAGCCTGGCACAAAACAGAAATTAGGTATTATCGCGATAGGCGTTGGATAGATACTATATAAGCTGAATAAATCTCGCTTTACAAATACTCAGTTGGGTATAATATACCTAGTCCTTACGCATACATACAGCATAATGAATTTGGATTATTTAATATTAAAAGATACCTAAAATAATTGGTTAAGTCCTTCTTAGGCATACAGTATTATCAACTTCGCTAACTTAATAGAAATGAATACCTAGCACCGAATATATTAGATTTCACCTCACGGGACAATGTCGTTCATTGTGAGTGAGCGACATATTTATTGGCGAAAGTCATTGGATACTTTAATACTCAAAGATACCCATTTATTCCTTAAATGAAATTATACCGAAGCAGTTTAATGACAACAATTCCTATCTGCTTCCATACACCTGATTTTTGAGTGAAAACTTATTTAGCGGCGCTGAGCACTTTTTGAGGTGGGGAAAAAATGATAAACTCGAGACAGCGTAACGCGTAACGCGCTGAACGTCATGTGTGACGGATAATATTATTCACCAAAGAACTTTAGTCATAACGTATCATAATCAGGTCAATTATTTAAAACTGGACTTTTATAGTAAGCAATAAAGCTCAATATTCTAATTGTGTACGGACTGAAATACGAGGATCTCACAGTAACATTCTAACTTTATATCACTGCAATATAATTCAATAAAGCTACATCTTGATGAAATCGCTAATAAAAGTGAACTCTAGTACTGGTGAATAAAACTCAAAATATCATGACCAAATATATTTAGATGACCAAATATATTTAGGTCTGCAAGGTAACTTTACAATTTCTATTCGAATTTTAAACAATTAACGCTACAAATTTAAGCTCACTGGCCAGCAATTTCGGAACTAAAGTTTTTCAATAGAAAGGAGGATGGGTCAATTATACATAGTGCTGCAGACATTTTGGACTAGTCATTGAGTTTTCACTTCTGTCTGCACTCCCGGAGTGCAACCCGTTGTTTTTTTTAATGGCACTCTATCAGTGCTTTCAAACTGTAGGTTGGTAGAAGCGAGGCTATACAAAGCAAGAAAAAGCACCTCAGGAGGTACCTATATACGCCAGTCACGTAGGCAAGTAACGAGTAGATACCTACAAAGCACGTTTACCCTTGGGCGAGACATTCATTAATATCTACCATGGAACGAAGTTAGTATTGATTGAGCTCTCTAAACCTTTCAATACTTGCGCCATTTATATTATCAAAGGGTAATTTCGCTGATCTATGTAAACAGTTTGTTTTTTCCCGAATTTCAATACGATAGCGAGACAAATTTCCCACACAGCATTTCTTGAAAATACGTTATCTGTATTTGCCGTTAGCAAATAGGTACTTAGGCAAATTTCACATGAAACAACTGGCGAATGTACACAAATGAATGAATGGTGAATGTATGTGTACTTATGTGTTTTTTATTGAACATGAATTCATGATCAATAAAAAACAACGCAATTTGCGAAGTTGACTCTATAGAATGGTGCATATTGACAGATATATTGTCAACAAGGTTTTTTCTAATAAATATTATTATTTGTATCTCCTTAGATATCACGGGCCTATAAATCCCGGTCTTTTGATAGGCTTACGTGGGGATATAGATCCAACACGTAGAGGCCCTTTGGAGAGCTTTAATGTCATGTAGAACGCCTGCTGGAACCCGTTCACAGGCGCAACAATAGACACCCATGAACCGGTCTCAGCAGGCATTGGGACTATTGTAGAAAAAGTGAACAGTATACCGGTCTATGGATTGATGTTTGGGTGGACAATGAGATTGGGCTATTGTAAAAAAGGTCCGGACACCTGCCATAACAATGTTAACACCGTCATCGAGGCAGGCGGTGACTCGCCGCTGACTAGATGGGCCCCTGAAACTGCCGTCGTAAATAAATATTATTCTTATTCTTATTATTATATCTATTTAGATTGATTTACTAAAATATACTAATACGTAGTAGTTTTTAGGTATCGAGTTGTAGCTAGTGCTAATGAAGTATTTAATGTGTCAGTATAATTGTAAAAACATACCCCACCAGAACCTATCACAAGATGAGGTTTACTAATTTAAATGTATATGTAAAAAAAGCAATTATATTTAGTTGGTATGTATGGTACATCAATATGTACGTCGTACGTTGACAAGTTAACTGGTGACTCAATACATAAAAAACAATGTACCTACTTATTTACCTAATTAGGACTTTAAAAATAGGTCTTTCATCTTCTCCTACAGTGCCTTCCTGAATGAAACTTGGCATGCATGTATATAACTTATGTATTTATGTACAAAAAAATAGAAACAGCGATGGAGTAGGTAATCGAAGATAATATTAGTGAATTTATGTTGAAATTAATTAAGATTAACACCACTATTATGCAAATAAAATAATAAATCCTCGATTATTCTTATTTTGCAATCTACTTACGCCTTTCCATAATACCTACCGATACGGTTTTCAATCGGTGTCGATAGAAAACAAAATGATTTGATCGCGAGCCGTGGCCTCACACCTCTTATTATTTAACTTTTTGTACTTCCCAAGTTACACAGTACTCGTATTAACATACAGTAATAGTATTTTGTTGTCAAGTAAACTAGATTAAATGTATGGAAATACCCAATTTGTGACACGAACTAAATCATTTGCCTCTTACTGTTATTTTTAGGGTTCCTTTACCAAAGAGAACCAACCGTTTAGTATTTGTTATTATAGCGGCAACAGAAATACATAATGTGTGAAAATTTCAACTATCACGGTTCATGAGATACTGGTGACAGACAGACAGACGGACATTGGAGTGTTAGTAATAGGGTCCCGTTTAAACCCTTTGGGTACGGAACCCTAAAAATGAACTGTCATATGGACCATCATTCGACGCAAGAGGTACCGATAGTTTTCATATGCGTAACAGAAACAGAACCCTAGCCCTATGTACCCCGCTACATATCACATACATTAATACACCTTACCTTTGTAGAAAGTCAACGTTCTGATTATCATATTCATACTGTGGCGAACAATTTCGTGACTACCGTAGATATGGTCGCGCCAGTGGACAAATTCGATCTATTTTAGTGATACATATCTTATGAGACAATAAAACTTAATAAGTGTATAAACTAACACGTTGTTATGGATTGGTATTTACCTAATACATATTTCAAACTTTAAACACGTGGACTCCAAAGACAGTTGTAGGTTTTCAGTAGATGTCTTAAAATGTCATATATTTTTCAAAACTGAAGTTAATTTACACCTTTTACAGAGTAATATATTATATTTAATAGATCGGTACGTAATACTTACCTACCTTACCGAATGTACTTTTTTATTAGTGCTATAAGGTTAGTAATTAATTTAAATTACCGAAGACTTAAAGATTTTGTAGTGTTGCTGACTATATACACATCATCTTACTACGTATATTATACAGATGGTATCCGACTTCACTCATCAGTGTCTTTTTCTTTAATTCCGAAGAGATATTTTTTATTATCATCTCGACTTTTTTATGATTTATGTAAATTAATGAAGTTCAATCCATGTCCATGAAAGTCCGATTAATAATCTAAACGAGACATTCCTTCCGTAGGATTCGTAAGTACCTACTCTGATTTTTACATGCAGCTTTTATGAACATAGGTGTGTAGTTTGGCCTGGGACTGTCTCATTCAAACATAGATGATGATATCGTTTTTTTTTTTCTTATTAGTTGACAAATTGGGTTTGCCAGACTGTATTTAGAGGGATCTTCTTCCCATGTTAATTACACTACGCTGGTTAACATAAAGTGCAACTTTAGATTCTGTGCATGCAGCAACCCTAATCTTTAATGATATCGTTTGCTTGATACCTATACAATAGTTACAACACCTCAGGTGACACCAATAGGTACTAGGTACCCCCATTATTACTGTGAGAACTCATTACTGCTTATACGTTGTTACATCCATAGATAAATATAAGTAAAGTTACATCAGAGAAAAGCGTGACATATTTAGAAGTCATACCGTATGGATTATAGAATAATAGTCCACTTACGGATAAAATATGAACGACAACTTAACGATCCTAAATTAAGCTCAAGTAATCGATATTTGAGCAATAAATTGTTTTTGAAACTTTAATCAATAATTAATTCTAAATTATCGAGATTAAGTATTGCTTATAGCACGCATATAAACGTTAACCTTAACATGAATAGGTTTATCGTTTCTTATTAATCACTTGTGATCAATGATCATGGTACATGTCATGATTTTCAGTAAATAAAGTTCTATGGTCTTTTTTACTATACCTACAGTGGTTAATACAGATCCTTTGCTTTTTTGTTACAGTTGTAAAGATTTTCTAGTTTGGTCAGAACTTAAAATCAAATACGCAAAAGTACAATGAAGATTTTTAAATACTCTGTTAAATGACAGGCGCTTAAGGATTTTCGACTATTAATTATCGTGATAAAACGAAAGTTACAAGCAGTGCAAAGACTGCAAAGTTACAAGTATGACTAGACTTCCACGGAGAGGAAGATCCAATTATTACCGATAGAGCATCTTTGATGTGTAGTTTAGTTCTATCCCAACACGAAAATGCCAAAAGGTTGTTTGTCAATCTCTATTTGTTTACATTATATCTGGTGATTCTGGTGCAATAGAGTCATCTATGTTTTCATAGATAACGCGGCTGGGCAACGAGGCGGGCACCAGGTTAGGCAACAAGGAGTTTTGATGAAGCTCTACAATCTACATTCGACTAAGACAACATACCTGGTGCGACTGTGTCACTATGTTAGACGGAGCTTTTATCGCAGTTGGTGCCTAGGCGAGCGCTGGAGCGGGTTTGACAACGGGTCATGGAGCTTGGTCAACCTTACGAAGAGGACGAAGCTATACATTACGACAAGGACAAAATACCTGGCGCGACAGTGTCACTAATGTAGGCGAAGATGTTATCGCAGTTGGAGGCGAGGCGAGCGCTGGAGCGGGTCTCGTCGAGCACGAGGTTGGTCAGCAAGGAGCTTGGCCGCAGCAGCTCACGGGGGAAGTACACGCTTCGCACCTGCAACCGATAAGTCAGCAATTTAGAAACCAATGGTAAACGAAGGAAAATATTGCCCGGTATAGTCACTTTTACATAACGTGGTAGTGCTACTATTTCCTCTCATATTAATTTTAATAGTAGATACATATGGTGCTACTCTCCCGCGCTTGCGCGGGAAATAGCACTTCCCATGCGTATGTCGAAAGTTTAAAGGGCCATATGTACTGTAAAACTTTGTACGATACACGCGCGAATAGGTAATTCGCAACTCGTGTCGATTTAAAACATTCCCTTCGGTCGTGTTTTAATTTATCGCCACTCGTATCGAATTTCCTCTTTTTCGCACTTGTATCGTAAATAACTAATTCCTAAATGGACATAAACGAATAAATGTGCTCCTAAGACTGGAATTATTGTATTTAAATATAAATTATATACAAACAATGAAATAATAAACATGCGAAGTTGGTATAATCATAGACATTAATTGGCGTAAATGCTTTAAAGGTCAGTAACGCAGATCACCACGCTTGCTGGGCAAATAAATAACATTAGCCAGACGGTAACAAAACTTATAGAAGGGTGGTATTCCACCTGTCCAATTTCTTTGTCTAATGTCATTGCGTCTCACTCTCTCATTAAAGCAAAATGTAAGACGCAATAAACATTGGACAAAGATATTAGACAAATGGAATACCACCCTAAGGCTGCAGTAACCAGGCGGCTTAGCACGGTCGCGTTTTTATCCCTTGTCACCATGCCTGTCACGTTCTAACAAGTATGTAAGTGCGAAAGGGACGCGCATAGTGATAGTCGATAAAAATGGAACCGTGCTGAGCCCGCAGGTCTTTATTCAGTAGTAAATAGAAGTAGACAGATATATGACAGCTGTAATAGATGACACTGATATGGTATTTTTCAGCGAAATGCTATATGTATATATATATATATATGATCGCAGGTATTTTTAGACTTGTGTTTTGTGCATGGAGCTTGAATTGGTGTATTGTCATTGCTCTGTGGTAGTGGTATATTACACAATTATTTTCCAATAAACCTGCACCTGTTGTAATTCCAAAGCCACTAATCGTCTGTTGGGCATAGGGCTCAATCAATGCAGGCACAATAGGCCGAGCGTGTAATCACGGGTATCGGTCATTGCAATTCGGTCCAACGCCACGCCCTGCACATAATGAGAAAACGACCTCGACGGCCGTGAGCTGTCGATCGGGGGACGTACGATTGACCAGCACTTTCAGTCAACACATTTTTACATCCGTATTGTAATTAAAGATACTAGTTTTTATTTTAGCCAATGAATAAGTGGCGAATGGCTTTGTTCTTGCAACGTATATTACATATATGATTGCAAATTAATTCAATTAGTGCGGTAAGGTGTAGCTTTTTAAACACAGACTTCTGTAATTTTACTAACGTAAAAAGGTAAGTATTTAGTTTTCACATGCAGAATTATATACAAACGAATGAAAAGGATCAAAAACCCGACAGTAATTAGTTAAGTGATTTCTTTGATCAAAAGAACGATATCGAAAAGAAAGTAATTCTAGAGCAGGAATTTGACACGTTTAGCTGAACAAAATTACTTATGAAACATTTTTGTTCATAAATAATTGGAAAGCTTTGGGATATTTAAGGGTATTCAATTAATGGATTGCGCGAACTCGTATACTTTCTGACAACTTAATCATACTTAATCATAGAATTCCAGTCCTGCTCATTATCTTACTCACTCACAAAAAAAACGATTAGGAATGAGCGCCGGCGGCGCTACGCGTGATAGGTATTGCGATCAGGATCACCTTCAAATAGTTCAAATATGCGAGCAATGCGTGTCCTGTGCTAGATCCGAAATGACAGAAATCACCTTCATCATATTCTATACATGTTGATACGGCCAAGGAAATTAAAATACAGGCTTTATTAAACATTGTCACAATTACACAATTGTTTTCGGCTTTTGGCAGAAATCGTAACATTTTGTGAATAAATCAAATTATAATAGTACCTATTTAATTTATGCTAGTAAATATCATAAATGACCACTTGTACTTCGAACCAAATTTTATAGACGCAGTGCCCGCACGCCCGCAGTGGTAAAGTGCATCAGGCACTGAACACAGAACAACATCTCATCATCATTGAAGTACTTATGACCTTATGTAACGTTAAAAAATCGAATATTTAATATTTATGAATCTAAACTGTATGTATTCATTTCACATGGTTCCATTATGGGGCTAATTCACCCACAAGAAAAGAGCAATATTCTAGCTAGAGTATCTAGTGGTAGATACACAATTTAAGAGTATAGACAAACTTCTCATGCTTTTTTTAAGTCGTTAACTTTAAGTACCGCTGTTCCAGTTCATGATACCCACAAATTAAGTACTGTGAATCGACATAAAAATATGTAATGATTACGGAGCAATGTCAGTGCCATTGAAACAATCTGCCATTATCTGACCTTAAGTCTTGGTACCATTCAATTGTTTGAAGTTGAGGAGTCCACGCGATTCAATGGCGGTCACGAATGATTATGATCTACTTTAAGCATTGAAGAAATTGCGCAACAAATTATTCACTAGCAAAATAACTAACGTATACAATAATCGTGTCGCCGAAAACATTTTTAGCTTTTAAGATTTTTGTTGTTGTATGTATTTATGTGAGTTTGTAATCTATGGGCCTTAGTTGTCTGATAAATTGATAATAAATGATACTTATTTATTTGGGTACTTGGTATTTGAGTTTACAGTTTATATAATTATAGTAGAGAAGCCACTAAAAAAACATAAATCAAAAAATACTTAGTTGGTCCCAAAGTTGTGTGATTCTATTATCTATTGTATGCGTTTAATTAGAAAAAAAAACTTAAGTTCCTTTGAAACCTCCGACTACGTGGCCTAAATATTCACGCTAAATAAGACACATGTAATGAAAAATTTCCTATTTACCAACAGCATAGCTCTGATAACAGTGATAACCAACGAACTAAGTAACAATAACGACCACATATGTATTTTCAGACAACAACACTAGGACGTTAGTTAACATTATTAGCTTAAAGATATGCATTGGAAATTCCATGTTTAAGTATCTACTATAATAAAGTCGTTTGAATATTTTAATTACCTACCTATACCTTCTATATTGTTTTATTGTAGGTATATATATATATATATATATATACAGGGTGGAAAGGCACGACGATCCTTCCCGGAAGTATTAGGTCGTTTAAGTGATACAGAGACTATTGGTAATGGTAAGAATCGTTAATTGAGTAAAAAATAAAAATTGCAAAAATACTACTTTTAACTGTGGTGATAACCCTATAGCATGTGCACATGACGGCTAGATTAAGGATCTCCGTCGGGAAAGCTCGGGACTTTACACTTTTTTCCGATCGTTGACAGTATCGCAATGATGTATGAATGACGCATAAATGTCAAATAAATCAAATGCATGCAAAAATATTACAAACAATTTTATTACTTTCTTAGATAATTACTTTTTTCCAATATTTAATACTATCTTCTTTTCACATACGGTGTTCAAATGTACCTCCGTGTATTACAACGCCGCCGCAGCCCGTACCCGAGTATGTCGATGCACATGCGATATAGTGTATGCTCTTCGTCATTTATCCTCCGCAGAAAGCACCAATTAGCCTTTGTCTCATTTCGTCCGCAGTTTCACATTCCGTTTGGTTTGGTACACCATATCTTTTACACAGCCCCACAAATTTAAATAGCCACGAGCATCTAACATTTTTATTTGAAGAATATGACATTCAATAAGTATAGTTCAATGAAAATTTAATTTCAAACATCAGACGTCTTGTCTATTTCCTACCACGCAAGAAGGTTTGTTAGTTTGGTATTGAAGAAGTATTTATTCTTGATTTATTCTTAGTATTTCATTTTTGCAAGTTCATTTGGTGCAACTAACACAACCTACATGTAATTTTTTATTATTTTAAATAGTTTCCAATTATTCGAAAATAATTTTGTGAAACGTGTTAAGAAACTAAAACCTTTTTATCAGTCAAGGAAACCAGCGGGCTCAGCACGGTTCCATTTTTGTCGACTATCACTATGCGCGTCCCTTTCGCACTTACATACTTGTTAGAACGTGACAGGCATGGTGACAAGGGATAGAAACGCGACCGTGCTAAGCCGCCTGAGATATTTATAAGACGATTGCGTACTTTTGAGTGGTTGTCAATGTCACCATTTGAACTGTCGTTGTAAACAATGTTGTGGTTAGTATTATTAATATTAAGGAATAACATAACTATTTCATTCAAGTATTGAACAAGTGGAACCACTAAGAAAGCGAAAATCCTGCAATGATTCTTACCGTGCTGTAAGCAGACCTAAAAATGGTTAGATGGCAACAAATTAGCATAATTTCCTGTCGAATACTGATTGTTTACAAGTAAGTTCATTGACCCTGTCACCTGTTAGGGTTAGAACAAAGTAGTTTTTTGCGTGGATGTTTAAAAGGTCATAATTTAGAAACGGTTGCCCATATTAACATAGTTTCTATGGAGAAAATATAGAGCTTAGGCTAAACTATCTCCCATTTCCGGAAAGGATCGTCGTGCCTTTCCACCCTGTATATATATGTAAAGGTAGTTATTTGACCAAAGATATTCAAACGCGATATTATCTTTTACCGTGTCCGTTGTAACAGTTGGAGTCACGATGTTTCCTTTTCCTGTTTTTAGGTCCACTCTTACCAGAAGTCGTTAGACAATGAATGATTAATAGATAATACATAGGTACATACATAGTAACAGGATTTCTACGTCGCAAGTGGTGCCTTTCACCTAAGGCTTTATTATTAATTTATAGCAAGTCCTTTCCACTCCATATATCGTATTATGTTATGTCTTTACAATCTATAATTTATACATTACTAATAAATAATATAATAAAAATTGCCTAGTTAATTTAGTCTGGCCAGGCATGAACTATACCTAACATAGGTAATCGGTCGCGATTTTTATTTTATTTTATTGATGAATTAATATGTATTACGTTTTATTCTTAGTGACATTTAAATCGTTTACAAAACCACTATTTTATGGTTACAAATGTTACATTGGTGACATGTTAGTGTTACCAAGGACCGACCTAAGACATTGCATTGTTTTAAATATAGAGCACTTTCAGAACCTCATAGCACTCCTTTACAGATCAAATTAATGATAAACTGTTTATGCAATTATGTGAATCACGGTCAAAATTAATCTTGCCACAAGACGGAATTGTTTAGTCACGAACTAACCATTCCTTTTTGCCAAATTGCAACGTAAGTGATATCGCATTGTATATTACGCTAAATAGCCTACCCAATTAAATGGAAACAAATATAATTCATAAAAAATGCCTATTATCCTATAGTTTATAAGGTATCCACCGGAGCCAGAGAGGAGCAAATAATAAAGACTACTAATTATATTTTTTTATTGATATTATTTTATACATAGTTTTTCCAATTTTCGTTTCAATATAATCAATAATCATCAATTAGAAATAATTCTTATCCACAACCTACAATGTGTTTTAATTGGCCCGACAATGTCACATATTATTCGGAGGCTAAGTGCAATTAAAGCTACTAACAGTCTCAACTATTCTTTACTCATCTCTGACCGGAACAAACAAATTTTAACGTAGTATTTAATTACATATGTAAGTATGTTGGCCTATACAATAGATAATAAAGCAATAATAGAACTTAATGACCATTAAAGTAGAGCTATGACGCTGTTGTGCGTGATGCGTAACAGTGCGAACGATTGAAACGAGTGCGCCGACCTTGGCAGTACTAAAATCGCATTTGATCTTGAACGAGATAGACTGAGGTGCAACATGTTGGCTGGCCTGGTTCTTTGATAACATCGCGTCGTGACAGAAATAGTTAGTCGCCTTTCTTACACAAATCGTATCGACAGATAGTTAAGCCAAATAAATATTTATTACCTATATTCGACTACCTACCTCCTAATTAGGCAAGTAAGTGTCACAGATCAGTTATATTTAGTAGGTATTTTTAAATATTATTGATCTTTTTAGATATTACTTTATTATTATAAGCCTACATACGGTGTCCCACTGCTGGGCAAAGGCCTCTCCCCCTCGATTTCCATTCGTCTCGGTTTTGAGCAATCTCCGGCCAGTCGTTAAGATATGCGTGGTCATCCCGCCGCGCCGTTTTATCTTTTAAGATAAATCCATAAAAATGTATTAACATGGCTAAGACATGTCGAAGTTATCGGAAACCAGCAAAACACCGTGTAGGTTCATGCACCACAAGGAAATCACAGTAATTTCGCAGCTTTCTAAAAACGCCCTTCAAAATAACTGGTTCATTGTTATCAAACGCATTGCGTAAACTCACCAGGCGGTCGGTAGCCATGTCGAAGATGAGTATCTTGGGGGGGCAGACGCGGCGGAAGTCGTCGAGGCTGGTGACGACGCCGGCGTCCAGGACCCAGAGACGGTTGCAGCGGTCGGCCCTGATGCGGTATACGGACACTAGCCCGGTGCAGTTGATGTCGCCTCGGCCGGCCGTGTGCCACGACCAGTCAGGGTAAGCCTGTGGATGAAAAAGTCTGTTAGAGGTTTAAAAGACTACGAAATAACTTAAGATGTGACCTTTTATAAAAAGGTAATATTTCTTACATGAGAATTAAATCAAAATTCGCAAGATATCGGCGCAATATTCGCACGGTTGTGCGTAAAAAAATAGATTACCTTGTAAACTATAGCTAGTCAAACAAGTTTACCTGTAGAAAAAGGCGGGAAATTCTACATTTTTTAAATTTGCGGCTCTTTTCTACTGACGGAAATTGCTTGACAGAGTTGACAGAGTATTAGTAGATATGTTGTAACATAATTTCCATGTGCGTTGTTAATATGTTATTAGCCGCCTTTGGCTATCTCTTCGCATGTGGCCTCCTTGTCGGTTGACTTGGCAGTTGAGCAGTTGCTCAGAAGGATATCTGTAGGTATAGTAAATAATTCCTGCGTGGGTTTTATAAATATTTCATTAAGTGCAGCATTAAGGATGTAACGAAACGACCAAGCCACATATTTTGACTAAGGTGTAGGTAATAGAGTTTGTGAAGTAAGGCTTATAGAGTTAGAAGCTTGGCTCACAAGAGATCTGATAACTTTTTGACAGTGCGAGCCTTATCGTTTCGTCTTGGCAATATTTTACATGAAAATGTTTTTGTTGGGATTTCACTTCTTTTACTTAATGACAATTTTTCATTTCCTAATTTAAAGTGTTGGGGGTAATGAACTATTAAAAATCCTGAAATACGTATCTGGGGGCATCTTTTATACAATCTGCTTTTTACTGATTCCTCATACAAACTTCAAACCCCTCCCCCCCTAGCGCCCTTTTCCATCCCCTTTTCACCCTTACGGGGTAATTTTGGGGTTGAAAACTATTCTATATCCTTCCCCATAACAAAAACTATCTACATACCAAATTTCAACAAAATCGGTTCAGCGGTTATTAAATTGATTCCCCATACAAAATTCCACCTCCCTTTTCACCAAGGGGTGGAGGAGGCCCCTAAAGGTAGGGGATAAAAATTTCAAGTTTTTGATTTTTTTTGTTCTTTGTGTACTAAGATTATCTTACATACCAAATTTCAGCTTCTGAGGACATCAGGAAGTACCCTAAAGGTTTTGATGATCATCAGTGAGTGAGTGAGTGAGTGAGTCAGTCAGTGACGAAATCGGGTTTTTTTAGATATTAATACAATCTAAAGTATAAGAGCTATGCAATTGAAATTTTTAATGCTTAACAAGTCCACTATTGACATCATATCCCGAGATTTTTGTTTATCTGTTATAATCCAAACCCAAGTTACGACGGTTCAAAAAAGCGACGAAGCGCTTCGAGAAAAGGTAGGTAGTGTCCTTGCGCTTCGCTTTGCTCGTCTTGGCGGGGGCACTACCGTGCCCCCAGATACTTATTAACGGTTCACATCCTTCCTATGATGCCGTGAACCTAATAGATGATAATCAATGATCGGTCTAGTTATTGAACTAATTTAGACGTTGCAAAAAGTATTTTTGTTGGTAATTATAGAACCCTAACATACAATGAACACATAAATTACATAAACAACTAAGAACCTCTTGAAGAAACTTAGCCAATTACCCTGCTACGAGAACTATGCAAGTTATTTTTTTATCTCTTTTATTATGTTGAGTAGTCTAATCGTTAAAATTAAGCATACATATACGACAAGTGCCAGTAATAAATAACTACGATCTTCATCGGCCATTTCTCGGCAACTCTCGGTTGCTTTCGTTTGGCGGTGCTACAGATTAGACCAAATAATCCGTAAGTTAAAGTAAACTAAATTATGTTTGTCATGTTGGTATACAGGTATTTCTGAGTTTTTTTACACGAAGTAAAATAAAAAGTGCTGCCAACCTTAGTCTATAGAGCCCATACGAGTGATTTATGTCATATATGACTTATCATTCTTATCAATCAAAGTAATTACTATATTATTATTATCAATTTGTATTTTGTTGTTTTAAATTTATTTTTTAGTTATATTATTCTGATTGACTTTCACGGCTTCGGCAAACATTGCCATTCGTCCGGGGAACGGGCCCAACGGGCTAATAAGAATGCTGAGATAGGCCAAAAATACAAAGTTGATAGTAAGTTATGTAGGTAGATTAAAGTGCATGTTCAGATGTTATTGAGCGACCTGATAAAAATAAGCAAATGTACAGTCAGCAGTCGGCCAAATATCGTAATATAATTTTGTTGCCATAGAAATAAGGATGTGGTCCGATATAGTGGCGAAATATTGAGAGACAAAAGCGGCTAAATTCAGTGGTGGCTCGGACACTTAGAGAGAATGGGAGAGGATCGTGCCGTGAAGAGAGCGCAGGTACTTGGGACAACAAAATGGGAGACGCCCGAGTGGACGTCCTAGGTACCGCTGAAACGACGTAGTTGCTCAAGACCAGTACGGTTACCATCAGTTTGTCACTGACATAAACGCCGTCGAGAACGTAATTTACTTTCTATACATCCCGTTTGCACTAATATGCGAGTGCGAGCGAGATGTATAGAAAGTAAATAACGTCCTCGACGGCGTTTATGTCAGTGACAAACTGATGGTAACCGTACTGCTCAACCTCGGCCATGGCGACTGGCGAGAGCTATCGCAAGACCGAGAGGACTAGACTACCTATGTTTGTATGAAAAGGCGATTTAAGGGCGGTGGTCGTCCATATTCGTCTTAAGGCGAAAATTAATCTAATGAACGTTTTTGCAACTAGGCTTATAAGAACAAATAATAATTTTATCTTGAAACAAGTTTTAAATAAATACGTGTAGATGAAAAAATACAATCTTGCCTTTTATCAAATCACATCATTTTTGACAAATTTGCGAATTGAGTTATCCAAATAACGGCTACAAATAAGAAATCCCTATCACAGTTTTAAACCATGGCAGGGTTGAATACATAATAATGTCGGTATTTAACTAAACATAAGACGAACTCTTTATTTCATTTACGCGAGCAGAGCTGCGGGCCCGTCTAGTAATTAATAAGCTATAAGATTTACAAATCTAGTAGAAATAAGTCTTAACTATTATATACTCGGTTAACTCTTAAGTCGTGATAGTTCCTGTCAGCTATAACTCATTTGAGGTTCGATGTAACCAGCAATTAAGGTGAGCTGAACCGAGGCCGATATATATATATTCGATTAGATTTTCCATCGAGCGAACTTTATGTAATCAAGTAACCATAGCATTAACTATATATGAGCAATGTCACTACTTTGGAATTATGAAATATGTTGTTTGTGTACGGGGACATGCCTAAAGTAGGACCAGCTAAAGTTTTCATGCCAAGTGCTACGTCAATATAAAGCATATGTATACATTCTTACTGCCGAGCGTGTGCAAAGTTAGCGGGTCAGATCAAGTCTCATAACAGTCATAACTTATAAATAAATAACATGCACGGTCATTAGTAATTTTACCTACGGTTTAAATAACGTATTTTTAGTCACTTGTGTGACATGCTTTGGAGGGCCTGAGACAGTAGGTACACGGCGCGTGGCATTAGATAGATATGAACCGGTGTTCAGCACGATTAGTGCTTGAAAATGGAGACAGGCTGTCCGAAACATGTCGCGCGAGTGACTAAAATACGCGAGTTAAGACGAAACAGGAGCTGAGTTTTAAATATTTTAGGTAAATATACCCGTCTCGCTAACGGAAGCGGCACCTAAAAGTAGTGCGATAAGGACAAGGCGAAAAATCCTGCGTAAAAAATCTCAAAAATCGTGGTTTCGTACTCCTCTGTTTCCTCCTCCAAAACTTAACCAATCGTAACCAAATTTGGAAATCTAAATGATTATGAAATTATCTGTGTCGGACCGTTTTGCTTTTTTGGCTAATTGATATCAGTTTTGAATGCCACGCCTCTCATTGCGGCATAGTCAATTAGGCCATTTTGGCCATTTTTGAAGGGCTCTAGCGCCTTAAAAAACAAAAATATCAAAAAAAGCAAAACGGTCCGACACAGATATTGACAATATTAATCTGTGTTGAAAAAATCATTGCTCTAGCTTCAAAAACCACGGAGGAAAACGAGGAGTACGTTTGTATGGAGAAATGACCACTCCCGTTGGCTCTTAAACCGTAAAATCAATTTAACGTTAGTATGACTCACGAGCACGACTGTTTAAACTCGAACAGTTGTGATGTTTACAGCCTGTAGGTATTAGTTACCATGATCGTTTCGACAGTTAAGGCGTATTTTTCGCTCCATTGCCCCCGTTTATCGTGCTACGTAATGGTGTGTGCCGACATATAGGCAGTGAAGAACATCACAATGTATATTGTAACGTACGGACGTGTCAGGGGAAGTAGGGATAATCCGCGCACTTGACCAGCTTAATTACGCACTAATTTCACGCGGTCGATTTTCTTTGCAATAGCAATAAAGAAGCGAGGTATTTTTTGATAATTTTGGACGATGGGTAATCAAGGTATTCAGGGGGGTAATATATGAGAATAGTAACTAATTCTTTTAATTACGTACGCAACACGTTTTACTTTTGAAATATGTTGCAGACGCTTTTAATTTTAAAATAGTACCTAATGATGTATGTCGTTGTTTTATGTTAATCTTGTTTATATCATCTACCTCTAACTGACTTTGGACAAGGCTCTAGAGGCTACCATCTCTCTAATAGTAATATTTGTCTGGATTACCTACTCTAATTGTGGGGTAACCATGCATGTTGTAAATAATGTAAAACTCTTTGTTTTCATCAACACTAAAAAGAACGTCAATCGTATGCAAGGTAACTAATGGACAAGACAATTTACACAATATTAAATTACAACTTAAATCAACAATTTATAGCTAACGAATCAAATGTAGTGTGTGAGATTTTTTTCGAAAACAGATCAGCCTGCGTAGCCAACGTGCAATCGTTTGCGCTCTGTAGCGAACGAAACGCAAGTGTCACTATCGCACTAATATGGAAGAGTGATAGAGAGAGATGTCTACGATACGCTACGGAGCGTTAACGATTGGCACCATAGATATATAATTGGCACGTTGGCTACGCGTCCTGTTGTGCAAATACGATGCTAAGCAATGGCGGTTGTGCATCGCGCAGGCGCGTGGACATAAGCGCGTAACATTGTACACCGCTGGTAGAGTGGCGGGTCGCCACAATCTCATTAATAACAGTAATTTATTATTTAGCCGTTATTTAATATTTAGGTACTGAATGCGTAGCGTTGATTCTGCTCACGTCATCGTCACCTGAATCACACTATATACCTATTTAGACCCGAAAATCAACGTACAGGTGACCTCAAATATATATTTATCTTACACACATATCATAAACTGTCTATGATGCCTTCAAAATCCGTAAATAATGGCCCACATTACGATAAACTGTTTTGTTACAGCAAATTTCTTATCTGTCAAAATGTGGTAATAGCTTCATTACTATATCAAAATCGATTTGGTAATGCATTCAAATTTCGAACATCTCTGAAAAAAAAAAACAATTTGATTTGACCCCTATTCTAATATCAGTCGAGATGACGTTTTATTCGAAATCAAATGACAATTGCATACAATATTGACAAATCTCGCATAAGTTGGTATCGGACGATATGGTAATCGACCCCGACTCTAGTTTGTCTCTGAATTAAAAAAAAACTACGGATGCGTGACGTGCATGAAAAAATTTTCATTTGCCGCCATTTCACGTACAGTTTATCTTTTAATTAGTTTGTAAGTAAAAAATAATTTGTTTTGTTGTTTTTAAAGTAACTATAACAAAAGTTTCGTGTAAAATGTGCGATAAAGATATTTCGGAGACGCCATCTCATATCCGCGAGTTCCGCCAGAGAGCAAAGTCGGCTGTAATATGAGGTTAGTGAATATATCATAGAAAGCTTATAATATGTGTGTAGATAAAGCAGTGTATGTAACTGTACATAATTAGGCATTAAAACACTCGTGTGATACTATTATGAAACTCATTTCATTCGTTTCATAAACCCACACTCGTATTTTAATGCCTTTCATTATGTAGCAGTAACATAAACTACTATTACACTTTTGCACCGTACTCCTTTGTGATAAGGCGAAAAATGTAAACATATCTTTGACATCGACTGTACCTATCTACCTATTTAAAAATAATAACAATGCGTATTTTCGTGCTTTGAACCAATTCATTAACCTACTTAAATACGTGATAGACTATTTAAATTTAGGTTTGCAAATTGGTCTATTTTTGATGTCAAAACTGATTAAGTGTGTATTCGCGGCGTAATTAGCGCTTCGTGTGTTACTAGAGCGTGACAATTAGTTGCTGGGCGATGACGAGTGCGACTGCAAAAATGAGCCTTCACAGCAAAACCCTCAAGATAGGCAACAGTTTACGAGGAAAGGGGACGGCCGCTTCTCCACACAAACGTAGTCCTCATTTTCCTCTCTTTAGGATTTCATCGACATGGAATCTAATAAATGTAAGCAAAAATGAATTCCTATCACCGTTTGAAAAACCAAACATTGTGAGTCTTGCGTGTCGACCGAGTGACATCCCTAGTGTGCAAAACATAGAGGTACAATAATATAGAGATGAAACGGGGGAGGGGCCAAATGACCGAACGAAATAAACTTATAGAATTTCCAGTAGGAGTAGCAGAGAAATTATTGCTTGTCCTTGTCACAGTGTCACTTTTTGTTTGTTCCCCACCATACATTTAGTATGGTTTATGGTGGGCAACAAATAACCCGACCGAATTACGTAGATTGTTTTTGGTATATTGTCAGGAATGTCAAAACGTGTTTTTAATATTGTCGCATTGCGTAACATGTCTTGTCCGTCACGGAGGCACGCGTATAGCACTTCTATAGGATGCTACCTTCTATGGTGCAAAACGTTCAAGTTGATAAATCAGACCAAGTGGGGGTAATTTGAAAAAGTCAGCCAAGAGCATGTCGTCACCATACTTCCGTAGGTACCATTCTCTGTCAGAATAGGTTAACGGGAGCATTAATAAGGGAGTATCTTCGCAGCGCTTTGTACTGGACGGTTACCGTGAAAATCGAAAATCGTCAATTGCGGGCATTTTTCTCTGTCACTCTAATTACGCCTTCATTGGAGTAAAAGAGAAAGATCCCCGCAATTTGCGAATTTCTGTTTTCGCGGTAGCCCCTCTGTACCTAAGTAATTTTACTAAGAAGAAGAAGAGAAGACTTTTCGCAATAACTCAAAAACGGCTGGACCGATCATGTTCGCTATAGCTAGCTCTCATTAAAAGTATTTGTTAAGCTTTTGTTTTACGATTTTTTAATATTTTTGGGACCCATGGTTCAAAAGTTAGAGGGGACAGGGAACACATATTTTTATTCTTTTGGAGCGATTATTTCCGATAATATTAACTACTCGTATATCATAAAATGGATTTTGGAGACCCTTATTCGTTTTGAAAGACCTATCCAACGATACCCCACACCATTTAAACGAAATAATGTTGTATGGGAGGCACCCCAAAAAATTTTTTTACCACACCAGCTCGGAAAGGCTTACTTTGCACTTCAAAAACTGATAGCAAAGTTGCATTTTATTCACATGTGAGGCAAAGTAATCAAATGCAAATTTTGAGTTGTTTTCTTATGTTTGCTGGTAGAATTGACTTTTAAATGATGATTTTGGATGATAAATATTGAATAACATTCATTTGGATTAGATTTGGTTTGATTTTGTTTGATATTTTACATTTAATATTTGCTTCGGATTGGTGTGGTGAAAAATTTTGTGTTTCACTCGGGGGCAAATTTTGTTTAACCCTCGTGCTTTGAAACCCTCGCAACGCTCAAGATTCCATTTTCCGAACTACTCGCTACGCTCGTGGTTCAATTTTGGAATCTTTCGCTTGCTTGGGTATCAATATTAGCACGAGCGGTTAAACAACAACTTTGCCCCCTTGTAAAACAAATAACTATTTTACAATAACAAAACTCGACAAATAGATGTGGATTTCAACCTCGGGGACAAAGCCTTCCTCGAAACGCCGGAGGTAAGTTTTAAAACTGAATTATACCCGAGAAGTACCATTTTTGTAAATAACAATATTATTGGGTCATTTACAAAGACCGCATCAGGAAATCAGAAATCAATCATCAAAAAATAACAAAGATACACCTAAGTATTTATTTATTTATTTTGATAATGATGGATGTCCTTGAAAACCTTATGATGTGATTGCATTAGAAAATATCGCCCGTAGTGCATCGTTCGCAGTCTGCATACAAAGCAGCAGAAAGGCAAAATAAAACAATGAGTGGATTTTCCCGTACTTTTAAAGTCAATGCGTATCACATTTTATAAGAATATTATCTTGTTATGATATGAAGGAAGATGCTATTTGGATAACTAGTAACTACTAGGTACATATTAACAATAACTGTAGGTACGATACCTACAAATTTCGTACGAAACGACTTTTGATTGAAAAATTGGGAATTGCATTAAAAAGTTCTAAACTTAGAAATATGTAATTAATTAAAATGATTACCTTTTTTTGTGTCCACTTATAATAAATTATTTGAATAAATATATTAAACAAAAAAAACATGTGTTATAAGATTCAACATTTGGCTATAATCCTATGCTAGGATTCAAGTTTCATGTAAATGCTTCATGCTCTTTAGTTCAAGGAACGTGATTAATAGTTTTCACCCATGAAAACAGTAGATAGGTAATCAAATATGAATATCAGATTAGAGTAATTAAATTCCAATTAACTGCACACGATCGTGTCAGCGTAACACAATAGGTCACGATCAGCTGCGTTACCGAATACTTAATTAATGATCGCGGTCATAACATATCAGCAGAGTTATTATTTGTAACGTTTTAAAACTTTAAACTGCCGTAGTGCTATACCTATTACTGATTGACCCTAATGAAATTTCTAAATTAGTAAACATACCTAGGTACTAGCCAGTCGATATAAGTACAATGTTGATGAATGAGCAGGCACAAAAGTGCTACTAAATTTCGGTCGCAAGTCGCAACTGGACACACGGCCTGTTGTATTCGCACCTCTAAAAATAAGCCAATAAAATGACCGTGCAAAAAATTTACAAAGAATGTACCTACGAACATTGACTGTGTCAAAATAAGAGAGGGGAGCGGGCACTTGACAGTAACTCGATACATATTTCAATTGAGAATGCCATGGCCTGACTCGCGACTCTCGCGAGACCGTTCTGCCAAGGCCGTATCACGACTCTGCCGTGTCGGATCCTTTAAATAGCTTTTCCTGAGTAGGCAAACTATGGCAACTTGTACATGCAGGCTCGACTGTAAATAAATTGCGTAACAGTGAAATCGCCGTTTGTTAGAGCTTTCACAAGAAACGCGAGCAAATACACGAGTACATTGTTGATGTTACAACTTTAAGCATGTAAGATTGCTTGGTCCATCCAATTTGTAAGTAAACGAATGTAGACCGCATTCGAAAAGAGGGCATCAGTGCAATTGCGAGGAAATCAATCTCTGACGTTCATAAAGGTGATGTAAAAAGTGTCCTTTAACATTTACTTCCTTGCAGCAATGTACTTGGTGTCACATTACATTAGGTATTTACTTTAGTTTTGATAGAATTCAAAGATTTGCAACGACAACAGTTTGAAAATCTGGGGGAACGGCAATGCACCTGCCAGGTCAAGCAAAATTAATTTCAATTTTCTCGAGATTTTTCATAAAGCTGGACTTAACATAGTTAATTGAGAAGTAACAGTAAAAATATATAATATACTTTTGCACATTACTCCTTTGTATTTAAGTAATAAGGCGAAAATTTTAAACATCTTTTAGGTCGACTATACCTCGATATACAATTACTACAATCTTTTGAAAACTAAATATGATACTAAGAGTTCCTACTGGGGCATTATGCGCCATTAAACAGACGACATTTAAACTTCCGACCTATAAGAGCTCGATTAGAATTAAACACTTCACAAATGGCATTTAATACTAGGTTGGCATTTTATAACTAATCCTGTCCAACTGTAACAGGAAATTACTAAATTGGCACTTGTAGGTACTTCAAATAGTCAATCATTTACGCTAACTTTGTCCTAACATGGCAATGATATTCTAAAGTTGAGTTCCTAAGCACACTTCAATTCAAGCCGCTCGAGGTGCCAGTTTATCCAGCGAACTTCTTATCAGCGAGGTATCCAAACGAATTCTAGAGGTAAGGTAAATTCGAATTTATTTACTAATTACTCGTAACATGGCAACCAGAAGGCTTTTATAAAATAGGTAACTTTACTTGGTGTTAGAAATTTATGTAATCATAAGATATTCAAGTGCAGGAAGCGCTGGTGGCCTAGCGGTAAGAGCGTGCGACTTTCAACCCGGAGGTCGCGGGTTCAAACCCCGGCTCGTACCAATGAGTTTTTCGGAACTTATGTACGAAATATCATTTGAAATTTACCAGTTGCTTTTCGGTGAAGGAAAACATCGTGAGGAAACCGGACTAATCCCAATAAGGCCTAGTTTCCCCTCTGGGTTGGAAGGTCAGATGGCAGTCGCTCTCGTAAAAACTAGTGCCTACGTCAAATCATGGGATTAGTTGTCAGGCGGACCCCAGGCTCCCATGAGCCGTGGCAAAATGCCGGGATAAAGCGAGAAGAAGAGAGAAGAGATAAGATATTCAAGTGAACAATATGACAAGTCTCGTATAGACTTAGTTCAAAACTTGCGATGCAATAGGTGTTTAAAAACAATGTGGAATAGGGTCCCCACAGTTCAGTGCAAACCAGTTGGACACAAACGGACCTTAAGCGTGCGTCAGGCTTGTATATAGGTAAGTTGAGCAATCTGGAGCTGTTGTAATTCGACCGTTTTCGCGATAGCGCTTTATGCACGCCTCGCCATTGGTTTTATGCTCCGACAAATTGATATGCCTCAATATACTTAGTCAATATTAAACATTATATTGTCATAGCTAACGATCAAAGTTAACGAACAAGCGCCTGTGGTATCTAATCTATAACCTTAAAACAACTAAGTATGTACAACATACCTTACCTGACAAAGTTTTCAAATAACTTTAGGAGTAGGTACGGCAATATGTATGGTCTGTGAGTCATATATCTCTGCTCTTCTTTAAAAAAAAACAATTTAAAATTTTAGCATATTTAATAGGCATGTCAATTTTAGTCAATTTTCTTAACGTCGGACATTTAGCTAAATAAGACTTGAACGTGTATTTTTCGCTACAAGCACTGGAATTGAAATTACTCTCATTAACTTGCCCTAATACATATGATATATCTACTATATTTATCTCCCTCCTCTGTTTACCTACCTAAATGTATACGAGTAGGTAGATACCTAACGTACGTACGTAACGTACTTACGAGTAGATATAGATATATATATCAACATCAACATCAACATCAACATTTATTCAGCAAATAGGCCACAAGGGCACTTTTACACGTCATCATTGAATTTACATATAAGCAAAAATAATAACATCAACAATTTTATAAAATAAAACTAACAATTCAATCTAACGTATTACAATTACTAAGAGATGTATATGGTCTCTTAATGTCGAATTACATAAAAAATACAGATACAAAACACAAAAAAAAAATCTATAATATTTAGAGGTGTAAATGTCTCTAGGTGTCAGAACTATAAGATTATATAGTTTATCAAGTTATCCTTAGAGATGTATAGGGTCTCCAAGAGTCAATATCCTGTATAATTAATACATTCATTAAGAGAAAAGAAACATACGAGAGCAGAATGAGGCGTCTCACTGTAATTAATTAATAAAAATAAAGTTACTAAGTATAATAGCTTGTGTTAGCTTAAACAGACCAGTCTCCACAAACAGCACCCGTTCACGAGTATGACGCGTATCTCAGCCATCGCCTCCCTCAACCTTCATTCGGGAAAGTGGCGACCCGATCAACGACGCCACCGTAAGTAAAGACTTTTAAGCGAGCATGACATGTTCAAGCTTCCGGCCTATAATAATATTAAAATAGTAATAACATGTAACAGTAAGACACGGCATTTTGTGCTCGTATGTTACATAAAAAGACAGTATAGCTTCACATAATTACTAGCCTAAGTTGACTTAGAGATGTAAAGGTCTCTAAGTGTCAGAAACATTAAAAATATAGGTATGTACAATCAAAAGTAAAAATAAAATAAATAAATAAATACTTAGAGATGTATAAGGTCTCCAAGTGTCCAAAACTAAAATTAAATTAAACAATTTAATCAAGCGAGAACATCATTGTCTCATGTGTCAATTCTACTGGACACTAGCATATTTAATTCACAATGTAAACAAAAACAATATTTATTTAGCTCTTATTATACTAATGAAATTAAGCTACCTGCTTAAAGGCATCTCTATCGTTTATAAAATCATTTCCAGTGTAGTACGCCTTACTTAACAAGGAGCGCTTAATGTGCGACTTAAATTTGTGAAGTGGTAAATTCACTACATCAGTGGGGACTTTGTTATAAAAACGTGTACAGTTCCCGACGAAAGACGTACTAACCTTACGGAGGCGGTGGGCGGGCACAGCAAGCTTATGTTTGTTTCTAGTGTTATAGTTATGGATATCACTGTTAACCTTGAATTCGTGGATGTTTTTCCGAACATACATAATATTCTCTAGTATGTATTGAGATGCAACGGTAAGAATGTTAACTTCTTTGAATTTCTCTCTTAGGGATACTCGAGCGCCCAGTCCATAGATGGAACGTACAGCTCGTTTTTGCAGCACAAATATTGTCTGAATATCTGCCGCTTTTCCCCACAACAGAATTCCATAAGACATAACACTATGGAAGTAACTAAAGTATACCAGCCTGGCCGTCTCTACGTTTGTTAGCTGTTTGATTCTCCTCACTGCATAGGCTGCTGAACTAAGTTTTCCGGCTAGAGTGCCTATATGTGCATGCCATTGCAGTTTGGAGTCTAGAGTGACTCCCAGGAAAACAGTTCGATCCTCAAATTCCAGCGTATCACCTTTTATTTTAATCTTGCTGTTATTTACCTGCTTGACGTTAGCTAGCGTAAACTTGATGCATTTGGTTTTCTTGGCGTTCAAAAGCAAATTGTTTGCCGTAAACCAGTTTACTATGGTTGATAGCGCGTCATTAATGCTCTCGAAGCTATTTTCCTTTCTGTCCACTTTAAATATAAGGGAAGTGTCATCTGCAAATAACACTATATCATGTCTATCTTGCACAACTTTTGGTAAGTCATTAATGTATACCAAAAACAGGAAGGGACCAAGAATTGAACCTTGAGGCACTCCGAGGGCTACCGGGGACCCCGCCGATTGAGTTCCATTAATAACTACTCGCTGAGTTCTATCCGAAAGGTACGATGAGACCAGGTCAAGGGCACTAGCTTTTATCCCATAGCGGCTTAATTTTCTCTTTAAATTTTCGTGATCAACGCAATCAAATGCCTTTGACAGATCACAGAAAATTCCAACAGCATCTTGAGCTTTTTCCCAGGCATCAAAGATGTGTTTTAGAAGTACCGCACCGGCGTCAGTAGTTGATCGACCTTTGGTGAAACCAAATTGATTGCTATCAAGCAGTTTGTTTCTGTTGAAATGTGACAATAGTTGAATTAGAATAAGTTTCTCGAACACTTTGCTTAATGCCGGTAGTATTGAAATCGGTCTAAAGTTCGTGGGATCTGTTCTTGTTCCTGATTTAAACAGAGGGATAATTTTGCTATGTTTCATAATATCTGGAAAAATTCCAGCATCAATGCATCTGTTGAAAATCTCAGCTAAGTATGGTGTAATTGACTCAATAATGGAATCTAATACTTTGACAGACAGGCCCCAAAGATCTTCTGTTTTCTTTAAATTTAAAGACCTAAAAGTCTTAAGAACTATATTCGGAGAGACATACGAAAATTTGAAGATTTCTGTACATTCTGCCACATTTGTCTTCAAAATTTCTTCAGCGACGTCTGGCGATGAATTAAGGGATCTTGTTGTTTCTACCGGGATATTCGAGAAAAACCGCTCAAAATGATCTGCCACTTCACGGTCAGAACTTACTAAAGTGTCAGCAATTCGTAGGTTGTAGTGCGGATCCTTCAGTTTACGTTTTCCAGTTTCATTGCTGATAACTTGCCATACAGTTTTGACTTTATCGCTGGAATTTAGGATCTTTTTCGACAAATAATCGACTTTAGCGGCGACACACAACATCTTAAAAGATTTAGAATAATTCTTGACGTACTCCAGAAATTCCGGTCTTTTATCAGTTGCCTTTAAATCATATAAGTCGTAGAGCCGGCGTCTTTTATATATATATATATATATATATATATATTATATATATATATATATATATATAACTAAAATATATATATACGTATATATATATATATTTTTTAGTTTATTTATTCACTTTAAATTTTAATACAATTTTTACATGCATGCCACTATTGGAAACCTCTCTCGTAAGTACGTTAGATTTTAAGCAGGTACTTCATGTGAACTTCCTAATTATATTACGTAAATTGCGAAATTATACAAATAAAATCACAGCACCTTTAATTTAATCTAAACATTTCGCTGCTAAATGTAGCTCCGCGTTGAGTTTCAAATGTTACAACATAGCATTTAAATATCTTAGATAGCTGTAGACTTTTCCTTCATTGGTGTATATTCACTCACATACTTAACATAAATATTCAAAGTCAGGAGCGTATTTCAACTCAGAACAATCTAAAAAAAGTTACTTTTTTATTCTGTATCCATTACCTACTTCAAGGTTCAGAATCAATTATTCTAACGAACGAACTGCCATATATATATATATATATATATATATATATATATATAACTAAAATATATATATATATTATATATATATATATATATTATATATATTATATATATATATATATATATATATATATATACGTATATATATATATATATTTTAGTTTATTTATTCACTTTAAATTTTAATACAATTTTTACATGCATGCCACTATTGGAAACCTCTCTCGTAAGTACGTTAGATTTTAAGCAGGTACTTCATGTGAACTTCCTAATTATATTACGTAAATTGCGAAATTATACAAATAAAATCACAGCACCTTTAATTTAATCTAAACATTTCGCTGCTAAATGTAGCTCCGCGTTGAGTTTCAAATGTTACAACATAGCATTTAAATATCTTAGATAGCTGTAGACTTTTCCTTCATTGGTGTATATTCACTCACATACTTAACATAAATATTCAAAGTCAGGAGCGTATTTCAACTCAGAACAATCTAAAAAAAGTTACTTTTTTATTCTGTATCCATTACCTACTTCAAGGTTCAGAATCAATTATTCTAACGAACGAACTGGATAATAAAATCGCCAGTATCATAAAATGTTTCATAAACGCAATCACCGGTTAGCAATGGAAAGTAGTTTATCTACAATAATTCTCTTTTTATTTAGTCCCAATTTAAAACAAAAACCTTTATTCACCTGAAGGACGGGACTGACACCAGACGGCAAGCTCCTCGGAATCCAGGCCAGCGTGGCGGGCACGCCGGCGCGCAATCGTGGTATACCCAAATAGATTCTGTCCCATCCGATCTCCAGGCCCGTGGCCACTGTGTTCTCCGGCTGGAACTTCTCTAGCAGCACCGGATCCGGCGGGAAGTCGAACTGCATCACGTTCCACTGGCTCACGACTTCCAGTATTGCGCTGGCTGATCCCAGCCACGCGCATAGCAGTAACACGTGGTACCCCATATTCTGAAAACAAAATATTATATAAGTTTTTCGGCATTGACCCAGCCGCGCCTCACGACCGACTTTTACTCATAGTTCAAGAACACTTCCGACCGACCACGAGATGCTATAATGCATAGTAGGCAAGTATGTGTTATAGGTAGTTATTTTTGAATCATGTAGTAGTTGTAGTACTTAATTGTTTTCCATCGTATTTTCTCGGAAACGTTCGTATTTGTCATGCTACTTCAATCAACCTCAGTACTTTTTGTACCGAGACTGACTGAAATAGCAAGTCACGTTCGTACGTTTCCGTGAAAATACCTACGATGGAAAATAATTATGCACTACTATAGGTGTAGTAATATTTCTCAAATATCAAAATTCAGATCTCAAATGTGAAAAGACGAGTGCAGATTATATAATATATTAATGAAAAAATTGTATGTCATTTGTTTTATACATTTTAGTGATTAAGTGGGTAATAAATAGGTACGATCGAAAGTATTAATTTATGACCCATTTCGTACCTTATCATAGTAACAATCAATATGAAAGTCGCTAGAGACCTCGTACTAATTGTCACTGTGACAACCTTGTATCTACAAAAAAAAACATACAACCGAATTGATAACCTCCTCCTTTGGGATTTGGAAGTCGGTTAAAAATGGGTCATAACATAAATTAAAACTTTCGACTGTTTCTAATGTTACAAATATAACAAAATTGTATCAAATCAATTTGAGATTACTGGCGTAAAAACTTTAAGCTGTCAGACCAACAACATGTAACCTATCTTATAAATGATAAATAGTACAATTAAATAGATATTTTAATTAAGTACTTGGGTTTTTAAAATTATGTTACCATGGAGGCTTCAAGCTACGAAGTTTTAGAACAAAGTTAACAAAAATTTTGGCGTTGTTAGCAGTGAAGACATTTTTATTAATCAATATTTAATTATAAACTTTTCTAATTAAATATATCGCACTGTATATCTTTATACCTAGCTTACGTAAAACTGTTGTGTAGATAGGCGTAACTAACAACCTTAAAACTCGATTATTAATTTTCGTTTTCTAACGATCAATCACATGGCAATGTTCCAAAATATGTCGTACGCACCAACGTGGTTGGTGGTTAGTTACATAAGTTACATAAGTAAACAAACCAGTTCTTCATTCAGAGCCCATCAACGTGCACAATAGCGCCATTGCTAAATAATCGTGATTAGTTAATGTAACGATAGGTATTTAAAATAGGGGGCCGCTACGTACTGTATTTTGTATTTAAGTACCTTTCGAATACAACTACCTAGTTTTTATGTTGCTGGATTCGTCAATCTATGCGTCCAAAGTTGAAACGGCCGTTTTTGTTTTGAGTTCATAGATCGACGAATCCAGCAACATAAAAGCTAGTTTGATGTATTCAAAAGGTGCATAAATACAAAATGTATACGTAGCGGCCCCCTTTTTTAAATATCTTTCGTTAAATTGATATAATCACGATTATTTAGCAGTGGCGTTAGTGTGCACGTTGATGGGCTCTTAAATTATCACAGGCCTAATGTTTGTAAGTTTACATTGCTGCTCTACCAAAGTCAGTTAATTAATGTAAAAATGAGGGCGACGAAGACCCAGATCTCATTAAGTCATTAGATTCCTCTTATTATGGTAATAAATCACAAACTAATTTAAAAGGCTCTAGATGTTGCTGATGTTGGACAGTTTGCCAATATTGTAAATTCAACGCCTGGAATGGTACAAAAACTACATATGTGTCGTTTTCAAGCAAAAGGTACCACACTGTCGCTTGCCATTAGGACAATCGTATCAAGCAAAGCAAACAAGCTAATTTCGTCCTTAACGTAAGCGACAAATTAGTATACTTTGCTTGAAAACGTCACATCTATTATAGGTACTAATCTTTGTAACGCTACTAAAAAGGAAGTTACTCAACCTCCTTTTTTAATCGGTAAAAAAAATTGTTGTCTTATTATTAGCGACAAAAAGAATGTATTTTTAAACAGGTAATCTGACTTTTTGTCAGTCTTGTATCTACTCGTAAACTTAATCTCCAAGCCACGCACGCACTTTAATAAGTATGCAAATATCTAGGTAATAATACTACGTATAATAATTATGTAGGTATTACGTTTTGGCCAACTGTGATTTCCTGGTCTCGCTTTTACTACGAGTATTATTACATCACTACACTACACCTTATAAAACAAAGTCCCCCGCCGCGTCTCTTTGTTTGTGTTTATGTATGTTCGCGATAAACTCAAAAACTACTGTACGGATTTTCATGCAGTTTTCATCTATCAATAGAGTGATTCTTGAGGAAGGTTTAGATATACAATTTTATATTTCTTATGCTCTGAAAGAGGGTCATTGTTGTTCTAAAAGGTGCGCAGAAAATGATACGTTTCTGCACTAGAGCATTTTAGGTTCCTAGTAGGTACGATTTTTTTTTACGATAAGCAATTGAAATTTGGGTATAAATGGATTTGTTATACAATTTCCATTCTGATATTTGACTCCCAATTCCATACATAACGATACTTTTGCCTAAATTGTTAATTGAAAGTAGGTACCCTCAAAAAATACTATAAAAATTTATACTTAGTTATGTTATGTTTTAAAAAAAAACACATGCATTTTACTTTCCTCGTATTTGAAATGAAAAGTAGAGTGTTTAACTCGGGTGAAAGGCATCATTTCATCCCTTGGTTAACAATCTACTATTGTTAAGTTTTTGTATAACCCGTGCGAAGCCAGGGCGGGTCGCTAGTTGATACTTCTGGTGTCACAATTGCTTGGTATCTAATTAACGTATTCTCATTAATAAATTCAATAAAGTGCTAACAAATAATTTACATCTGAGACTTAAGTGTGACTACTGACACACTAAACTTTACGACTGTAATCATATATCACGTTTTCTAATGCACGTAATAAATATCGTGAGATAGGTATCTGTAAATTGGATTGTCGTTAAAAGGGCGCATTATTACAAAATTTTTTGACAATTCGTAAATATTTTTTTATTAAATCCTATACATATACATATATTTTCATATCAGAAGGAAAGGAACAGCCAAGGTGACAATCGTTAACGCTTATCGAACAATCGGAACGACAGATGCGAACGAAAAGTCGACTTTCAGACTTTTACGACTGGATGGTTGTTTGGAAGTTTAAGTTTTTTAAAGGTCACCGTAGCAATTGGGGTCACAAATGCAGTCAGCAATCAGCGCTTATTTGTATGTTATCTTATATATTGTATAAACTTTATAGCACTGAAACGAATAAGGTACCTAAACTCTATGATAATTCCCTGTGTGACAACCTAAGCAGAAATGAATTAGATTCAACTCAACACGACATATTCTTGCTCATTCATAGGATCTTTTTAAAGCCGTTATTGTGCCGAACAGAGAGCATTAAGTATCTA